>NC_090929.1:815842861-816145891 GCF_040938575.1 Ambystoma mexicanum
CGACAAGCTACCACCAAATTGGGGAGGAATATGCTCCCTAGCACAGGTCAACATACCCTCACTGGTGGTACCAAAGAAACACATTAAAATAGATGATTTTCTGAAAATGAATGAAGGCAACAGCAGGAAGAAGAGAGCGATATCACTGACAGAATGCCCTACAGGTAACCTCACTGCCAAAAATGGAAGACTAAGAAGAATAAAACGGCAAGGAAACTACTTGTGAGGAAAGTCTGAAACGGCCCTCGATGAAGTGCCACCATCGCACCGGCTCTTCAGCAGGACTGCCATGTTTTTCTCAGCAATGATACATCCAGGATTTTAAACATAAGCCAAAGCCAAATGGCTTCAAATTACCAGATGGGAACTCATGTTAACAATAAACTCAACAGTAAACAGACTCAATGCGATAAAGGAAGAGCTCAGAGCAATACGATTGGTGGCATTACAAAATAGATACATCTTGGACCTCCTCACAGCAATGGAAGGAGGAGTCAGTGCCAAGATTGGAAGTTCTTGTTGCACGTTCATACTGGCAAACGATCAAGACAACAGGACGTTATCAGAAGCAGTATCACAATTAGCAAAAATGCACGCTAAAATGGAAGAAGAATCCAAAGGCACAAAAAAGGACAGAAGCTGCTTTTCGTACCTTTGGTCCTGGATGCCGTCCTGGTTATCGGATGGCCTAAAAATACTGGCAGGAGGTCTTATCCTGGGGATGGCCTCACTATTTGGGGTAAAAGCGTGCATGGCAAAATCCAATACGACAGCAGAGGAAATGATCGGATGGAACTTACTACTGCCTGTAGAGAATGACCAGCAGATGGATGTCATATGTATGGAACGGGAGAGACTATGGCAACAGCTAATGGAATCGGACATGTATCCACCATCAATGAAATTAGAAAATCCAAGGAATCCGAAAATCTATGTTGGAAAATGGGTTTACTGCAAGCCTGGAGGAGGATGTGTGTATATGTATTGGTCATTTGAAGACCATGTAAATCACAACAGACATCTAGCTGGGATAATTAAGGTGTGGCGCCTGAGAGATGAAAATTGGAGCAATCGTTTTGGGGTTGAAAAGTTGACCAGAGGGGGGACTAAAGAGCGAAAAACCAAATGTCCCTTCCCTCCCGACGGGCCCCCCAACCGGAAGAAGGACCCCGATAGAATAACTACTGACCGTATGTGGTTGCACCGATCCCCACCTCTCCCACCATAGGCATGCACCACGAACAGTACCCGCCCACCCGACCATACAACCCTGTGGTGGTGTGAACTCTACCCAAAGCAAATGAAGATGACCAAGCTGGAGACGATTATATGGACTGAATCGACTGACATCCCCACAAACCATGCTGCAAGTCGTTAGAGACGTCATGACGACATAGCTGCGTTAGACAGGGAGCATCTGTGCAATCCGCACATTCGGGACACTCGCACACCAATCTACACGAAGAACACATGCGTACAGTTCTATGAGTTAGAGGACAATGACATATACATACTGTCTGCATGTTTATTATTTTGCCACTTAGGCTCGCTACAGCACCGCAGAAATGCAAAATGCTAGAAGAGCTTGTGGATATGCTTGCAGATGCTACACGCTATTAACCCTATGGAAGGACAGGAGCACTTAAGGGACCGGATCGACCATGAGATATCTTAACCTATGGACAATTACGCTGACTACATAGTCGGAGCCAAAGTAGGCCTTAGGAAAATCCAGGAAGCCAGAATCGTCTTGCAAAGACCCCAAGCCACAAGATGCTGTGCACGCAGAGTAGCCCTGGCTGGGACGGCAACAGCCAAGGTTACAATGTTGCAAGTGACATTCCATGCCTACCTTGCCAAGGAGACACCGGCCACAGGAGGTAACATTCCAAGCAAAATCCAAGTCAAATCGAAGTAATTCAGCCTCACCGATGGTCGCCTCACACATGACCTGGCCGAAATGACATGAGGCCAAGGCCCGGAGGTTCGGAAGACGCAGCCGTCTCACGCCTGGGACCAAGCTTGCAATAAAGTGCAACAATCCAACTACAGTATGCGCTGGGAATGGAACGCTCTCATGGCATTAGCAGAAACATCCCATTGTTGCACACTGTCACAAAGTCACTCCTTATTGATACACAATGTACTTGAGCAGGTGTCCTGTGGGCTGGGAACAACGGTAGTCCCAGACTTGGGGGCCCGTGGCCTGACCGATGAGGACAGTGGGGGCTAGGGGCTGGCGGCGGGACTCCCCAGCCAATCATCGGGTTCTCTAATCTAACACTTTTCAAGTAGCAATTTTTAAGGATGATCCAAGTACACCACCTGACACAGTGATCACCAATAATATCACACACTATATGTTCCCTATACTGGACCTACCAATCAGGGAGCCAACCCGGAGTGGCGGTAGGTTCCAAGACAGAACTTGCTGAGTGATGCTTATTGTGACGTGACGGGTGCACAAAAGTGGCCTGCGAGCCCAAAATCGGCGAGATGTGCCTGGACTGGATTGCTCCAAGTGTATGACCCCTGCTTGTTTGCCATAATAAAACAGCAGTAACCTTTGCTCCTAGTGTAGACCTCGACTTCTTTGGGACACGGGAAGGAGTTAGGGCCTTCCGAGAGCTGGAGGTCTGCGGACCCTAGGTACGGCTCTGCTGACCCCAGAATGTACCCTACAATACCCTTTTGAAACACCGCCTGCAAACTGTTCAGGACTCCAGCCTCTCAGACCCAGGCCTCCAAATGGGCCAATACCCCCTTTGCAAAAATCTTGCCCCAGCATCACTGATGGAGATCGGCCTATAATTGTCCAGATGATTTCTATCCCCTTTCTTGAAGATAGGAGCAATAACGGCCTCAGTAAAAGAGGAGGGAGCCCTACCAAGCAACAAAACTGCATTAAAAAGTCTGGTCAATTATGGTATCCAGATTAGTGGTTCATTTGCAAAGAAATCAACTGGGGTCATATCCGTAGCCAGCGCCTTCCCTTTTATTTGGCTCTCCAATGCCAATTTACCCTCCGCCTGCCCGAGTACTAAGTGCAAATCATCTTAGTCTAAGGTAAAAATATTCTGATCCATTACCCCACAGACTCTGCTCTCCTCGTAAAATGGGCTGCCCAAGTCACCTCGGAAATATCTCCCTGGATTAAATTCTACTCCATGGGCTGTCCCTTGCTCACCAGCTCCCAAAACTACTTTGTGTTTCCATTTTTTATTGCATTAAGCAATAATTCCCATAAGCACTACTGGTATTCAGACTTCTTAGATTTTATAAAGTGGACATAGTTCTTCTGTGCTTCACGCAAAGGTCCTATCCCTTCTGTGGTCACCAATTTGGCCTATTTTATGAGAATGCCCTTTGCCCTGCCGCAGTCGCCATCGTACCACAAGTTTTTACGGATGGATTGACTCACGAGGGTCTTTAATGGCTTGGGAAAACCTCTCCCAATTTGTTCATTAGATCAACATGAATGTCAATAATGTCTTCATTTCTTGTGTCCTGGATAGCAAAAGTGTTCTTGAGAGATGAGAGGATGTAGTTGTATATCAATGGCAAGGCCACCTCCAAATTGATCTTTGCCCACTTTATTCTTCATCTTGCATGCCCACTAATGGTCAGGCTGCATACCATCCTTTCCCCCGGTACCCCCAGCAGTATTGCTGTCACTGATAGAGTTAGCTGGTTCTGATCACTCTCATGTCTAAAAGTAACTCTAAAATCTTTAATGGAGGACCAAGTCTCCAAGTTCAATAAAATATTATCTATTAAACTGGAGCGATTTACGGACTGGTAGGTTTTCTTTATTGGGGTGTCCCCCGGAAATCTGCCGTTGCAGCCTCTCATGTTAATTGACAGCACTATGGCAGCAACTTTTTCAGAGTATTTATGTTTTCTCTTAGGTAGGGGCCATTTAACCCCCTGATTCTCCATAGTCAATCCTCATCTTCTGACAAGCCAGCCATAATATCCATCAGCTCGTACTGTATGTTAAAATCACTGATTACAAGGATTTTCAGGATTTCACCAAATGTAGATCTCCATTTCTCTATGGAGACTTGTAAATAGTTCAAAAGGATGGTCCCTCAAAGCGCTTCCTCCCGGATATACAGATTGATTGATAACATGTTTGTTCCATCTAATCCCAACATATGAAGTTCCAGCAAATCCCTCGGGCGGTTTCAATGACCTTTATATGCCAATAGATCGATGAACGGATATGCCAATAGATCTATCAACGGATCCAAAAGAGTAATCCCCCAGTTGGCCTGCCCCCATGCCCTTTGTTGTCAGTATTGATGATGTTGTATAGCCCTGGATACTTGGGGCTGTCAGTGCCCATGTCTCCTGTAACCCGACAATGTTGTGGTTCTGGACAAAGGACACCCATGCCTTATCTTCCATATGGCGGTTTAGCCCTGCTTCATTCCAGGATAGTACTTGTATTTTATTTTGATTTATGTTTATATGGCGCGAAAGCCCGCCGGCATCAAGGCGCGACAAGCAAAACATAAAAAACATCAAATACAATGAGAAATACATTACGATACTCGATATATACATAAAAGACAAGAAAGGGAAGAGGAAGAAATTCAGTTAGAATATTCAAAAAAGAAACAGCCTACTAGTGGACAAAGTCTACCACCAATTTCAGATCTGATGATGTTTTGTAGAGATCAACACAGATGGCCAAATAGGATGGTAAGTTATTTCTACCACACCCCACCAATATACATTTCTTATCCTTCTGGGTGCACCATTTGTCAATCTTAATCCTTCTGATAACCTTTAGCTCAGACATTCTTATAACATCTGGACCAGTCTTCTGGTGCAGCCGTGCAAGTACCTTGAAGCATCTCTTGGTTCAAAACCCACTACGGACTCCACATTAGTGATAATAAAGTTCCTATGGTCCATTACAGTCTTCTTCACCGAGTCTTCTGTGAGTGGGGGCACGGAGGCTTTACTAGCAGGCAGACATCTGGAGTGACAATGTTTAGAGATAGAAGTAGGCTGCTACGAATGATATACAGAGACCTATGCAAGTCTCTTAAGTCAACCTAAGAACTTGGCCCAGATACTTGACCTACTTGCCCCCTTAAAGTGGGTGAAATTGGGATTAGAATTTGCAGATTAAATTGAGATTTCTGATATTCTGCAAGATCGTCCTTTGGAGGTAATGTCCCATTTCTAAGCTCAGGATTCGCCTGGCGGGAAGCATCGCTAATTTCATCCAGATTCATACCCTCCCCTTGACGCAACAGATGAGCAACACCCTGAGGAGTCAGAATGATCAGATCACATTGAGTTATTTGGGCTCTCTGGGCTTTTACACATTGAGGTTGATTTTTTCTTGTGTCCTTCGGCTGATCCCACTTATAGGATTTATCTATCTTTTCTGTCCGGAAGCGTGAACCCATGACAGATGGACAATGGGATCGAGTCCTAAGGTATCATAAGAAGGTGTCCCGAAATGCGAGACTTCAGCAGATCCAATCATACGTCACCCATAGAGCATATTTGACCCCCGGTAGAATAGCTAGGTTTGGAGGCCCGACTATACAAAAATGCCCCAGGTGCAGGGAGGAGGAAGCCGGGTTGCTGCATATATTCTGGGCTTGCCCGGAAGTGAGTAAGTTCTGGACAGAACTGAAAACAAGATTGGCGGACAGAGGGGTGGTGCTAGATGTGGGGTCTGCTTGGGCATACATGCTTGGGAGCTTTACCAGGCCACGTAACCTAAGGCACATCAGTAAGATGAAGGACTTGGCGTACATCCTAGCCAATCGGAGAATTGCAATGTGCTGGAAAGCAGCCCATCGGCCTAGAATCGAAATGTGGTGGGCGGACCTCTTGAAATGGGCAGAGGCAGAAACGGCAGTCTGGTATGAGGCAGTCAACAGATCGGGGGAAGAAGCGGTGGGTCCCCTGATAACTTGGAGGCAATTGGTGGCCTCAATGGTGGTCCCTACCCAGGCCGACCACGAAGCTGTTGACACAGAAGGAATGACGGCAATAGATACGCCTGTAGATGTTCAGGTGGAAGATACAGAGATAGAGGCGCATGTTAATGGGGTAGGAGGGGGAAGGACAGAAGACTGTATTTCACAATGTAACGTCTGATGAATGATTATGATTGTCCTAATTGGTTGTAATGTTTGGAGTGTTGTTTGTAAAATAATAAAAGTGGCATTGAGACGTTCGGTCCTTGATAACATGCTTACCAAGCCAGCATTCTAGGATAAGCATCCCAGCTCTCCAGTGTGACCAAATGATTAATTGAACAATTTGACCATCATTGAAGGTGAGACTGGTAGATGACCAAACTCGGTCACATCTTCAAAAAAGCAAGATATTGCACTCTGTCTTCTTTGAACACTCAAGGCTAATACTTCTGTTAATCGGTTGTTTTTTGGGGAGGGGAGTAATGTCAAGACCTGCCGATGTATTAGACATTGTCTTGGCCTTATTTCTGGTAATGGCCATATTAAGCATAAAGGGGACGAAAAAAAGAAAGAACAAGGGAACAGGTCACTCTACTACAAATACTGTCCCATCTTTCCCTGTTACCATCCCAACCCAGCACAGCAACGACTCAATTTAATCCTTTGTATACTGGCCGAGCACCGCTCCAGCCTTGCTTACCAATGCAAGCACCGGGCACCACCTCGGCCCCTCGGGGTATGCCATCACTGACTCCAACTGGCATTGTTTCTGCCCAAGCTCAATCTCCCAATTGCACCTTCACTATCGGACTCATTGACCCCTCCTTTGATGGCAAAGTGTCTGACGGAAGAAAGTTATTTATCAGAGGTGGTGGGGATGATGAGGATGAGGCTGAGGTGGGGTGCCCATCCCATCAATTTAAGTCACCCAGAAATGTTTTATCCACACCATGGGTATTGCCATTTCTCTCGGCGTGGGTAACTTCCATTGGGTTTGATGCCAGGATGGTTCTCCACTCTTATACCGTAGGAGGCAGGGAGCAGTTGGAGGACAGCAAGCATGAATCATGGAGCCCAGGTGGTGGGAAACTGATTCCAGCAGCACCAATGGACAATGGAGATACAACAGTAGGAGCCTGGATAGAGTTGCCCACCACACAGGGACCTGTTCTTACAACCTATATTGATTGAAAAGGGCCCCTTCTTGCATTCCCATACGAAATCAGTTTTTCAATTTAAGGACAAACCAAGGAGATTGCTATTTCCAAACCTGTGGGCGGAAGGGCTCTATGCTCCATTGCTAAAAGGCCCTCCCACAGGGTGCCCGAACCGAGACTCACCTCTAGGTAGTCTCTGTCTAGGCTTCCCACCTTGTGCTCAGAGGCAAGGATATCTTTAATAATAGAGTACCAGCCCCGCTTTTATCTGATCCAGTGGATCACCTGGTTATTAAGACTATCCCTTGATCCAAGGTAGCCAGACTTCACCCTGAGTACATTAAGCAAAAAAAAGAATGCCCATTTGCTCGGAGCGTAGTGTGCCTCGGCTCAATGGGTTTGTTGATGGTAGTAGACGAAATATTGAGAGGTCTTTTCGGGGTGTGATTGGATTTGAGATCTATGATTACCTGCACTATATTAGTCAAGCAGTCCCCCAATGGTCCAACAGTCACTGGGGCAGGCATTTGGACAGGAACCTGGGTTTTGACAATTTTACATTAGACGTGACCTGCCTAGTTTCTTCCATCAGCCTCTGGGCATCCCCCAATTGCTTCGCAATACTCTTCAAGTTCTCGAGTTCGAGGGGCAGAGCGCTATAGTTCCCTGATTGTGGATTTCAGGCAGTTACAGTTCAAGCCCTGGGAATGCCCACATTCGGTCAGAGTCTGGTTCCCCCTAGTATTTCGCTAATCATAGCATTGGCAGCCTCAATATTTGAGGCCGAGGCAGTGGGCCTCTTCACAGCCTGGGGATATGGAGATTTAATTGCCTTACTTTTGGACATGGTGCAGGGGACCCAATAGGCAAGCCCTTTTTTGCTGCAGTGATAAAGAGACCCAAGACAATATTAGATAAAATACAAAATTGAATAATAAAAAGATATAAAAACCCTGTGATCCTTGAAATTAATAAATGTTAAAAGCATACATGAGAATCCTATCTCATAGTCAATCAATCACAAGCTTGTTCTAATTTATCCAGATACTCTAAAATATTTGTTGTTATAAAACAATTGATTCATTAAAAAGAAAATGAATAACTGGTTACAAGTAGACATTTGGCTTGATGTGCAAAGTCCCACAATTTTAGAATGTTAGAGTCTGAAGTTGTTGGACATCAATAGACTATCAGTTGATACAGTGAATGGTCCCCTTCAGTGGGCATAAGGCCCTTCAGACCAGACCAGGCAAGGCACGCTCGACTGCTTAAGTGGCAGCCAGACTCCATCTCCCCACCCTTGCCTGCGTCTGCGGCAAGTTTGTATTCAATTCGTATTATTCAATAATTCTCCACCGCACTTTTGAACTACAGCTGAGACTGAGAATACTCTAAAGACACTGGCTGTGACTCCAGAATCGACGCAAAGAATCACCTCACCTGGACCGCAGTGGTGAAAGGTACAATTCCTGGCAGACCATCACATGGGTTAATTATCAATGGGGGTCGATATCCACTTGGAGAGTCCTGCCTGTGATACACATAAGAGCCCCTAATATTTCGACGCTCCCTACCAAACATCTATATTGAGTAGTGATCCCCTATAGTAGTAGCATCAGGTTGGCGGTGGGCAAGCACGCAGACCCTGTCATTCTGAAGTAGGGGAGGACAGAGCAGAGACCCCGGCCCCACACCTGTAACGTCCCTGGTCACAAGGGATCCAGGGTTAGATGACAGATACCCCAAGGGGGCTGAAGACTTCATTGTTCACTGAACTCCCTTAAATCCTGAAGTTAATCCCTACAAAGGAGCAACTCATAGTGGGGCATGTGGAGTGATTGTCAGATGAAACCAAGAGTGTTGCCACGTCAGAGTCCTATACGCCCCATGAGTTGGAAGGAAGCCCTGCAACAATTTATGCATAACACTTCCTCTGTCACCTGCTTGTTAGAAGAAGGTGACACTATACCAATAGAAATGGGGAAACAATCCGCCACTAAAAACAATATAGTGTCCCTACTAGAAGAAATCAGAGGGATAACAACGAACATCGGTCACAGAATTGACGGTATAGACAAAAAACTGGAATCCCTTGAGGACAGAGTGCAGGGACTAGAGGTGAACCAGTCATCAGTATACATCCTAGAGACCAGTGGCGGCTGCTTACAATGGGCGGAGAGAGAAGAAGAGAAGAGTCTCTGTCTCTTCTTCTCAACTAAAAATAAAAATGCAAATTAAATGTGTGCAGAGCGGCAGATTAATAATTTATTTATGAATCTATCTGCCGCTCTGCAATGCAGGGCTGCTGGCCTGGGCCTGGCCTGCTGCTGCGGAGGCCCGGAGGGGCATGTCCCGATTTAGTCAACATTCTGCAATGTAAAGTGCATGGAGCTCGTAGCTCCACGCACTCTACGTAACTATTCTCTCATTCAGGAGGCTGGCGGGGCGCTGGAGGGTTGGCCCCACACTCCTGGTATTGTGCGCAAACAGCGCGACACCAGAGTGTGTCCTGTCAACCAGTAAACCCCTCCTACCTACACTGTATGCTGGCAGGCCATGCAGCATAGCAACAGGTAGTTCTGCATTGTCATTGGCTGTTTGCCAGCCAACAACAATCCGTGTGTGGAATGGTGTGGGTGGAGTTGGGTGGGCACACGGTGCCTCACCTTCTCTTTCTCGTTCTTTCTCGATGCGGTCTTGCTGGTGCGGTCATCGTGTGCGTGCCAGCTGAGCTGTCCCAAGTAGGCCCATCCATCCACGTGTGCTGCTGTGGCTGCTGCCTGCTGCCCTCCCTATGCCGACGGATTCCCGCTAGTCTCGGGCCGGCGAAGAGAAGAGTCCAAGTCCAACAACACTGACTGGTAAGTGAAACAGAAACCGTAACCGTTGTGTAAACTAAGCATGCAAGCATGGGCTTGCATGCTGCTGCTAAACTCTTAGTCTTCACCATACCATGCGACATGGAGCATGGTGAAGACTAAGAGGTTTGTCGTGTGTGGCCGGCGGCCACGGGCCGCAGGCTGCAGCACTCAGCTTAATGGCGATGGGCGAGATGCTGCACCCTGCATGTCATGGCTCGCGCAGCGGCCCAACGACCATTATTCCTACTGCGGCCTTCGACCCGGCCTTCACCAGGATTGCAATCATGGTCCAGGCCAGGCCCAGGACCATGATTGCAATCCTGGTGAAGGCCGGGTCGAAGGCCGCACTAAAAACAATGGTCGGCGGGCCGTGGCGCGAGCCGTGACATGCAGCATCTCGCCAATCGCCACTGATTTGCCAGCAAGCTGAGTGCTGCGGCCCGCGGCCGCCGGCCACACGCGCCAAACCTCTTAGTCTTCTCCATGCTCCATGTCGCATGGTGAAGACTAAGAGTTTAGCAGCAGCATTAATAAAAAAAAATGTATTAGCGGAGCATATTCAAACAACTGGTCATTTACTGTTTGTAAATGACCAGTTGTTTGAATATGCTCTGCTAACACATTTTTTTTATTAACCTACTTTGTGTGTTGTCTGGTGTTAATTGTGTGAGCCTAGAGTGTGTACGTTGTGTGTTTGGTTTTAACATGGATGGGATCCTGTGTGGTGTGTGTGTGTTGTGCGTGGGTGACGTGAATGCCGAATCATGTATACGTGTTTTGGGGAAAGCGTGGATGGATACTCAGAACACCATTGATACATTACATCGCCCTGTAAGAGGGCGGCAGTAAACCACGGATTTCCAGGAGTGAAGGAAGGGGTTAGGTCATTCAACCCTCCCCCCCCCCACTGTAGTTCACGCGCTTAGGGCATGTCACTTTATTCCCCTGCGTCTACTCCCATAACCCCAGCACTATTCTGAAGCGATCACATCTCGTTTTAGGGAGCACCAGCAAATGACCCTTGCAGCCGAATAACATGTGCATTAGGCTGTGCACACAGAGACTATACATTCATCAGATAACCATAGACATATTACCTTGTGTAGTAGTCCAGCTGCCATTCGAAAATACATGTGAAGTGAATGATCATTCTGTTTTTTGATAAGTATCGTTAATCAATGTAAACAGAGAGGCATGGGTGATAGCAAGCCTCTGATTATTTCCTGCCCTTTCCATAGGACCATAGTGTGGCCCTTTACATGACCAAAATGCAGGACTGGCCATAATGTGAGATCTTTCGAATTTTGGTTAAGATGTTATCACTTTATTATGTGCTTACATTGTACTTATGCGTGATGGCTACAGCTATATTGGCTAAACATATCACTTGGGATGAACGTTTGTGCATGTGAATGCATCGAAGATGAATATGATGTTCCAGTCATAAGTGAATTGCCGTTTCATGTAGTTTACTTAATTAGCCCGTACATATCCGCACGTTTTGGATTTGCAAGTTTGTTTATTTGGAGTTTTGTTCTCCTGGTCCACAAAGCTTTACTGGCTACCTACTCTCCTAGCATCTCACCAGAACTCTTGCTACCCCACTTTCAGCTGCCTTTCCTCTCTTAGGCAACCCATCTCCCAGCTTGTCATTAACACAACAAGCTACTTCTGGTCGAGGGTCAGATTTCTTTTAATTCTCTGTGCTCAGTTGCCACATTCCAAATACATGTATTAGCATTCAGAATTTATTTCCAGTCATGCATTTCGTATGTGTTCTCCATTCTTTATATAATAATATACATTTGCATACAGAAGGGGACATAAATGTATACAAATCGTACACATGCCTAAAAAGCAAGGGCAGTTTGAATTTCAAAACATATACAATATCATAGATCCGTAGCCTGAGGTAACAGTGGATGTGCTTTGAGAGTGTTATTCAGAGGCGGGGAAGAAAAGTTGGCAGGAGAATATTAAAGCAAGAGTACGTAAGAGATTATTATGTTGGACTTCGGTAACACTGAATATTGGCCTCTTCAAACCAACATTGACATTTGTGTTGAATTGCGCTGTTCCAAGCATTATTAACAGATCAGGCAGGAAGAGATAGTCCTAGACAGTGGATGCAAGGTAGTAAGCCAACATTTTATGCCCAAGAAAATACTTGTTGATTGTATAGGAAAAAAGTCACTAAATTCTTGGTCGGCAGACGTGCATTACTTTCAGTGGCCAGACCAAGCTCTTTTTGCTTGCAAAGATGCAAACAGCAAACCTTATACTTCTTTAAGGCTTGAGTGCACGTCTTTTTGGGGCCAGAGAGAATATGTTTCAAAGAAAATGTCTCATAATTGTTGGTATTTTATCTTACTTGGCTTTATATAGCGCCTTATGTATCATTGGTATGACTTCAAAGCGCTGGTAGGTTGAATTGCACATTTTGTAGGCCATTTTCCCAAATATTTCGCGGGGGAGAACACCCCTGCACCCCCAAGCCAAGCAGTTTCGTAAGGGCCTGCCAAAAACTGAACGTGAACTGTGATCCCCGATCTGACACTAGGACTGAAGGCAGCCCGAACAGACAAACGACTGACTTGAAAAACAATTTGGCCAGGGTGGGGGCGGAAGGGACACCTGTACTGGGAATAAAGCGGGCCATCTTAGTATACGAGTCCACCACTACCCAAATTGTATCGTAACCTTGTGTTCGAGGCAAGTCGGTTATTAGATCCATTGTGACGGTATGCCAAGGTTTTGGGGGCACTGGTAGTGGTTGGAGCAGTCCTAAAGAGCGACCTCTACGTGATTTGCACTGAGCACACACCGAACAGGTATTCACGTAGTTCTCTACATCGCGTCTCATCGACGGCCACCAGGACCAATGTTTTAGCAGATCTGGAGTACGTTGTTGCCCCGGGTGTCCGTTGATGGCGGCGTCGTGAGACCACTCTAATGCTAGATTACGGGTGTCGCTAGTGGGCAAGAAGAGTTTCCCATATACAAAAGGCAGACCGTCCCGGTAAACAGGATCCCACTCAGTAAGTGTGTGAGGGTGTTGCGAGAACCATTGACGTATAGCGGACAACATGGGTTGCGATGGAGTACAGACACAGACTACGTGACCCTGCTCTAGCAATGTATCTGGAAAAGACGGGAGTGACACTCCCCCTGGGGAACGGGATAATGCAATCGCCTTCCCGTGGACCACACCCGGCCTATGTTTGATCAGGAAGTCATAGGCCGCAAAAAACAGATGCCAACGTACTTGTCGGCTGTTCACACATTTAAGGGAAGCAATATCCTGTAGATTCCTGTGGTCAGTGTATACAATTGTTTGGTGCTTGGTCCCCAGAAGGTGGTGTCTCCAAACTTGAAATGCATCCTTGAGGGCAAGGAGCTCTTTTTAAGTGACCGTGTAATGTGATTCAGTGGACGTGAATTTGCGTGAACGATATGCCACCGGGTGTAGGTGGCCAGTCGCCGGGCATGGTTGGGAAAGGACAGCCCCCAATGCAAAGGATGATGCATTGGCTTCTACAACAAAAGGGAGTTCTGGATCTGGGTGTTGGAGGACCGGGGCCGTGGTGAAGGAAGATTTAAGGGACTCAAAGGCTGCCTGATGTTCTGTAGACCAATGGAAAGGGACAAGAGGGCTGGTCAAGGCTGTTAGAGGCGCAACAATGGAAGAGAATCCTGAAATAAAATGCAGGTAAAAGTTAGCAAATCTGAGAAATGACTATAGGGGGTCATTACGAGGTTGGAGGTAAGGGATTACCGGCACCGGTAAGGGTGCCGATGCCGGTAATCCCTTACCTCCGTATTCCGAGTTCCCTTTGCGGGTCCTTCCTTACCTCCTGCTTTTAGCAGGAGTTAAGTACGGGACCCGCAAAGGTACCTCAGAGGTAATTACGGTACCATAATTTACCGTGCTGTAATTACCTCCTTTCCCATTCCCATTGAACCCTATGGGGCAGAAATGGGAATGGGGAAGGGCAAAAGTTGAATGGGGAATTACCGGTCCCTCGAACCCTGGAATGGACCGGTAATTACTCCATTCACCATGCCGGATTTGGGACAGTTTCAGAGGCAACCATGGATCTAATTACTCCATGGTTAGCTCCAAACCTGGAATGAGTCCCTGTAGTGTCTTAAGATTCACCGAACAGGCCAGTCCGTAATTGCGCAGATCTTGGACTGGTTCATAGTCAGTCCGCCTGGGGATATATGGAACCCCAAAAACTCTACTTCTTTTGTATGAAATTGACATTTTTCTGGTTTAGCAAACAGTGCTTTCTTGCTTAATCGGGATAGCACTTTTCTGACGTGGACGATATGTTCCTCCAAGGAAGGGGAGAACACGAGGATATCATCCAGGTAGATCACAACATAGGTGTCTAAGATTGTGAAACCCTGTGTTCAGCCAAATCCAGCTCTAACACCTCTCCAGAGCGAATCCTATGTGCCTTTATATTTTGTTTAAATGAAGAAGTGTCCAGGGTCTGCACTTGGAGTGCCTGTATTTTGGCTGAAACAATATATGAACCAAAAGAAAAAAAGTGTTGGTACTCCTGGTGCGATCCTCAGATAAAACAATAGTCAATGTTATTAAGAAAATCAATTTATTCCATGTATTTCATCATACATTCTTCAACCTTTGGGCATTTGTTAATCTCCTTAAAGAAAATCAGTATGTTCCATGTATTTCCTCATACATTCTTCATCCTTTAGGCTTTTATTAATCTCCCTGGGCATTTATTAATCTCCTTAAAGAAAATCAGTTTGTTCCATGTATTTCCTCATACATTCTTATAGGCATTTATTAATCTCCCAACACGTGTTTCCCCATAGCTATTGCTATGGTTCTTCAGGAGAGATTTCCTTCTTTTAATTTCTTTCTCCTCCCAATCTTGTTTTGGTATAAATTGGTTGTTTTGGTTCTGTCTTTCATTTGGCGAGAAAAATTCGAATTCTTATTCTAATATCTTATATATTAGTTGATGAAGAGCCATTTACAAGGTACGATTGCCTTGGTATGAATATTTGTGGGCTGCATATTGTTTCGAGTTCCAGCACCAATCATTATGCTATCCTAAAATTGCCAAAGTAGCATCAAACTCTTCTTGAAACGATTGACAGCCATTTTGAGGTCGCATATTGTGTTATTTATAATTTAACATTGTTGACTAAAAATGGACTGGCATTGTTTTCTATCTATAAATCATCACGGTATTTGAAAATGGATTATTATGTAATCCCAAATAATCCCAAATGGTGTGCATAAAAGAACCTTATACTTCTCTTGAAACGAAAAGGAACAGAAAATTAAATGTGGTGTACAAAGTACAGAGAAAATTAAAAAACCTATGAGAATAAACAGTGATTCAATATGTGATATAAGAGATTGGTGAGAATTGCAAAATATACATATAGTTTCACTAGTCATTTCAGTCTGACTTACAAAGGCTGCTATTGCATGTTAACAGTGAAGAGGAGAAGAAAAAATGGAAAAAAAGGATATTTTATATATTTCAAAGAATTCTTTCTCCTTAAAAGTTCCAATTAGATGATTCAGGTTTTGGTTTTTTAAAGCCAGTATGCCATCTCGGGGTCTGTGTTAAGTCCAGTATGGCATGTGTCCATGGTATAAATCCATTTCGATTCCATTCTCCATAGTAAGAGTTCTCTGTCGCCTCCTCTTTCGGGTGAATCTATTTTTTCTATTCCAAAAATCTGATGTCATTAAGGTCAGATTGACTGTGTTCTTTGGCAAAGTGAGTGGCCATTGGGTATCTGGCATCCCCATTTTTGATAGCTCTGAGATGTTCCAATATGCGTGTCTTGAGTTTCCTTATTGTACTGCCTATGTATTTCTTTTCACAAATGCATTGAATTGCACAGATTACATATTTACTTCTACAGTTTATGAATTGTTTGATGTCTTGCATTTTCCCAGTGGGTAGTTTAATTTGTTTGGTACAGTTAAGCATTTGTGGACAGATGGTGCACTTTCTGCATTTATATGATCCCGTTGGTGCCGGCACATTAAAAAAAACTACTAAGATTATTTCTCTCTGAACTCCTTAGGTGACTGGGACTCCGTTTTTTCTTTAGGATTGGCGCCTTTCTGTATACCATTGTTGGTTTCTCTTCAATAAAAGTGTTCAATGTGTCATCAATTTGTAGAATATGCCAATGTTTATTGAGTATTTTCTTCACACTTGTAGTCTCACTACTAAATGTTGTAATGAAATGCATTTTTGTTTCTTCCTTTCCGGTTTTTTGTGTGTCCTTTAGGAGACTGGTTCTTGTAACTTTCTCCGCTTTCCTAATGGCATGATCTAAAGTGCCTTCATTGTATCCTCTTTGTAAAAAAAATTCTTTTAACTCAGTTAGGTGTTTTTGGTACTTAATATCCAAACTGCAATTATGTTTGACTCTAAGTATCTCTCCGTATGGTATGTTCTTTATGGTGTGTTTTGCATGATTGCTCTGTGCATGTAGCTTATTGTTAACTGCTGTTGGTTTGATGTATAAATCCGTTAGTATCTTTTCTCCATCCGTATACAGTAATAGGTCTAGAAATTCTATTTCTTTGGTACTCATTTTTTCTGTAAATTTGATGTTGTACTTGTCGTTGAGGTATGAAATGTAGTTGTAAAGACTCAATTTGTAGGTGTCTAAGATATCACTGAACACATTGTTTATAAAACATTGGAATGTGGCTGGGGCGTTACATAACCTGAAGGGCATCACTGTATACTCGAATGGACCTTGACGGTTGCAGAATGCTGTCTTCCACGCATCCCCTTTATGGATACGAATCAAGTTATACGCCCCCCGGGGATCCAATTTGGTGTAAATGGAGGCATGTGTCAGTCTGTCTAGGAGTGTGGAAATGAGAGGGATGGGGTAGCGGTTCTTGACCGTGATGGCGTTTAGTCGCCTGTAGTCCACACAAGGGCAGAGGCCCCCCTCCTTTTTTGGGACAAAAAATATTGGGCTTGCTGCAGGTGAAGTTGAGGGTCGGATGTGGCCCAAGCGTAAGGCTTGTTGTATGTATTCTTTTAGGGCCACCTCTTCGGATGGTGACAGGGAATAGATCTGGCCTTTTGGTATTGGAGCATCGGGGACCAGGTCTATGGGACAATCGTATGGTCTATGTGGAGGCAGGCCCTCTGCCGAACCCTTGTCAAACACAGCTTGGAAGTCATGATAAACCGTGGGAATACCAGCTAGGACTGCCCCTACCATATGCGGGTCCGTAAGTGATTCATTGCCTTCAGCTATTGCCAGAAAGGCAACTGCGCCAAGAACTTGTGCGGGTTTTGGCACTCCCTCAGGTTCCACAAGACAGTAGTGTTGGCAAGTTTCGGATTCAAAAAGAACTTGACCGGTACCCCAGTTGATCAACGGGTTATGTTGTAACCAGGGTATACCCAAAATGACCCTGAATTGAGGTGTGGAAATGAGGTCGAAGGAAAGTATTTCCCTATGGGTACCCTGTATGACTACCTCAAGGGGGGCGGTTTGCTGCTTGATTGGTCCAGAAGCGAGGGAGGTCCCATCGACAGCTTGTACCGGCTCGGGGCATTTCTTAGTAATCAGAGGTAAGTTAAGTGTATTGACCAGTGTAATGTCTATAAAGCAACCAGTAGCCCCTGAGTCGATCACGATTTGTACAGGATGTGCGCAGTCAATAGTTGGTTTTTAACAGAGCTTGGACTATGATTTGTCTTATGGGTCCAAATGCGGGGGGGGGTTCTGAGATGTGCTCGCCCTTACCCCCACTTTCAAGGGCAAGCTTTCTGAAAACCCTGGTTCTTGTTCTTTGGGCGACGGGAACACTCCTTGACGTAATGCCCTTTGAGATTGCAGTAAAAACAGGCATTGTTTGTTCTTCTGCGTTCTCGTTCAGCATGGCTTATGGGACTACATATCCCTCCTACTTGCATGGGTTCACTGGGTGAGTCTGGCGGAGGGAGAGAGTGATTGCAAGAAAGACCAGCTTCTGCCCTACGCTCGGTTCTTCGGGCGTCGACCTGCAAAGCCAGATCGACCAAGTCAGAGTAAACAGCTGGGAGAGACGGTACTACCGAAAGGGCGTCTTTCATGGCGCTACATAGTCTCTTATAGAACACCACAGCCTTTTTGTTCTCAGGCCAGGATGTTTCTGCAGCCAACTGATTGAAACATGTTATATATTCAATGAGGGATTGTCTGCCCTAAGCAAGATCTAACAGTTCCAGGTCCCGGGATTGAGCCTTGTACCTAGTGTCAAACACCTTGGACATTTCGCCCACCAAGAGGTCAAAGTCGTAGAGGGCTGGATGGTAATTTTCTATTAAAGGATTTGCCCAGGTTGCTGCCACACCAGATAAATGAGAAAGCAAAAAAGCAGCCTTGGTAGTAGAGTCAGGGAACGCCTTGGGTCGGCAGAGGAAGTGAAGTTTGCACTGATTTAGGAATGTACGATACTTCCTGGGGTCGCCATGGTACCTTTCCGGGGCTGCTAGAGGGAACGGGGTTGGGACCACCAGTGGAACAGGAGCTGCGGGAGTCATGGAGGAACCTTGGTTTTGGGGTGTAGTATCCCCGAACTCGGGATCTACTGGTAATGGGTGGCGTGCACTGTGTAGGGAGTCGAGTCGGTGGTGGATAGCGGTTGTAGCTGCAGCCATGTCTGTCCTAAGGGCAGTGACGGCTTGCAATAGAGCGGCCACGGGATCCCCGGCTAAGGCTTCCATAATCTGGACGACCAGTCAGGCTTCACAGTCTGTTCTGTCTTGATGGTCGTGTAGATTATTAGAACCTCCGTCCCCAAGTACCACACGGGAAGATAGTAAAACAACTACCTGTGCAATCCTTGAGGCCACAGGTGTTGAGTGCCGAGAAACAGGAACTAGGAACGCCGGAAACACCCCTGACCACTATAAGGCAAGCAATGAGGATATATAAGACAATGGCAATGCAGTCAACATTCAGAACACAAGAGGTGAACCACAACAAGTCTTACCTAGATGGAAATGGAGTGGGTACCAACCATGCCCCGAGTAGTGATAATGGGGGCAGGATCCTGCGAATAACCGGCAGCAGCGTAGGCGTGTAAAGTCTTTTGTAGCACTCCGGATGGAAGTACCAACACCTGTGCAGGCTGAGAGGACCAATGATCAGAGTGCCGAGAGGGATGATCCGTGAGCAGTCCAAAAACAATCCGAAGTCAGAAGCCAGAGGGTAACGACAACTCCAAGGGAGTCCAGGTCAAACCAGGTAGCGGAGCCACGAGTCGGGAGTTCCAGGTAAACACAAGGCAGTTAACAGTCCGAGGGAAAGACAAGGGAATCCGTAAAGCTTTCCATAGTCCAATAAACCGTAAATAGCATAGGAAAGAAGCGCCAAACAGTACTTGAAACGAAGCAGCTGTGAAGCGTTGTTCAAGCGCATACCTGCTCCTTTTAACTGCACTGATGAGTCATGTGACCCAAGTCACATGACGCATGCTTCCGTATCACGTGTTCCGTGATGATATCAGGTGATCACTTCTTCCTGATCACGTGACGCGGAACCAGTTTGGGCCGATGTCCACGGCACACCGTTGAATAACGCCATGGTAACTGTCAGTGAAGGAACGGTCGCAAGGATCTCGGGCGACTGTCCAAGCCCACCTTCTTCCGGATGTGCCGGATCTGACCACCAAACTGCTGCCGCCGGGTATGTGGAGGTGAATGGGTAGTAGAGGGATTGGACTGATGGGTACCTAACGGGGTGCTGACGCTAGAAGAATGGGGCCTTGTGACAGGAGACATGACAGTGAGCTGACCATCGGCAGAGTCACTCCTGCTGTAGGCAGAGGACGAGGCCTCAGATCAGTCTTTGTGAGATTCCACTATTATACTGAGAAATTGAGAGTTCTGGACAAGGCTAGGAGAGAGGGTCCCATGCATTATGGTCCAGCCAAGATAACTGTTTCATGACCTGTCTACTTTGAGAAACATGAAGGTGTCTCACCCACTAGTCCCTGGGGATCTGTCATCCAGGTGGCTAGGACAGAGCCATCGCAATTGGATCCAGTTCCTAGGGGTGGACCAGTGCAGGAGGATCACCTGGATGGGTAGTCTTCGGGGAGTGGAAGTGCGACACCGAAGGGTGAGATGCGGTATCCCCTTCCTTATGACACCTTTTCCCCATCCTGACCAGTGGGATACTTAGAAACTCTACCCCTTCCCCATTTTCCAATACAGACACTTTCTCACAGCGTGAACGACAACAAACTAATACCCAAGCCGTTTATCTGACATGTCCCAACACAAGGGTCAGGCAGAGTCAGGCAATTGCTGACAACTACACACACCTGACTACCCTTTCCCTTCCCAATAGGGATAAAAGGCGGAGCACAAGAGCACACTCCGAGCAAGGCCGAAACACTTGAGGAAGCAGCCATTCCAGGACGGCAGTTCAAACGGAGGAGAAAGGCGGCGAGACCTGAAAGGACATCAAGGAGGTAGTTGCCTTTGCCCTTTTCGACTGAGACCCGCAAACCCTCTGATGAAAGAAACAAGGAGACCCCGAGCATAACATCCTGACTTATCATTTTGTGAACACTTCCTTCTTTTGTTGTAAACATTATTGCACACTCTTTTGTAGCATAGCGGTAAGGATTGGCAATAGTTTTTTTTTTAGTATAGGCCCTTTTTTATTTGACTAGACTCCACTAGGACTGTATTATTATTATTTGATGGTCGTAGCTCGCTCCCATCTTAGATTTAGTATTAGACTAGGCGTTTATCTCACCCATTTTACAGTTTATAAACACCCTTGAACTGTGATCACTTGTCTTACTTTGATGCCATGCCTTCCTTATACTACATTTACCTTATCCAGCCAACGTCAATGTGGTCCCTTGATACATTGATTACGGGACAAAGGAGTGTGATAAATATGGGGGTTTCCATTCTCTATCATTTTTTAATATGTGGGAGCAAAATATGACCTGGTTACAGAGGACGATATCCATGAAGTCTCAGGAAAACTCATGGAAGAATGACCAACACTGTCTCAAGACGAATACGTTTAGAGGAACTGCATTGCAGGGGACTTGAGACCCTAAGAAAGGAGGGGAATTCCTGGATTCTGAAATTTCAAAAAAATGAAGAGAAGAGTTGAGAACCATGTCGCTGAGAAGGACAAATAACGTGTAAACAAAGTCCAAAGAGTAGTTAAATTGCAGTATGTGTTTTGGAGGGGGCAAGAGGGATTAGTCAAGCTCGTTGTCGAGGCTTGAATGGTGCATCACTAATGGAGTTGGTAAGGGGTTATGTCTGAGAATAGGGGAAATGGAGGGAGAGGGATTAGAGAAAAAATGGAGCGGGTTGAGAAACAGAAATGTAAGTGGAGGAGGGGTTTGGGCTCTCATGGTGAAAGAGGTTATATAAATTCAATTTGCTTGGGGGGGGGGGGTTTAATCTGGTGCCCAGTATAGATAAAAGGGAGGTACCAACTCTGGACTGGACCCTGAGGGTTGGAGGAAGGGGAGTTGGGACTTGTTTGGGTTCGTTTGAAATGCTTAGAAGTTCGACATTGGCGGGGCTACAAAACACTTTGTGGTATAAATGGAGTTTCTGTTACACCACTAGGATAATTGCACAAACTTAAGATATGGGGAGCTGAAAAAGAAAAGGAGATCACAATTTCATATGGATGACTGCAACATGGCGTTAACCATAGGCTCATTTAATGTGCGAGGGTTGAACTCACCCGCCAAGAGATCGAAGAATGCTAGAGAATTTCAGAGATCAAGGATAGACCTCTCATGCTCCTACAGGATACCCACTGGGTGAAAGGGAAAGAGCCACCTCTTTGAAGGAAGTGTATAGACAAAACATTGTTTGCATCCAGTCAGACACAACAAAAGAGGGGTGGTCATTATAGTGGGTAATCGACACTTGTTACGGTCATTGACAAATAGTTAAAAGATCCAGAGGGGAGATATATATTCCTTAAGGGTTCCCTTCAAGGCAACAAAATTACAGTGGGTACAGTATATTGCCCGAATAAGTCCCAAATACCGTTTTGGGAGAAGATGTCTGAAAAAGTGAAACTGTTCATGGAGGGCCCACTGATTGTTGGGGACAACTTTAACATGATGCTAGACCCCACCAGGCACAGGAAAAGAATGACAGAAAAGACTACTCTGCTGGCAGGGGATGGGGAATCCCAACGCTTTAGCGAAATAAATCAAGAATTGAGCCTAGTCGATGGACTTACCCTGCTAGTCAGTAGTGACCCGCTGTTTACATACTTCTTTTCAGTGCACAAATCCTTGTCAAGGATAGATACCATACGGGCGGATGAGGCGCGGAAAGGTTACGTTAATGGAACCCGCCTTCAGCTGATACCCTGGTCTGACCACGACCTGGTTCTAGCTAAGATAGGTAATTGGACAGACAATACTAATTGAGGACAATGGATGTGTAATGACTTTCTTCTAAAAGATAGAGGTCGCCCAGGGCCTATTGACCAGTATCGAGGAATATTTTTAATGTAATTATAACAGTGAGGTGGGATTAGCCATGCTCTGGGAGGGATTTAAAGCCACATTAAGGGGGGAACTTTAGAATAGGGTTGCAGAAAAAGCATAAGAGCAAGTGCGAAGAAGAGATCCTAAGGAAAAAGATTGGGGACCTCCAGTCAGGTGGTCCGGGTAGAAACTATATTAATCCTGCAATTTCCCAAGAACTAACTAAAATGTCTAAATCTCAACTAAGCTCTTTTGGTCCATAAAACAGAGAGGGAACCTCTATTCCTGGATCAAAAATACTATGAAAAAAGGCAAAAGGCAGGTAAGATCTCGGCTTGGAAACCACAGGAAAAAAGGAAATCTAAGAGTGTAGTGGCGTTTCATCTAGCGAATGCCCTGTCGGTCTATGACCCCCCAGGGATTGGGAATTAATTTAAACTATATTACAAATCTTCATATAAGGCAGAATATGGCTGGGGTAGTAACCATATAACACAATTTCTGGCCTTGTTAGCGATCCCAAGTCTCTCACATGATACAGCAGATGCCCAGATACTCCCATCTCAGAAGAAAATGTGATCCACACTATAAAGAACAGGAAATCAGGCACTACTGCCGGCGAGGAAGGCTTCTCAGTTCGCTTTTATAAAATGGATTGCTCGATCCTGGCCGTGTATCTGACAAGACTTTACAACTCAGTCTTAGAGGATGGTGAGTTACCAGCTACCGTGTTGAGTGCGCTCATAGTGGTAATACACAAAGAAGGTAAGGATCCCAAATCTTGCTCCTCCTATAAACCGAGCTCCCCTTGATTTATTAATAAATCAAATAGGATTTATTAGAGGATGACAAGGTTCTGATAGTATCAGAAAAAACAATAGATCTGATACATCTAGCACAGGAACAAGTCCTGGACACATGCCTGATCTCTTTGGATTTAGAAGAAACTTTCAACAGACTTGGTGGTGCTACATAATAATAATAATGTATTATTTATGTAGTGCTTTAATCTAAAGCGCTGTACATAGGACATATTTACATACATTACTATTATTATTGCTATATGAATAAGGTACTTGAAAGAACAGGCCTACGTAAAACATTTCAGAAAAAGGTTGCAGCATTATACAGCTCCCCCACAGCAAGAGTCCAGGTGAACGGGAGACTGACAGACTAATTTTCCTTAACTAGCGGGACCAGGCAAGGCTTCCCCCATCACCCCTCTTAAATGCCCTAAACATAGAGCCATTGCAATAGCCATAAGGGGTAACCCGAGAATCAAAAGTATGACAGTGTGGGAACTGGAATTCAAATTGTCTCTATTCACGTATGACATATTAGCTTACCTTGGTTTGTCTCAGAAATCGTTATCGGAATTTCTAGCCCTGATTAGAAAGTTTGGGATATTCTCCGGGTTAAAGATTAAAATATCAAAATCCATTATAATGTCGATCTGTAGAGGGAGATCAAGCAAAGAAAACAGGTTGGGGATACAGGATATGAGGATAGAAAAGGTGGCAATAATGTACCTAGGGGTACAGGTCCCCAGAGACTTGATGAAAATATGCCACTTGAACTTCGACCCTCTTCTCAAAGCAGTAAGTAAAGATCTGGTGAGGTGGAACACAATGACACTCTCATGGTTTGGGAGGATGACTGCAGTACAAATTAATGTCCTACCCAGAGTTCTGTACTTATTTTCAGCGATACCCACTACGCTCCCAGAGAGCTTTTTTAGGGACCTAAACCACAATATTAACAAATGTATTTGGCAAGGGAAAAAGCATAGCATTAGAAAAGCCTCACTGACCCTTCCTTAACAATATGGTGGATTTGGCTTTCCAGTTGTTCACCTATATCTTAAAGCAGTATAACTGAGTTCTCCTTGAGGACATGAAGGTGACCTGGGCACATACTGGACGTACTTGGAAGACTCAGTTACCCACCCTAAAAAAGTGAAAGATCTCTTGTGGACACCCGTAAGATCCATTCCTACTAGGATCTGTTCCCATCCTACCCTGGAGGTATTGTAGTTGACGTGGAAAAAAGGGGGATTGAACGAGAAACTATCTATGTGGCCCTCACCAATGAGTTCTCTGTGGTGAGCTCCCATTGACCTAGCCCACAAGAGATTTAGAAACACATACAACTGGTCAGACAGTGTTCTTGAGAGAGTGGGACAACTATTAAGGGGTACGATGAAGTAAAGGAAATGTTAAGGAAAGATGCCTTGTGATATACCCATATGGTTAGAAAATAGAGCGGGAAAATTCACAACATTTGAAAAGGTATTAGATGCGGCAGACGCAAGAAAAGGGATTGTATCGAAAATATATACGGTCCTCATCACTGCATATATTGTGGAAAGGCAGAAGTTTAAAAGATATTGGGAATGGTTGGTGGGATATGACATCCCAGAGGAAGTCTGGAACAAGATCTATAGGGTTACCTTTCATGGAAATCTCTTCACATCAGTCATGGAACATTTAAGATTCTACACTGGTGGTACCGGGATTCCTTGAAACGCTCAAAATGTATGCAAGGGTCTTTGCAGTGTGCCCTCGAGTATGTGGTCAGGTTGGATCCCTGTCTTGCGTCTGGTGGTCCTGCCCCAAAATACAAATATACTGGGCAGAGGTTGTGAGCTGGACGAAGGAGGTGATTAGCTAACTTCTAGCTCTGGATCCACTACAGATACTTTTAGGCATTCCCCTAGAGGTAGCGAGATATATTGATTCCCAAGAATGTGTGAAGCTCTGTTTCATGCAGGAAGGCTAGCATTGGCCCACGAATGGAAAAACCCAGTAGCCCCAGATAAGTCAGATTTGTTGCAATAGGTCTGGGACATATTTATCATGGAAAAGCTGACAGCACAAGTTAACGATACAGTGGCAGTAAATGTGGATCACACAGGTCCATGGAGAGAAATCCCACAGAGGGGGGAGATGGGGAAGTGCTAGCAGGGAATTAGAGACGTGGCACCCCTGAGAAAGAGGAAAGGTGAACTGCACATTGGGTTTAGCCTAACAAATCAAACGGGGGAGGTTAGACAAGTGGTTGGTTCAGGGGGGGAAAGAATGTTTGATGATAATGATCATTGGTATAAGTCATATGACACCTCATGTTTGTAATATGTGATATCCTTGATATAGACGTAACTCCCAAAATGTCTGTGATTACATTTGGAGGGAGGGCAGAGTTTGGGGGATATTTTCTTTTAAATGTTATTGAGGAGTTATACTTTGTTTCTTTCATGAAATATCAATACAAATATTGTCTAAAAAAAGATGACCCTGCATGGTGTGAACCATTGTCTGCTATGTGTGTGACTATGCTGCTTAATTGTTTCCTGCACATGTTCTATTGAGTGCATTGTTTTGAGTGTATCGATTTAAGTAGGCAAAAAAAGTAATGTGGACCTAGCTCGTTACAGCCAATATTTGATAAGAGACACAAGGAAAGAGACCAATGGAGACCCAGGCCCACGGGCCCCACATATATAATTACACCAAGACGGGTTTGGCCTCAATCTACATGCACTCAAAAAGAAAATGGTGTCGACGTGTATGCAGCTCCTATTGTGTATGCCTTTGTGTGGAATTTTATTCCAGCTATCCTTTCCCAAATGTATTGTTTTATTGTATTGTTTTGAATGAGAAGGGGTGTCTGCATGCACGGAGGTGTGATGTGTAGATGATTATCATGTGCATTGCACTACATATTGGTAATTTAGTGGTACGTTGTTCATTTTGTTGAATATTTGAACTTCTCATAAAGTTATTTGTGCAGTATATTTTAAAAAGAAAAAACAGACTCAAGATGAGTCAATAATAAAATAGGATGCTCTGTTATCAAAAAAGTATGATTTGGTGTATAAGAAGTTCATATGTGTTATGACTTCAGGGTGTGCACATGGTTCTGATCATTGACATTGAGCCAAAAATGCAGGAGTAGGAGGAAGTTTGTGGTTCTTTTCTGTTGTTCAAGGAACCAGTAACCTAATATACCACAAACCCCTTGATAAATAAAAATATAGGGTACAACCTGTTGTATAGAGGCAAATCCTCCACTCCAGGCCCAAACTTGTAATTTGGAGTAGTGGTAAAGTTGGCGGTAACAGTGTTACTGCCAATTTACCACTTACCGCCAAACTCGTAATGAGGCTCTGCCCGGATCAGTTGCATGTCGAATTCAGTAAATTTTCATGAAAGAGTACAACAGTTGCACAGGAAAGCATTTTTTTTAATTTTGCAAAGTGTCATGTAACCTTAAGTAAAGAGTGTGTTGGTCATAGTGTGCTCATGGTGTGAGCTTGTATTCAGTGCCTGCTGTGCATGGCTAGCGTGTAGAAGGGCCAAATTCCCTGTATGTTCTTTTGTGTGCCGTGTACAAGCTCCACAGGTTGTGTTCTGTTTCAGAACTCTGGATATTGCCAGTTGAAAAAAAGGTGACCCTCAGGCTACCCGTGATCTGCGGGACCCTCTCGCAGCCCACTTGCTACAGCGGCTGCACACACTTTTTTGGGAAGAATATGGTCCCCTCTCTGGGCTCAACATGCCATCCATATGGTTGGTGTAATTAAGATGGCTACAATATGTCAATTTCAAAAATGTTTAAATTATGGGGGGTGGACAGATCTCAACCTCTTCTTAAAAAATGTTTCACTACTGGCCACAAAACAGGTTGGGTCTCTTTCAGAGAGCCAGTCTTGTTATTACTTACTGAGTTCTTGGCACAGGGCCTGGTTCCCCACAAGAGGGCCCGGGTACCAAAGCCCAAGTAGTCAATGGAATGGTCAATGGGTAGTGGTGCGCCTGGAGATTGTACACAGCTAACCAAGATACAACTAACTGATTTTTGACAACTTTTTGGCATATTTTTAGAAAACACTGGATGCATTTGAACTAAGTTTCAAAATGACCACGTGTTAGACCAGTTGTGGTCCTCATGAAGGTTTGGCGCAAATCCGTCCATTAATTTGCTGGGTGTAGGTGGAAGCACAAATTCATCTATCTATAGAGAATTAATTGGAAAATGTATGTTTTTTAGACCTGCCCCCCATAAATTCAGACCCATTACCCCCCCTGCACTCTCCCCACGAAGCCACAAAAAACTTGAAACAATTCTGTTTTAGCTATATTTTTTTGGTCAGGTTTTTTTGTAAGATCTGCCAAAAGGTTCCAAGTCAAAAGCCACCTAAAAGTGTTGTTCAATTGGGTTCCAACTTATAGAAAATATTCATTATATATGCATTCAGTGAAAAAACTTTTGTAAAAGGAGGGATGTTATTAAGTTTACCTTAAAAATGTGAACATTCAGATTTAACTGAACAACCATTCTAGTTGTATTGCTTCAAATGGCAAACCATGTCTTGAAAGTCATCTTCACAGTTAATTAGGGCCTCATTACAAGTTGGGCAGTGTGGGTAAAATGTGGCATTATTACCGTATACCACTGCATTACAAAACCACCCTTGGCGGAAAGTTGGAGGATTCACCTCCAGCTATGAACTGGAGGTAAATCTGCGGACTTTCTGCCAAATTTCATCAGAATTACTGCTGGCGGAATTACTGCTGCAGTAATTCCGCCGAAATCCCCCATGGCGTCCTGTGGACTCCAATGAAATGAGGACTAATACTGCCTATAACCATTTGTAATCCGGCGTTAATAACACCAGACCGAGTGGCAGGAACGGTAATACAGTTTGGTATCTCGGCGGATTTACAGCCGAGATATCATCAAACTCGAAATGAGGCACAATCTTGCGTCGTTTTTGCTAGTAGATCAAGTAGCATGGGATGCCACTCTTATGAGTTTGGCAGTAAGTGGTCAAGTTAGAGGTATTTCCGTTACTGCCAACTTTACCACTATGCCAAATTCTGAGTCACAGAAAATTGGCGTTAATTCCACCGGCGGAAATTCCTCCTGCAGAATTAGCTGCAGTGGTAAATCCTCCAACAAATGATGGAATTAGCCCCAAGGCCAATCCCGTCAGCAGAATTACCTCCCAAAAAAATCAATCTATTTCCGCCTAATTAGTTGATAATGGCTGGAATTTCCTCCAAAAATTGGAGGAATTACAGACAAAATTACACAGTGCATATACCTCCACCAAAATGGTGGAGGTAAATGCAGACAGATCATTGAAATCAAGGCGCAGGTGCACCAGATCACCTCAAAAGGAGTCTATAAGGGCCACAACCTGCCCAACACACATCCAGCCAACATGCAGCCACAAGCAGATGTTCATTATGGGCTCCACAACCCCCTACTCCACATACAGCTACAGCAGCATGCAAGACCCTAGCAGAGAAGGAGACAGGCACCGCGAAGGTGCAGGAGACGAATGGCGTAGAGGGCACCCATACCACATGTCCGCCAATCCCCATGGACACCGACGGTTAGCCAATCAGTGACCCTCTACCGTTTGGACTGCCCGACAATCACAGACCTGCTCGCCCTGATCCAGGCCGATCTCCAGAGTGCCATTAGAATCAGAACTGCCACCCCCCCTGCTGAAATTGGCGTTGGTCCTACATATCTGTGCCATGGGTGAATCCCAGCACACCGGGGGTACACTGCATGGGATGTCATAGCCCGCATTTGCTAAGGTGCTGGACCACGTCATGGATGTGTTAATGAGGCATGCACATCAACCAGGCACAGGTGCATGCAGCAAAGTCACATTTCAACAACATTGCCCATTTCACCAATACCATAGCGGCATTGGTACCCCCCCCCAGGCAACTGAGCAGGCATACAGGAACTGTGAGGTCTGTGTCACATGGCATTTACACATGAATTGATTGGTACTGTTTTATGTTCCTGTATGCCTGTATCACCCACTGATGCAACCGATAGCCTGGGGCCACATATGATGCCATGATACTGAGGAAAAGCACCCTGCCAGCGTCCATAGAGAGACACAGAGGACAGCTCACCTGGCTCGTGGGTAAGAAATAGGCAAAGTGTGACAACTACAAGTCCCGTGATGCAACAACAGAAGTGCACAGAACAGACCTAGTACACTGATTGACCCGCCCCGGTACACAGACAGTACGCATGTGATGACACAGGGTATCCTGCCAGGCAAGGCAGCACAAAGCATTCAGGCCACCCACCACAACCATAGTAAAAATGTACTGCAACATCATAACTGAAAAGTGCTTTGCAGATGACATGGCACTGACAAATCCTTGATTACTACTGAATCCTGCAATGTGACTGGCTGCTATTGTACCATGTTTGAAGAGTCACATCAACCTCACACAGTCCATTCATGTCTTGCATGGGAAGCTGGTCATCCGCAGTCACCATGGCTGAAGACGCCTATGAGGAATCCTGGCAAACCACAGTAGAAAGCCTACGGTGATGCACAGAGGAGGACAAGGCCATGCATTCATTGAGTGCACATTTGGATTTCTCAAAGCCAGATTCAGATGCCTCCACCCCAAAGGTGGTGCCCTCATGTACAAACCGAATGAAGTAGGCAAGATAGTGTTCATCACTGCAATGATGCACTACTTGTGCACTTGAAGGCACATTTAAATTCCACAAGATGAGGCCCAATCACACCCTTGCTTGGATGATCATGTCTCTGAAGGTGTAAACAGGTGAGCACAGGACATATGTTGGGATGTGATGGAAGAACCCATGGTCCGCAAGGACCTCGGGGACAATTACCCTTGACTATGCACTTATGCAACACTGAGGGCAACGATGAGTCACTGAATACACAACTTACTCAACCATAGATGAACACCAACTACAAACAGTGATTTATTCAGAACCTCACATACCCTGATCGCCAACTCCACCTCCCACACCCTGATCCCCAACTCCACCTCCCACCCCACAACCTAGCCCCTGGACAAGAACCCACTATCACAGCCTCGTGTCCCCCTTGTAAGCAGCCAGTGTCGCATGTGCTGCACAGCGCTGTGAGCACATGGGTGGGGTGCTCGCTAATGAACCCTCAGTGGGGGTAGTGGATTGTGAACTCCCCTGTGTGGCTCCACATACATGGTCCATGGTGAGGTGGATGACCCTGGCTATGGCCTCCTGGGAGGATGACAACTCTTCAGCCAGTTCACGCACCCCCTGCCTCATTAGACACTGACTTGCGTTGCTGCGCTCCGTGCTCCTGCACAGCTTGTCGATGGATTTGGACAACCACCTGGATGCCCCTGGATACAGTCCTGTATGGCCTGAGAATGACCCAATAGTTCCTGGGCCATGGAGTGCATCTCACCCTGCCTCTGCTCCATCCTGTCGAGACGGTCTCAGTGGGCATGCATTGTGGGGCCAGCTAATGGCTGGGGTGAACGACCGCTGCCATGGTTGGCCTGCTGCAGCATAATTCCCAATGGGAAGGCAAGGTGTGCAACAGGGAGAGACTATGCAGGGGAGAGGATTCTGGGGAGAACTGGCAGGCAGGGGAATGTGGTGGACTTGAAACGGGGCATGCAGAGTCTGACAGCACGTATCCCCTCCAGCTGTGGCCTCTTGGGATTGTGTCCTGTCATCAACACTGTGTCTCACTTGAGGGGCCACAGTCGCCCCGGCTGTGGTTGTGTGTTACCCTGTAGCATGTGGTGCTGTTTTTGTGACGGTGTCCTGTCGATGCACCATGGCTGTGTCCTTCCCAACACTTGTTGGCCGGTGCTTTTTTTGAGTGGCACTATCCCACTGCTTCCTGGCGCTGGTTGGTGCTGGTGTCCTGGAGGGTCCCACAACATCAGGCTGTTCCTGGGTGTCTTGAGTGCCTGTTGGGTATAATTCAGATGTCCATTAACGCATTGTTGCTGAGGTACATGGAGATACAACATTGATTTTCACTTGTAAAAATTCATCACTGTGCAGTGTTCCTCTGGGGGCGGGAGGCATGCCTCATGTGTCTGCCACTGTGTTGGGACCATGTATTGGGTAGGGGCAACCAGGTGACAGGTGTGGGCAACCAGGTCACAGGTGTGGGGTGCCGTGCTTACTATGAATGCGCACACCTGGTATGGGTTGACCAACAGGGTGTCCTATCCAGATGTGCATCGAGACTGTTGAGGCTTTGATTGTGGTACAGCAGTAAGGTGATTGCACTGCATTGAGTTGTGTGGGAGTCAGGTGGACGTGATGACTGGCATGGAGTGTGCAATGAGTGTCTCCATGGCGCATTGCTGCTAAAGGGCTATGTGTCTAACATCGATGCACATGGTATTGTCAAATGGTTGCATGTTGTATGTGTTGCATGTGCATGGGTGGTCACCATGATCCAAGGGGGGGGGTTGTGCTGTGCCCTGTCGGTGTGCATTGAGCCTTCGGGCTAGCATGGCAATGTTGATAGTTGGATTTCATCCCCGCCACTTCCTGCCTAGCTTCCTTGTATGGGTTCCATTGCTTTGCTGACCGGATTCACTGTAGATTTGGACCTCGCCTGAATTGGGTATTCCGGCTGGGGCTCATGTCACTTTGATGGAATTATATTTTTTGCGGTATACATGCAGGGTTGTCCATGTACAGATGCACATTTCACACAGGGACTCACCAGATTCTGTCTGGCTGCTGGCTCCAAAATCTGCAGTGCCCACGCCCTCGATGCCAACCATATGGATGATGCCGGCGACCATGTCCTCCCAGGGTATGAGAAGAGTGGTTCTATGGTGCCACCACCAGTGGCAGCTGTCTCCCTGAATTGTACTGCAATCAGGCTCCGTACCCTGACTTTTAGGTCATTCTAACGCTTTTTCATGTCCATCTCATCCCATTGGACATTTCCTACGGCCACCACCTTGTCCCGGATGTCTGCCCATATTGTGTTTTGCGCTTCTGGAAGGTCTGTCGGTGTTGCTTTCAATACAGCTTACCCGAGTGAGCCACTACCTGCTCAGCCAATATGGTGAGCTCTTGCTCAATAAATTTAGGAATCGGCATTCTCATATCCGGCACCCTTGATTTCCCCTTTCCCCCTGACATGATTATTCCACTTGTCTGGATGTCACTCCTTTTTGCAGATTTTTGACCGCTGCAATGCTTCCTTCATAGGCTGCAATGTACTTCCGCCAATGGAATTTACGTTGGCGGTACTTCCGACGACGGAAATCCCGAGGACGGACACAACGGTAACAGTAATTCTGCTGAATATCAATGGAATTTCGGAAATTGGGTCAGGTTTCGGCAGTAACTCGGTTACGCAGAACTAATGTTACCGCCAGTGGAGTGGGCGTGCGCCTACCAGGTTATAATTCAGCGGTAACTCCACTGATCAACATTCCGTCTTGGCAGAAATACCGCCAAACTCATTATGAGGGACTTTTTCCTTTGTTGCTTTTTTTTGGACGGGGATTCCTGATTCCATCCTTAATTGGGCTAGTCAGAAACAATGAGGCGACTAGATAACTTCTTAAAACGGTTAGGTTACCATGTTTCCTGGGGTTTGATTTTAACCATTTAAGTGGAAAGGGCGTGCATTTTCGTAAATAATTATTGGAAGCACAGGCCATGGCATTTTCACTCAATCGATTCCATTTTAGTTTTGGCTCAGAGCAAATACACTACAGTCCTGGATTAGAAAGAATGGTTTGTAAAAAGAAAAGCCGAGGTCTGGACACTGTTGCATCACCATTGGCTTGGAGTCATCTGTAGCCTTAATGAAATGTGAGACATAGCAGTGACCAGTTTGGCTGCACAAGAATACTAAGAAACATATCGGAAAGCGTGCATCAATCATTCTTTCTATTGCAAGCAAGCATCTGAATTCAGGTCAAGGACGCAACAGTTCTGTGGCAGGTCGCATGAGCATGTAACGTCTGGGAATGAGTCATGTCTGGGAATTAGAATGGGAGCAGCGTCTGCTCAGCGCGACACTGGGTTTAAACGCAAAAGTTCATCTCGCTAAAAGCATTTTCGCTTCTTGATTGATTACGACCTGCTCTCATTTAGAAGGGTCGTGGTTACTGTTTCCCGCCTTCTATAAAGGAGACGTTCAACGAATACCCTGTCCCCCACGACCCTTCCTCAAAGCAAGCCCCGGGGGATTTATTCACCACTCAAGTCATTGATTACATTCAACCAGATTCGGAGAAACCTGGCAGAAAATCATTAGCAATTCATTGCGGGGCGGGGGTGCGGACTGGAAGCACTGCTGAGATGTATGGGGATGATGGGCGAAAGTCTAATAAAGGACAATTTGCATAATACATGAATTACCTTGGCATAGGGTTCCATTCAATTGACCCCACCATTTCTTCTACAGCTGGACTCGGCTTGCATGTGTAGTTCGATTGTTCCACTCAGCTTAATGAAGCTATTTGTCCGTGGAATGTCATAAATACACGTAACAGGTCCAATTATCATGAAATGAGGGGATGGGGCGAGAAGACGATGCAAGGAACGTTAAAGCCACTCCCTGGTAGATGCCCATGCTTAAGTTGTCCATCCGGATTTCCTTGCTATATTTGCTGGTGTTTTTTTTTTTTATTCGGCTTTTTTTCACTGTTCACTTTAAAGCTGCTTATTAATGACTGGGTTATTTACCGGCAATCTTCCGTAATCCAAGTCCTACTCTTCCTTGTCACAGTATTTACGTCTGAGGTCCCACCTCTTCTCCAGAAACCTATCCCTAATCTGCAAGTATCCTCCCCATCCCCATTTGAAGGTACAACACCTCCACTGATCCAGATTTCTTTAGTTCACAGTGCTGTCCATGTGAAACGAACTCTACTGTAGCAAGGTAAAGCAGATCAAGAAGTGAACCAAACGTGACTACGCTTTCAAGTAGAGACTTCGGTACTTTGGTGTAATCAGGCTCAGCCTAGGAATCCGAAACACTACTGGCAGATTGAAACTGCCAGCAGGATAAAGAAATAGAAATACCTTACTTACTTTCCCAAACGGAGTCAAGGGCCCTCCCACATCCGGGAGGGACAGTACTATGACGAAGAAGAGTATGACCAGGATTAATAAAGATTATAGTAAATAATCCAATTATTACCGCCACATTCCTCGCCCTTGTCCCAGTACTTACTTCTGAGGAATATGAAATCGGATCTGGTGGAAGGGGGCTTATGTGTTATACATATTCTGACTCCCAGAATGCTGCTGCATACCTCGTCTCCATCTTTATCATATGTGTTGCCACTAACACCATCGGCGAATACCAACCAGCAATATTCTGGTGCCAAAGGAAGTGGCGGTATTTTACTTAACATTTAATCTATAATGGCAAATAAACGTATTAGGATTCACACATGTAGCTGTCCTGCCAATCTCCTGCATGGAAACTCACTGGGTTTTCACCACAAGATGTCACCATACCCCTGTTTTAACCACCCTTTCTGGGAGACTCTGACCTGGTGCTGTATAAGTCACTGGGGGTCATTCTGAGGTGGGCGGTAGGGGATACCGGGCACCGGTAAGGAGACCCGTGCCTGTAATCCCCTACCGCCCAATTCCGAGGTCCCTTAGCAGGAACTGTAAAGGACGTGTGATCGGACCACACGTCCTTTGCGGGTCCCGCTAAGGGACCAGGGCGCAAATAACAGGCTTGCCATTCGCGAGCCCGTTATTTGCGCCCTCCCCATTCCCATTGAGCCCTATGGGGGCTCAATTGGGAATGGGGAATGGTTGGTGCAACGGGGACTTAACGGTCCCGCCAGGGTCGGACTAGACCGGTAAGTCCCCATTGCACCACACCAGACTCGGTCCCGTTATTGGAAGCAGTCATGGCGCAAATAGCGCCATGACTAGCTCCAATCTCGGAATGACCCCACTGTTGTAACAAGAAAAATTTGTCGGCTAATTGCCACTACTGATGCTTTTCCATTAGACCCTCAGGCACAAAAGGCTACCAGTAGATTATTTTTTCCTAAATTTCTCAGTTCTCTCACAATATGCCAGAAATGCTCCCTTTACATCCAGGCAGTTCCATACTGCTCCTCCTGAGAGACTGGATTATGACAAAAAGCTGACAATACATTGTCTTGCAAACAATGGAACTTTGATATAAGATTAGGAACTAAGCAGGGGAGTATCCAGCATTGCAAGAGTGTGGGTGCGGGGGTCGAACCACGAAAAAGGTCCTGCTGCTTTTCCCCCAAATGCACTTCAGCAAATCACCTGGTGTTGTTTACCTCTTACTAGATTAGCCTCATAGAACCTAGCCACCGCCCACAGCAGTTTTCCTGCCCCCCTCTTGTGCCCCATACGATGACTTGACTTGGTACCCACTCCCTGCAACATTCGGACAAGAGTAGGACATAAAGTAGTGTGCTCCTGCTCTGCCTCTGGATCGGCCCCTTATTGGGCCTGCTGTGCAGTCAACAGCCTGGAGTGGAACACAGAACATGCCCCTGCTATGCCCCCAATTGTGCATGGAGGGTGAAGAACAGGGGCATATGGCCACACTGCTGGACGTGTCCTGCTCCAGACCGCTGTTCTACAGGCAACCAGGCCGAGCAGGAGCACACAGCAACACAGCTGTCCCGGACAAGATGCCCAGTAAACAAATCATGCTGCAGTAAGAAAGGGCTAGACTGGCTACCCCCAAAATGCCAGTTTAGCCAAGTAGTAACACACACCATACTTGGTTTATTATAGATGCCCATAAAACAAACTTCATGCCACAGTAGGAAATGGCTAGACTGGCTGGCCCAAAATGCACATTTAGCCAAGTAATAACACATACCATACTTGGTTTATTATAGATGCCCATAAAACAAACTTCATGCCACAGTAGGGCTAGACCGGCTGCCCCCAAAGGCCAGTATAGCCAAGTAATAACACAAATCATACTTGGCTTTAAACCAAGTATGCTATGCATTATTGCTTGGCTAGACTGGCATTTGGGACCAGCCAGTCTAGTCTGTTCTTACTGTGGTATGGCTTTTTGATGGGCATTTATAATGAACCAACGGTTTATCATAGATGCCCAGAAAAAAACATCATAATGCCGCAGTATGAAAGGGCTAGACTGGGTGCCCCCAAATGCCAGTCTAACCAGGTAATAACACACAGAATGCTTGGTTTATCATGGATGCCCATTAAGAAAGTGACAGTGCCATTATGGCATACTGCCCCTCACCCCCATCTGCCAAAATCAGCTCCTCCTCCCCTTCCAGCACAAACACACACACACAGACCCATCCAGTCACACAACATTCACTCATTACACATGCATCATAAACACACAGCACCAGGAATACATAAACATACACACGTACATACAAAAAAGTGTTCTTGCCTTTTCCAAGGCCGTTGCATCATCGCCAGAAAGAAGGTCTGGCCTCCACAATGCAGCCTGCCTGCCGCGTCCCGGTCGCCTGCACTAAGCAGACGGGGAAGCAGGAGAGCTTCCTGGTTTCCTGTCATGCGTAGTGAGGTCAGAGACGGACAGAAAGAAAGGTTCTACTTGCAGGATGGCACACGCGAACATCACTTTCTTAGGTCGCTCCCTGAGCGCATTCACTAGTCCGACTTCAGAAAGAAGTTAGATCATACTTCTGGAGTCGGATGCACTCCGACTTCAGAAAGAAATTACCTGACTTCTTTGTGAAGTTAGACTAGTGAATGCGCCCAGGACTGGAGCTGAAGGCAGAGCACATAGCACTGTCTGGTATCCGTGTCCCGCATTGCTCCAGGCTGCAGCTGCTGCAGTGGCCCAGAGCAGGGTGGGACCCACAACACTCGAACGGCAGCCTTATTGTCCCAGCAGAGGGACACCTTTCCTGTTCGGCACTCTCATTGAAAATAGGGATTTGTTCGTTTGTTTATTATTTATAAAGCGCGCCACACCCTAGGGTATCTGGGGTGGCAAAAAGTGTGTGGGGACCCCCTTTTATTTACATAGTGACATCAGTGAGATTACAGAAAATTATATTATAGGAGTCTTCAATACGCAACAGTATCACAGGAAGTCAATTTAAAAACATGTTGCCATGAGTAGAGCAGGAAAGAAATAAACTGTGGCATCCAGTATATGAATTGTCACTAGTAATATTTATAAATGTGGAAATATCAGGAGTCAGGCTTTTTTGAAGTAACAGGCAGTGTGAGCTGAATACCTTAAATAGACTTTTAATTTTGGCAGATAAGGCACAGTGAGATAAATGGATTTGGCCAGAGCACGCACTGTGGTTGAGTGGATAAGCCGGGATGTGAGATAAATCTGCTTTTCAGGAACTTGAACGCATCTAAAATTAGTAGTAATATTGTTGTAAAAGGTATTTTTGAAACTTTTGTCTGAAAACACCATCTGACTATGGAAAGCATTACAGAAATATGGTGATTGCGTTTTGCTAACTGAAGTTCACTGTTGTTTTTCAGGCGTGTTTCCCAATTGTTTTTATTTTTATTGTGGATAGATTTGTCCATATTGTTTGTTTGTTTGTTTGTTTGCTTGTTTATTTATATTGCGCACCAGACCCAAGGGTATTCGGGCACGAAGGCAGAAAGAGGGTTGTTGAACTTAGGTTACATGTTACAAATAAACAGGGGTACAGCTACGGTTACAATGCTGTAGACATGTAGTGTCAAAAAATCACAGAAGTATGTACAGTGAGTTTACAAGAATGCAGATGTGGCAGATAAATAGAGCAGAGCAAATATACAAAATATACATGAGATCCCAAATGACAGTAGGGCGAAGTTAGGCCAAACTAGCAATATCTTTTATTTCAGACGCTACAGATAAGTATTATTTTGGCTTCTCAAAAGAAATAAACTTCAAGCAAGTTCCAAAGATGTCATGTCAGGGCAGGGATTGGCCCTGGGTCAGTCAGGGCAGGTTGTGTCTACTGCAGGATTGCCTTCTAGTGCAATAGAGCCTGTTTACCTAAGAGGTCTTGAGGCAGGGAAGTAAGCACTTTTTCAGCTCTTGAAATGTTGACAAAATTAACAGGGCTCAAGTCCTAACATAAAGTGGTGGTGTGGTGAGCTCCATAATATATGCACAGGCGCTGAGTAGAAGGGGGCAGAGGGTGTAGTGGCACCCATTCTCCTTGGCATGCACATCTAAATCACTGGTTGTGGAAGGGTTTCTGTCTCCTCTCCTGCTGATTTCAGGCTTGGTGATGTGCTAGCATGTATCTTGAAAAATGAGCAAGTGCTGCTCACTTCAAGAAAGTATGATTAATGGACCACCTGACCTTTGATTGGAGGGAATGGGCAGGCCAAATCTGCTTTGCTGGTGTGGTAGTAGCAGGGGATCCTATAGCAGAATGCTGCAACTACAACATAGCAGTTTATGTGACTGTTGTTCAGATGTTATTAGACCTTCCTGGAAATCATATGGCTTTTTTTCCTTTTCCTGCTGCAAAATATGCTGTACAATGTGTTTCGGCCAGGGGATGGGTACATCTCCCTCCCATCACTCAGTGTGGGAATCTCTGCCCCGGTACCAAAAATCAAACCCTTCCACCCATTAATATATGCACAGTAAGTGAACACATCTCAAAGTGAAATATACAAATGTAGTTGAATTGCTCTTTCCTTTTAGAAGAAAGTTTGAAATAAATTAATCTAGCAGGAAAAATAATCAGAGAGAGGAGAATTTACAATAACAATGCTGGAAAAGTAAAAAAGGTGCCCACCTTTTGAACCCAACAATTTATAATGAAATATTCTGAGGAAAACAGGAGACGTGCTTTAATGATATTTGTATGGGGTCTTGTGGGTAAGCATCTGCACTGGAAACATGATAACCTGGGGTGAAATCCTAGTAGCTGAACACTTGAGCAAGCAAACGTTTTTTAATGCTGGCCTCAAAAACACCCAACAGGAGTTGCGCCTACCCCCTGAAAAAAAGGGGGTGGATGCTGTCTATCCACATGTATCCTCGATATGTGCCCTGAAAATCGACACAGGGCCAGAACCAGCAAAAATAACTGCTCACGTCTTCAGGATTGCAACCTCTCTTGCCACATCCTGGGCAAATAGTTAATACTCACTTGCCCTCTCGTTCTTTTCCCTCACACCCCTATGTTTGGCTTTCTACAATAGTCTATTTTATAAAGATAACTTGAAAAGTATACACACCATAGTAAATTACTCACACGCATATATAAATCCTTATAGAAATATGTTAGGCCAAATATTTTCAGTTGTGGCATTATCCGCACCCCTCCCCTACCGTGAATGAACGACTACAAATCCCAGAATGCAATTCAGCAGAAGGAAAAACATGGCCTGTTGATTTTGAAAATGTACTTTCAAGACTTCAAGGCTCATAACAAAGTGTAATGTGTGAAAAGGTTACCTGTTTGTGTTTCAATGTTTGACAAAGACATGCTTCAAATATAATGTGAGAAACATTTTACATTGTACCTAAAATAAACGCTTTTTGGTGTGCTAAATATGCACATGTGAAAATAGGGCAGACAATTTAAACCAGTTTGGGGGAGTGTGTTTAATTATCCTTGAGGAGGGCATAGATTTTACACAGCTAGCTGGTGCTTTGATTGTGCTTTCAAAGTAAAAAAGTCCCTTTACAATTCTTAACATGGAAACGTTAACAGCGCCTTGCCCAAAACAATGGTGTCTTTAATGGGCCAACACTTGAAAATCGCCCCCACTTGAAATGCTCTGCTTTAAGAAAGAAAGTGATAAGCAGTGCTTACAATGCTGCATCGCCTAGTGGGCCCCTGGGATGGGATTATTGGTCTCAAAAGTTTTTTTATTTAGTGTCGTTATGGTTAAATAAACCTTTTAACACATCATACATATACACTTCAAAGTAAAAACACATGTAACTTGCTAAAATACATCCAATTTTCGATTTTAAAAATAACTGATATGTCATAATTTTAAGCATATAAAGAGAAGTTGTTAAAATGCATACAGTTGACACAACCTCATTTCATTACTCGATCTTGGTTAATTCAAATTTAGTAAGCATTTAGTAAAAACCTTAGATAAACTATGGAAGTTAAAAGTGTATGGTTTGAATTAATCTATCTCCCACGTGTACCATTTTTCCTTAATCAGAGTGATTGTAGTTTCTGATCAATTAAAAAAAAAATCTGCAACCACATATGGTATAGACTTACTAAGTAGGTAATAATGCATCACTTACTATATACTTGTACTACTAGACACAAAACATTACGAGACCAGAATGTATACACATATGGGGCTTATACAGGGAGAGTAAAGTAAGTGAACAACAGGCAGTATCATGAGCCACTGTGTATAACCAACATGATTATCTTTACACATAGAAATGATTGCTGTGTTTCTGAAGATGCGATTGAATTCTAAGGAAAGTATTGTAAGAGCACGTGAGAATAGCAACGTCTACAAATGTAATACCTGTTGAATTGTAAGCTTTTGACTGTCAGTGAATAAACTCACCTGGCCTAGATATGTTAGTGAACAAAAAAAGAAGGGGCTAGACATGTGATGTCATCACTGATGTCATAAATCATATTTGTGATGTCATCTTTGATGTCCTGGGTGTTAGTCTTAGCAATGCACGTAGGTGGTGCGAGTTATGGTTGCTTAGCTTACCATAATTAGTGAATGTCAAGTGTTTTCGGTTTTACTCTGAACCATAACGTCCCTTTAACAAAGTTTTTTTACTGAATATATATATATATATATATATAGGAGTGAACAAAAACAAAGAGCCTACACATGTGATATCATCAGTGATGTCATCAATGACATTTGTGATGCCATCTTTCATGTCCTGGGTGTTAGTCTTAGCAGTGCACGGTGGTGGCTCGAGTTATGGTTGCTTAGCTGGTGTTAGTGTTAGCAGTGCACAGTGGTGCAGCCAGTTATGGTTGCTTAGCCTACCTTAACTGGGGAATTTTAGGGGTTTTTCAGTTGTACCTCGAACCATAATGTCACGGGTATAAAGTTTTTTTTAGTGAATTTGACAGGTTTTTAGTAGTGCAACATATGATATATATATATATATTGAGAAAAAAGAGGAAAGAATGAACCGCACTCTCCGCGCAGTGAATTGAAAGACCATAGTCAATGAAAAAATAGCACAGCTCACAACACAGTATGGGTTGAGGTATTTAATATTACCAGGAAAGCAAAAAGTACAAAAATACGGCTGAAAAGCAGTGGCAAAAACAGAGGCAGGACGCCAGTGAGCACGACCCGCACAAAACACGTTTCGCACTTGACTGAGTGCTTGATCACGTGTATATATATATATATATATATAGATATATATTCAAAAAACCTTGCACAAAGTACAAAAAGCAGACAGCACTCCAGGAGCAGCAGTATGGATGAATATCTAACACTGCCAGACAAACGACCAAAGTATCCACATCAACAAATATCCTTTATTAATTGTGCTGTGGAAAACGAAAACTGCAGGCAACAACGAGTTTCATGGTAATAAACTGCTTGTTCACATTGAAAGGTTCTAACACAAACAATGGACTAATAAATATGTCAAAGTCTCTATGATCTGGCTGCCAGAATGTCTTCAAAAATGTCTTTAACATTAGGGCAATACTGGTGTACAAAAGGTGTAGACATGTTGCTGTGGTGCATGTTTACATAGAACAGCCACAATTTTTTTTAAAGTTAGAGCACGTCCACAAATTGTTTGCAGCAGAAGTCAACACATGGATAAACATCGCATAAAATAAAATCTGAGTGAAATCATTGCACCGAATAAACATACGTATGTGTTGCACATTTTTTCAGTGCAAGCTTGTGAAAATGAAATTGTTCTCCAATAAACCACAGCTCTTAAATAGAGCAGTCATCATTTTCACAAAAACCATTCTGACTTCTAAGCAACCAATAAAATGCTGTCATTATGGCCAGGTTACTGGTACTATACCACTAATCATTTTGTCAGATCCTGGCCGTAAACTGCTAATAGGCAAAAACGTAAGCTGCACGTAGCCACTAATGTAGCATGTGCGATGCTTTTCCATTGTGCTGTCTGACCACCTTGTGCGTGTAAATGCAAATTTAACCAGCGAGCCGCATATAATGGTAAAACCCAAGTGGGTTGCATGGAACGTTGAACACTATCCCTAAATATAAAAAACAGTTAAATAGTTTGATGCAAGTTAACTATAATATGAGATGACTAGTGCTTTAGCAATCCCATTCTGAATGTAAAATGGATTTTGTTTGTATGCGGTTTTGATTGCAAATATCATTCCAGAATGTCACTTGGAGGTTCAAAAAGCAGTTATATCCTTACTATCTGCAAAAATGCAAATTTGTGCAAGAAATGCAATATTTAGCAAAGTGCTAAGTGTGTATCATATGTGCAAATAGGCAACCATAAAGTGCTAAGTGCATAATAATAAAGTGCTAATGCAAATGCAAAAATTAACCTCGATTTCTGGACTCCGCATATCAGAATTACATGCCTACAATATGAACATGTTAAAAATACAGTATACAAACAGGATGAATAGCACATCAAAGAAATACATTAACATATTATAAAAAGAGGGAAGGACAGGTAAAACCATGCTAGATAATCAAAAGAGAATTCAAATAAATGGCCCATTGTATGTGGCTGACTAAATGGCCTCTGGCCATTGCAAACCTTCATATTGTCCGAAAAGCCAGGCCCCAAGCCAGACAGTGCAATGTTCTATGGAGACTTATGTGTAAATTGAGCTAAGAGTTGAAAGAACCCTCCAAGGGAACAGACCTGCAAAACCTGTGTCAACTATATCAATAATTAATGAATTAAATAAACAAATAAATGACAATGCCCCCTATACAACAAAGGTAAGAGGACTTGGTCATATCTAGCACCAGAAAACGTGAAAAATCAAGAAAACATGGAGAGGTGGATAACATGTATACATAAAATCAGGTACCCAAAAAGGTATAAAGTTCCTCATCCAAATTGTGTCCTTTTGGACTCTTGGTTTCGAGATCCAGGATGTATTTAGTCTCCAGTTGTCTCAAAGTAAGTTCCCGATTACCTCCCCTAGGAGATTCATGTACTGAACAGATGCCAAAGTAGCCAAACCCATCTAGTTTGTTGGCATGCTTAGCATTAAAATGTACTGCCATTGGATAAGATGGATCCAAGTTTTTAATAGCTCTCATGTGTTGCAACACACTCAGTTTCGGTTTACCAATGGTACTACCTACGTACCATTGATCACATGGACAGGTGAGTACATAAACCACGTGTGTGGTATTACATGTGATCCTGCATGTTATTTTGATATCCAACGCTAAAATGGGATGTCTATAGCTAGCAGTGTTGATGGGATGTTGACATGCTTTACATTTCATGCATTTGAAAAAGCCCAATGTATTGGTATTTAGCCAACATTGGATACGTGTTTCAACAATTGGCATCATAAAGCTGGATACTAGATTGTCTTTCAAAGAGGGGGATTTCCTAAACATGATGTTAATTTTATCATCCAAAGTATCCCTCAAACCATGATCCGATTTAAGCATGTGCCAATGTTTATTGACAATGCGGCAAATGTCTTTAGATCCAGTGCCATAAGTTAGGATAGGCGTGTGTTCTTATTATCTTCAACAGATTTCACTGTGGGATTAGATAAAAGGAGAGAGGTGCGATCTTTCTCTCTGGCTTTGATGTAGGCCCTCTCAAGAATTTTCTTCGGATAGCCACGATTCAAGAATCTGATAGCCATGTGGGCACATTCTTTGTCAAAGTTTTACAGATTGGAGCAGTTCCTCCTAATACAGATACATTCCCCCTATGGTATGCTCCATTTCAAAGACATGGGGTGATTACTGGTAGCATGTAATGGGATGTTGGAGCTGGTAGGTTTACGGTGTAGTGCTGTTGTAAGTTCACCATGGGCCACCCTAACAAGAATATCCAGAAATGTGATAGCAATCTTGTTGTGGCTTTCGGTAAATTGAAGATTTAGTTCATTGGTGTTTAGAATGTTGACAAAATCTAACCATTCAGTGGCAGTATAGATACTATTCTCTGGACACCACACCACAAATTGCTCCCACCATGCCATTGTCTGGTTTGCGTATGCTGGTGCAAACATGGTACCCATCGCTGTGCCTTGTAATTGGATAAAAAAAATTCCTTGTTGAACATAATATATATATTGTCAATGCTGAAGATAGTCTCTTCCTATATCAATTTTGAAAATATATCTCCAAACTCAACATATTGCCCAGCCCTACTTCGTGCCAAAATTATAGTGCACTTAAGTGTCTTTAGTCACCCAACACCCACAGAAGCAGGTTCAAAGGTCATATGTGCATTACTGACAGCTGCGGAAACACAACGTTTTGAATTGTCTGCATCTTTGATTCAAACTATAATAATAATGTAAATTTTAGTCAACCTGATGGCACATTAAATGTAAATATAAGCCATGCCTGATTATGGCATGGTGGATACTAAGGTCACACAATTATACAGCAAAAACATTTGCTATTATACTAGTGTTAGCTTTGTGCACAGTGTCCAGCTATGATGGGGCTGATGTGTATTAGCGGTCTGGTCTTGGTGTCTCCACAACACCAGGTGGGACATTGGCTAGGTAGCTGCCTTTTGATCCTCCTAGAAGAAGGGTACTACCTTCCTCCCAGGGCACATAAACCCTTCCTGGGAGGTTCCTTGGGAACCAGTGTTTCAAAGGCAGTATTGACATAACAAAGCCATACTTACACCAGGGTTCTGACCACTGGAGTTCCTTTGAGGTTATCGCACATGGGAAGGTAGAGTAGCCAAAATAGAGAGGAAGGCTGAGAGGGGGATTTCACCATCTTGGTTTCTGCTAGGGCTCTTTAAAACATACTGTCCCTCCCCACTTCCTGCAGACAAAACACTCTGGGTATGGTGTCAGAAGACAAAGGTCACTCGTTACAGAACCCTGGATTGGACCCCTGACAACAGTCTTGCTTTGGACCAATCTATTGAAACATTTTGCATTAATAAGGAGAGGAACCCTTTCCTTAATGGATTCATATTTGGACTCTTACAAGAAGGAGTCATCACTGGAGCTCTGTTTGGGGATACAGTCTATTCAAGACCTCTGCAATAGAGGTGAAGACAGAAGGCTATGAAGCAGAGGAAAGCCCTGCATTCTAACCATTGCAAGGGCACATGTACTGTCACACTGCGGTGGACCAAGGCCTCCCCCTGCTGCCTGTGCAATGAAACTAGGATTCTTCTCACTGAAGGTGAAGGACCCCACACAGGTGCTAGACACCTTTCTAGACTGTAAGCACAGAACTATGGACTCACCTTGACCCTGGAGACGCTTGACTTGGCCTCCTGGCAACCCAGAACTCCAGAAGCAACTGGAACACGACTTTGCGACCTTCAAACATCTATGGGGTAGATCCCGGTGCTGCAATCTTACTGCACGTTGAGACATCCAGAAGCTGGCTTGAACCATTGAAGCAGATCAACTTGCCTAGATTCAACGGGTGGCTCTACACAGTGCAAGCAACTGACAAACACAGACATAGCCCAGCAGAAGAACAAGTTACTTATCCATGGTAACTTTCTTTCGACTCGTTGTTCCTCCCACGTATTCCTCATTTTAGGATATCTCCATATCCAGCTTCAGCTGCTCCAGAATGTTTTTCCCCAGCAGGGGGTGCTGCACGTCAATGACATGACATGGAAATTCTACTGCGGGTAGGCTGGGAGGGGCGATGAGGAATACGTGGGAGGAACATCCAGTCGAAAGAACGTTACCATGGGTAAGTAACTTGTTCTTCGAATGGATTGTGTCCTCCCACGTATTCCTCATCTTATGATAAGACTCCCAAAGCAGTATATGTTTGAAGGAGGGAGTCAGAATTTACAGTTTCCAATTAGAATTCTGGAGCTACTTATTGGTCTGTATGTACATAATGTAATACTGCCTTCCCAAAAACACCTTCCCGGCCTGAGCAAGAGTCCAGACTATAAATCTTGGTGAAAGTGTGGACTGAGGACCATGTTGCAGCTGCACAAATACATTTGATTGGTACTCCCCTCTGTAAGGCAGAGGAAGTGTCCATGCCCCTGGTCGAATGTGCTCCGAGACGGTGTGCAGTGAAAAAGTCGAAAACATTGTCGAATGCCAAAAATGTCTAAAATAAATGTCGAAATTCTTTTTTTCGAATGTTTCATTTTTTATTTACATGTTTTTTTTGGGTTCCGCAAGTAAAAAAAAGGGGTAAAACAAAAAAAATACAAAAAAAGGGGGTTGGGGGAACCCCCCATTTCAAACAAAAAACAAACAAAAATAGACATTCGAAATGTTTACTTTCGACATAATGTAATTCGAAAATATCACTATAAACCCTCCGAGACCCTCAGGAGGATCTTTTCCGGCTACTCTGTAGTATTCCCATATTCCTAGGATGATTCACTTAGATAAAACTTGTTTTGAGACGGCCATACCCAACCCATGGCCTGTGTAACCAACAAAAAGTTGATCATCTTGCCTTAATTTAGACATTCTGGAAATGTAGAAACTAAGTGCACGTTTTGGGTCAAGCCTGCGTAGCTTCTCCTATTCCTTTCCAGGATGAGGTGGGGAATAGAAAGAAGGTAGAATGATTTTTTTAGTTAAATGAAAATCAGATACCATTTCTGGTAAAAACATAGGGCCTCATTACACGGTATGCGGTAAGGTTTTACCGGTACCAGTAAGGGCACCGGTACCGGTAAACCCTTACCGCCTTACTATGAGGTCCCTTTGCCGGACCTGACCTCAACTGCTGGTTTTACCAGCCGTTAAGGAACGGGCCCGCAAAGGGACCTTGGTGCTAATTACGGTACCGCAATTTGCGGTACCGTAATTACCTCCTTCCCCATTCCCATTGAGCCCTATGGGGGCAAAAATGGGAATGGGGAAGTGCCTTGGTGAATGGGGAATTACTGGCCCCGCTCACCTTGGAGTAGGCCGGTAATTCCGCCATCCACCAAGGCGGACACGGTAAAATACCGGCGGCAACCATGGCGCTAAATGCGCCATGGTTACCGCATACCGTGTAATGAGGCCCATAGATTTAACCTTCAGGACCACTCTATCCCTAAAGAAGACTCTGTAAGGAGGCTTGCAGGACAAGGCTTGAAGATCACTCGCCCTATGGGCTGATGTAAGAGCCACTAAAAGGATAGTCTTTAAGGTTAACAATCTTAAAGGACAGAAGTGGATAGGCTCGAATGGAGCACACATTAGAAATTTCAAAACTAGGTTGAGATCCCAAACCGGGGCTTGAAAAGAGACCGGAGGAAAAACATTAATCAATCCTTTCAAAAACTGTATAACCAGTGGAACCTTGAAGAAAGATACCTATTCAGAGGAGCGCTTGAAAATAGATAGCGCTGCTAGATACCCTTTAATTGTACCAACCTGGAGGCCCAGATTGGCCAGGTGTAACAAGAATGATAATACCATAGATGCACTTCATGTAAAAAGGGTCCACATTCTTATCCCGGCACCAGCTGCAGAATTTGTTACAACAACAGCAGTATAAGGATTTCATTGCTGGCCTTGTGGCTGAAAGCAACATCTTCTTTATGTCATCTGGGAGGTCCCAATCCTTGAACCACAACTTCTCAGAAACCAGGCATGAAGGCTGAGTGTCTTGACCCCTGGATGAAGAATCCAACCCTCTCCGAAAGAAGGTCCTCTCTTTGTGGAAGACGTATTGGAGGGCAGATGGACATGTCCAGAAGGTCCGGGAACCATGTCGTCCTGGGCCAATCCTGGGCAATTAGGATCATGGATTTCCTGAACTTTCTCAACCTCCTGATCACGTGAGGAATGATAGGGACTGGAGGAAACACGGACAGGAGTGGAAACTCCCAGTCCACTACGAATGTGTCCCCTAGAGCTTGTAAGTGACTTCAATTCAGTACTCCAACTAAGTCAGTGCCTAGTCTGGGATGCCCTTATTTATATATTTTGATGACAAGTTCATAGATCTGGATGATAAACCCTTGTATAACGCCCCTCTCTTTAAATCCCCGTGACCTCACTGAGCCAAGAAGTAGGTTTGTTTTGCAAATTAAAAGATTTATTGAAAAATTAAACAAGAAATTAAACAAGAAATTAATATTTGATAGCACACTTGAATATGACAGTGATCAACAATGGGTAGTATTATACTAGCACACTTTTTTAATTACTTAAGTGTTGGTATAGAGAGGATAAAGTATCTGAGAATGCTTTTATGGTTTCAAGGAAATGCAATGATGGAAAAGAATGCAGCACAGAAATAAACTGAGATGGTTTCCACAAGAGATAATATGATCACTTTTTCTTTTGACAATTCACTCCCCCCCTATGCAATATAAGGAGATGGAAGGAGAGCACACAATGTTCAGGAATACAATCAAATGCAATACCAATTCAGTTCCCCCCTAGCCAGCTTAGAGCAACAGGGATGATTTTAAAACACAGGCAAAAATACTTAAATGTGATTTGCAAAGAAGTGAAAATACTCTACAATGATTTTAATTCCCTATAGGAGATTCAGGGTAGGTGATAGCTACTTAAGATTGGTTCAGGTCAACACTATCAGTGATTCATGAGGGATTATCAGGTTGAAAACGGATTTCAGCAGTTGCAAGCAAAAGACAGCGATTTTTGACAGGTGAAGAAGTTTGAGTCAAATTGCAATTCGCGGCACTTTGTCCGAGTGCGTAAAGCGCGATTACGGGAAAACTATAAGTTGGTTTAGGGCTTGTTGTGAAGCTAAGGATCTTAGCTTTAAAATGAAAGTTAAACGACGATTTTGTGGAGGTAGATTTTCAGAAATAAAAGTAAGATTCAAATGACAAATGACACTTTCACAGGTTTGAAATCACAGAATGGACACACGATTTCTATGCAGTTATAAATAGGTTCAACTGGTTTGAATTAGATTATTTTAAACTAAGAGATTGGTTTTGCACAGCTCTGGCTCGATACTCACTCCTAATTTTGGAAGGAATGGGCCTCGTCACAGATCTGGTCAACAGGTTTAGCTGCGGTTCTCTCTGCTCTGCTGGTCTGGACCTCTGGTTCTGGCAAAAGTTCTTGGCACTGCACAGCAGTGGTCTGGTCTGGTCGGCGGTTCTTGATCTCTGGTTCTGGTCTCGGCACTGCACAGCGATCTGGTCTGGCAACAGTTCTCGGCACAGGGTTCTAGCCAGAATCACACATCTCCCCCGGCTGTTGAATAGTTTGGTTAGGTTGCTGGATTCTGAGGCCTCTGAAGGATTCAGCTTCTGGACTAGGCCTCTCTGCTACAAGTTCTGAAGTCTGGATTCTAAGTTCTGGTTCTGGAGTCTGGTTTTCTAAGTTCTGGTCTCTGAATGTTGTCTGGATTTGAAGTCGTCCGGCAAAGTGCTTCACAAGAAAGTGGAAAGAGCAGTCCCCTTGGGTCTCAGTGGCTCTTTTTATGTCTTTTGAAAGTGGGTGGGAATGCTGACTTTCTATGCCCAACCCTCTGAGGATCCTGATAGGCTATAGGATTCTCTGTCGCCTGACTGGGGAACTGAATTGTGAGTCATCCGGCATCCTTTTTATGGCATACAGAAAGAACACTTGTCACTTTGCACACAATTCTATTTTTGACTTAAATGCATATTTATCTATGTACAATTTTTCTAATATTATATGTCAAGTTAACATTTTCTGTAGCACCAAACCATCCGATCCCTGTCTTTGTAAGATGTCGTGTCCACTTCTGACAGAATTCTGCCCTTTTCATCCAGAACACAACCTCTAAACTTTTCCAGAATTTACACAAATGTGCGCAAGGAATATGGGCATCAGATGATGAAGTGTCAGATTTTTAACATACATACATTTGGAGTAATACCCTATTTTCCAATACTACCCCCCAGAACATACCACAGAGTCCTAACACCTCTTAAAAAGTGCACAGAAAAATCACAGGAATCATGATATTATTGATATAATTTTGACAATTATGTACTATGAATTATCCATCTTTCTAAAATTATGCTCTGGCCCAGAGGGGTGTGGTTTAGGTTCCAAAGCACATGGGGGAATTTCCGTCTGTCCCCGCCTCTAAGCTCGGCTGGCTCACAGAGGCAGTGTCCCCATTTCCTTCCGGGAGGAAGCCATTTACGACCCCGTGATTTAGCATTTGCCTGAGCCAAGGAAAGTTCATTGTTCTGTTTCCTGCAGTCTCAGGTACCCCTCCCCTAATTCAATCAGAGAGGTGTAATCTCCTTTTGGTGGGGGCAGGAGAAGACAGACCAGGCCTGTGAATGCAGTTGCTGGGCAAGTTTCAACTCCTGTCGGGGGTAGTTGCCGGGCAGAATTCAATCTCTTTAAGCCAGGCTTCAGCCAAATGTCACTTTTGTTCCCATTTTTCTTCATTCAAATCAAACTTACAATTTTGACACATGCAGCTAGAACGCTGATTCTAAGTTCAAAACTATGACATTTAAACAGTTGCAACCTATGGACACTCCAAAGTAAATCACTCATTTATTTTAAACATTTCGATTTTAGTGGCTTTAAGTCCAATTTCACTTAAGCTGCTGACATCCACAGCTCAGCCTGTTTTGTTATGAACATTATTATAGGCTCTTCATCTTTCCAGATTTGGTATGCACACAAGACTTCATTCTACCAGACGTCTGCTGGTGTTCAGTAAGATTTTTGAATATCTTGCAATGTTTGAAATAGGCATTTTGAGTTGCATTTCAGAGAAACAAATGTGAATTCAAAGCGCTTTTTGAGCTAACAGGCACTGCTGTTTTTCCTTTGGCACCACGTTTCACTCATGGCGCTTCTGGCCCATCACGCTTGCACTGGTGGGTGGCAGGTCAGGCGACCATTTTGGTGCGCGCAAAAACTGCACGGTTTTCCTGGATTCTGGCGCAAATGTGGGCTTTTCGGCCATCTTGGATTTTCTAAGCCCACAGCACCAAATGTTGTAGCATAATAATTCAAACGTGGGTCAAGACAACTGACAAGCTCTTCTTGGAGGAAATTCCCAGGAGCAAAACAGTTTGTACTTTTGGTTGACACTGTTTGCGAACAGATCCACTTGAGGGGTTCCCCAAAGGGTGAAGATCTCTTGAAGGACTTTGTGAGGTAGTTCACACTCGTGGGAGACTGCTCTACCTGCTCAGACAGTTCACCGCTGTGTTCTCCTCTGTGGCTAGGTGAACTGCCGATAGTGAGACTCCTTCTTGAATTGCCCAGAACCAGAGCTGCATTGCTTCTCTGCACAGTGGTAGTGACCATAAACCACCTCTCTTGTTGAGGTAGTACATGGCCACTGTGTTGTCCGTCATTAATAGGACATCCTTTCCCATACAGATGGCAGAAGGTTTTCAGCGCTAGTCTGATTGCCCTCAGCTCTAAAAGGTTTGTGTAGTTTGGTCTCTGATGGTGACCAACGACCACTGATAGTCAGATCATTGGCGTGGGCTTTCCACCCGGTGAGTGAGGCGTCCGTCACTACAGTTATCTCCGGCCATGTTTGCCAAAAAGGTTCTCCTTTCAAAATGTTGTTCTCGCAGGTCCACCACAGAAGGTCTTGTGCGACTCTGCTCAGAACTTGAAAGAGGTCTGACATCCTGCCTCTGAATTGGGACCATTGAGTCCTGAGGGCCTATTGAAGGGATCTCATTCTCAGGCAAGCCTCTGGCACCAAGAAAATGCAGGATGGCATGAGGCCGAGCAACCTCAAAAGAATCGAAGAGCAGAAGACGCTGGGCACTTTGGAACTTGGTGACCATCTGCATAATGTCTTGAGCCCTCACCTCGGGTGGCGATGCTTTTCCCAAGGAAGCATCTAGGACAGCTCTGATGAATTGGAGCCTTTGAGATGGTATCATGTTGGACTTCTTGAAGTTGAGGGAGAAGACCAGTTTGCGAAGGGAGCGACAGGTGGAGCAGAAATGTTTCAGGGCCTGTTCGGTGGAACGTGCCCTGATCAACCAATTGTCCAGGTAGGGGTAGATGTGAATCCCCCTCTCCTGAGAGTTGCTGCCACCACCATCATCAACCTGGTGAAAAACCCTTGGGGTGGAGGCCAGCCTAAATAGCAGAACCCGAAACCGATAATGAGAACCGGCAATGGCGAACATCTGGTACTTTCTGTGTTTGTGATGTATTGGCACATGAAAGTAAGCATCCTGAAGGACCAATGATACCATCCAGTCCTGAAGCTGGAGGGCCTGAAGGATCTGAGAAAGGGTAACTATCTTGAACGTGTCCTTCCTGAAGAACTTGTTCAAGTCTCTTGTATTAGAAATTAAGGGGAGTGCCAACCCTCGTTCATCTCCACTACAGGCACTGGTTCTATAGCACCTTTCTCTAGCCGGGTCAAAATTGCCTGCATAAGGAGCAGATCTCGAACTTAGAAGGAGCTGTTCCCCGGTGGATGATCCAAGGTCTTTTTAGACAAGGAAGGTAGTAACCCTGGCCAACTGTTTCCAATTCCTATGCATCTGAAGAAATACCCAGCCATTCTTTCCGCGAGAGTCTGCCTCCCACTGAGTCCTTGTGGATTAAGTCCTCAGTGAGGTTTTGAGGCGGCTGATGCAGCAGCTGATGGTAAAGCAGCCCCTGCCTGGGCGGTTTTAGCACCTCTTCCCCGTCCACCACGGGGGAATCTTCTTGGGACCTCTTTGATACGACAGTCCTCTCCCTCTTCCAACCGAGGAGTAATAGCGAAAGGACCTGCCCCTCCAAGCTGCATCTGTGGGGCAAGATGGTTGTGGCTGTCTGATTGCAGCACCATGGGATTTGGCTGCTGCTTTGGAGGTCTGCAGCTTCTCCAGGCTCTTGTCAGCCTTGCTGCCAAATAAATGTGTGCCATCAAACGGCACGTTAAGAAGAACAAGTTACTTTCTTACTTGGTAACGTTCTTTCCATGGGATGTTCCTCCAATGTATTCCATATCTATGACAGTAATGACCACAGCTGTGCTGCCTCTGAAAATGTTTCCAAGTAGGTGTCCTGCGTCGATGGCATCGATACGCTGTCCTCGAGGGCCTACATCGAGGGTCGACATCACCGGATGTTATATCTAGGACGCACGGCGCCCGTAGCCTCAGTTGTAGTTTTTTCCCAGAACGTGTGGCACCGAATCTTCTGCCAGTATGACTACAGAAAGCCTTGTGGAAACGTAAGCTGCAATCGCATAAGAAATTCTGTAGAGGGGCAGGTTGGGAGGGTTCGATGTGGAATACGTCGGAGGAACCTCCCATCAAAAGAACGTTACCAGGTAAGAAAGTAACTTGTTCTTCGAGGGGATTGTGTCCTCTGACATATTCCACATCTATTACAGACTCCCAAAGCAGTACCAATGTCTGGAGGTGGGAAAAAGAATTGACAGAGGCCCATGTGGCTGCTTCACAAATATTACGAATGGGAACACCCCTCTGCAGAACAGTGGAGACAGCCAAACCCCCAGTAGAATGAGCCTGCAAGCCTACTGGAGGGTCCTTACCCGCCAAACGGTAACATTCAGAGATCGTCAAAATGATCCATCTGTACAAGGTCTGCTTGGAAACAGCCTGACCTAAACGCCTTCCGGCATATCAAACAAAGAGCTGATCGTCCACTCTGACCCGGGACATCCGTGAGAGATAGAAACGCAAAGCTCTCCTCGGATCCAACCTATGGAGCCTCTCCTCTTCCTTACCAGGATGCAGAGTAGGATTAAACGCTGGAAGAATTATCTTCTGGCTCAAATGAAATTCAGACACAACCTTCGGAAGAAAAGAAGGACGAACCCTAACGACAACCCTGTCCTTATTGAACACCGTGAAAGGTGGCTTGGTGGAAAGTGCCTGCAACTCACTCTGCGAGCAGAAAAAAACGCTACTGAAAATACAGTCTTAAATGAAAACATTCTCAACGGACAAGAATGTAAGGGCTCAAACGGAGCTCCCATTAGGAACTTTAAAACTAAGTTCAAATCCCATCCCGGCACCTGGAAAGGTGATGGTTGAAACACATTAGTTAGCCCTTTTAGAAACTGAGAAATCAAAGGAATATTAAAATAAGAACACTCCTCAGACGAGCGCTTAAATATTGACAGCGCTGCCAGGTAACCCTTGATGGTACCCACTTTCAGGGGCCCTTGTGGGCTAACAAAAGCAAAAAAGACAGAACCACAGGAATGGAACATTGAAAAGGATCCACATTCTGTACCCTGCACCAGTCGCAGAACTTTCTCCAACGGCAACGGTACAGGGATTTTGTTGCAGGCCTTCTGGCCGAAAGCAACACCTCCATCACGTCTTCATGGAGGTCCTAATCCTTATACCTCAACCTTTCAGATACCAATCATGAAGGCTGAGAGACTTGACCTCTGGATGAAGAACCCAAGCCTCTCCCGTGAGAGCAGATCGTCTCGATAGGGAAGACGGCGTGGAGGGCAGATGGACATGTCGAGAAGGTCTGGGTACCACACTCTCCTGGCCCATGCCGGAGCAATGAGGATCATTCGGGAACCGAACCTCTGTAACCTCTGCAACACTTGCGGAATGACAGGGACTGGAGGAAACGCGTACAGCGTACAACAGAATATTTCCCACTTCTGGTTGACACTGGTGGCAAAGAGACTCACTTGTGGGATCCCCCAAAGGGTGAAGATCTCCAAAAGAACTTCCTGAGCCAGCATCCACTCGTGAGAGACCGTGCTCTGCTTGCTCAGAGTGTCCGCTGCCGCGTTTTCGTCTCCGGCCAGATGAACTGCCAAGATACAAATTTCCTGCTGGATGGCCCAGAACCAGAGCTGCATCGCCTCTCTGTGCAGTGGGAGTGACCCTGTCCCCCCTTTTTTGTTGAGGTAGTGCATGGCCACTGTATTGTCCGTCATAATCAGGACACTCTTCCCCCGCACAGACGACAGAAAAGCCTTCAGGGCTAGCCTGACACCCCGCAGCTCTAACATATTGATGTGGAGTCTGGACTCCGACAGAGACCAACAACCGCTGACTGTCCACTCGTTTGCATGAGCTCACATCCCGTGAGGGATGCATCCATCACGATCGTCACCCCCGGCCAGGGTAGCCAAAATGGTCCTCCCCTCATCAGATTGCCTTCGACGGCCCACCACAGAAGATCCTGGGCTACCGAGGGCGGCACCTGAACGGGATCAGACATCCTGCCAGAGAACTGCAACCACTGCATCTTAAGAGCCCACCGCAGAGATCTCATCCGCAGCCTGGCCTCTGGCACCAGTAGAATGCAGGATGCCATGAGGTCGAGCAACATCAAGAACTCGAACGCCGGGAGACTCTGGGCATGTTGAAACTTGTCCACCATCTGCAGAATGTGATGAGCCCTCACCTGGGGAGGCAAACACTGCCCCAGGGATGTATTGAGCACTGTTCCGATGTACTGGAGCCGTTGGGTAGGTGTCAAATGGGACTTCTTTAAATTAAGGGAGAAGCCCAGCTTGTGAAGGGAGTGGCAGGTGATGGATAGATGATCCAGGGCTTGCTCGGGAGAGCGTGCCTTGATCAACCAATCGTCCAGGTAGGGGTAGACGTGAATCCCCCCTTTCCTGAGAAACACTGCCACCACCACCACCATCAGCTTGGTGAAGACCCTCGGGCGGAGGTCAATCCGAACGGCAGGACCCGAAACTGAAAATGCGAGTTGCCAACCGCAAACCTCAGGTACTTTCTGTGCTTGGGATGAATCGGCACATGAAAGTAAGCATCCTTGAGGTCGAGACACACCAACCAATCCTGAGGTTGAATAACCATCTTGAACTTGTCCTCCCTGAGAAGCTTGTTCAACCCACAAAAGTCCATGATGGGTCTCAATCCTCCGTCTTTTTTCAGAATCCAAAAATATGGGGAATACCATCCCTTGTTCCTTTCCGCTACAGGCACCAGTTCTATGGCGCCTTTCTCCAGCAGGGATAGGATTTCCTGCGCAAGAAGCCGATCCGGACGCTTCAAAGAGAGCTTCCCCTGTGGATTGTCGTGAGGCCTCTGCCAGAAAGGAAGACAGTAGCCGTTGGCTATGATCTCCAGAACCCACACATCTGAAGTAATGGCACGCCATTCTACAAGATGCTGCGCCAGCCTTCCCCCAACCGGCAAACCATGGGCCACATGGGCCATGGCCTCATGACTGAGCGGAAGCGGCTGCGGCAGTGCCTGAGGGCAAGCAGGCAACTGCCCGAGCGGCTTTGGCACCTCGAGTACCTTGTTTTCCACCTCTGGTACTCCTACGTTGGCCCCTTTGACTGGCAGCTCCCCTCGATCTACCAAAGGAAGAGTAGTATCAAAAGGAACCTACCCTCCATTGCTGTCCCCTAGGACGAAAAGGCGGAGGTTGACGTACTGCAGCGCTCAACGACTGCAACCTCTCAATGCTCTCGTCAGCCTTGCTGCCAAAAAGATGGACACCATCAAAGGGCATGTTGAGAAGCTGTGACTGCACATCATGAGCAAACCCCGACTTCCGCAACCACGCAAACCTGCGCATTACGGTGCTCGCCGCCATGGACCGGCTGACACAGTCTGCCATGTCCAGACCCGACTGAACAGATTCACACATGGCATCCTTGCCATCTTGCACCAGGGCTAGAAAGCCATCCCGTTCCTCCCCTTCGGGAATATGTTCAGCTGCCAAAGATGCACAATTCCACAGAGTGTGAGTGAATCTTGCGAAGGCACAAACAGAGTTGGCTGCCTTTAAAGCCATACCCCCAGAGGAAAATACTTTCTTCGCCCAACCATCAAAGCGCTTGTCGTCCCTATCCGGAGGGATGGTGGGGTATGCAGCCTGCTTCGCTGGGGCTGTAGCCGCCTGCACCACCAAACTCTCCAGAGTGGGGTGCGTAGACAAATAGCAGGGGTCACCATTGGCTGGACGGTATTTTTTCGGAAGCGATTTACCCACCGCCGGGAGACTCTCCGGAGCAGTCCAAGCCGCCGCCACCCTTCTTTGTAAGGCCATATGAAATGGCAATGTCAGTGGGTGGACCTTGATCCAGGATTTCTGTCAGATCATCCTGCAGAAAATCAACAGGTGGAGCAGAGCACCCCAAGTACTCAGTCACCCTCGACATGAGACGCCTGTACGAGGACTCGGGATGTGTACCAGGCTGATGCCTGCCAAACTCAACCTCCGGAGAGGTGTCAAGACCACCCGCGGCATGTAAAGACTGGCGTAGGTCTTCCAGTTGGCTATGAGCAGACAACAGGTCATCAGGAACCTCAGAAGGCACAACCCCCTCCTCATCCGACCCTTCTTCCACCTCTGAAATGTAGTCCAAAGGCTGGAACAAATCCATCCTGGGGGGATGACCAGAGAAGGGCTCAAACACAGGCCTCACTGATTTACTGAGAGCCTTCCTCGGTTTCCACGGCCCTCCGGGGCACCTCTGGTAAATCCTCCTCAAAAGGCGTGGAGAGCGCCGATGGAATCGGCGTCAACATCAACCGAGGGGCCGATGACTTCGACAACGGCTTCGAGGCCGGAGCCCCGAGAGTGTCCTTCGACGGCCTCGGCGCCGATGGAGTCGATGACTTCTTCGAAGCCGGAACCTCGAGAGAGTCCCTCGACGGACATGCCGCTGATGGCGTTGATGCCTTCTTAGAAGGCCTCAAAGGCTCCGACGGTCTCGACAGCGTCCAGGACCGGGACCTTGACCTGGCACGGTTATGGCGATCAACCTTGTCCGGTCGGGACCTCAACGGCTCCCGATGATCGCGCCGACCGCCCGAGCCCGAAGGCGTGTGAGCGGTGGCCCTAGCTCGTTCCTTTCCGGCTTCTCTCGAAGGCGCAGATGGAACGGTGCTCAGCGATTCAAAATTCGCCATCATCTGCTGGCGGAATGCATCCCATTCGGCCGGCGATGAATGCTTGGTGGGACAAGCCACCCACCTTCTGGCAGAGTCCTCTGACGAGGACGGGCAAGGCGACCGGTGACGGCGCTTCCGAGAATGCCTAGAAGAGGCAGAGGAATGGCAAGACCCACTGCAAGACCGAGACCCCCTGGACTTACGCCGACGCGGAGAGTCGCCCCTCGAGTCATCGGTCGAAAGCACAGCAGATTTCGACTTATGGGTTTAGGAACCCTACCTACCGACAATTTCTTCTTCTGCTCCCGCAAGGCCTTCGATGTCAGGGACTGGCAGTCATCGCAGTCGCCGGTGGCGTGGCTCTCGCCAAGGCACCAAAGGAAGACGTTGTGCGGGTCCGTAATGGACATTTTGGCACCGCAGTCCCGACACTTTATGAAGCCCGACTTCGGGGTAGAAGAAGAGGAAGACCTTTTCACAATCGAAGTAGAAGAACCGAGCGTGCCGAGATTCCGAAGCGAACACGTTCACGTAAAAAACAGAACTGAGGCTATGGGCGCCGTGCGTCCTAGATATAACATCTGGTGACGTCGACCCTCGATGGAGGCTCTCGAGGACAGCGTATCGATGTCATTGATGCAGGACGCCTACGGCAAAAAACTTTCTGAGGCAGCACAGCTGTGGTCATTACTGTCATAGATGTGGAATACGTCGGAGGACACAATCCCCTCGAAGTCTAGATTGCACATCTGGTGCAAAACCAGACTTTCTCAACCAGGCAAACCTGTGCATTGCAGTGCTAGTCACTATTGCTCTGCTGATGCTGTCAGCAGAGTCAAGACCAGCCTGGAGGGATTCGCACATTGCATCTTTCCCATCCTCGACAATGTTTAAGAAATCGTCTCGTTCTTCCCATTCAGGGATATGTTCAGCTGCCATCGCTATGCAATTCCATAAGATGAAAGTGAATTTGGCCAGTGCACACGTGGCATTTGCCGATTAAAGGGCCATACTCCCCCACACAGAAAACCATTCTAGCCAAAGCGCCTTGTGTCATCTCTGTATTGGGGGGTAGTTTGGTACGAATTTTGTTTGTATGTAGAAGTGGCAGCCTGAACTACCAAAGTTTCGGGAGTTGGATGCTTAGTTGGATAGTAAGGGTCACTGCTTGATGCTCTATACTTGCTGGTCAGCTTTTTGTTCACTGCTGGAATTAATTCCAGCGTCTCCCAATTGGCATCAACTCTCCTTCTTAAAGCTACATGGAAATGAAGATTAGAGTCCTCCTGGGGTCCCTTTTCCAAAATATCAGTGAGGTTGTCCTGCTCAAAAAGAGGTGCAGGCCTTTTCCATCCCAGATATTCTATGACCCTAGACATGAGCTGTCTGTAAGATCCATCGGCATGGTCTGAAAGTCATGGTCTGCCATACTATCTCTGGGAAGTGTCCAACCCACTTGCGGATTAACAAAGTTGCTCACCGTAGTGACCACCTTATTCCTAGCCCATGGTCCCCTTTCCTCCATACTTTTGGGGACATTACGTCCATCGGGACGGGACCGGAGCACTTTTGAAGCATCAAAGATAACGTCCTTTTATTTTTATGCGGGGCCACAGTACGTGACCATAGCCCCGCCTTCTTGAACTCTGCCCACGCATCATCCTTCAGTCCTTTTTTGTCGCCAAAGTTGAAAGACTATTAGCAAAATAGAAGATACTTTTTAGAGGGGACGGCGGGTGGGCATACGGAGGAAAGGGGACTATGGACTAGGAGTAAGGTAGTCACTACGGTGGGTAACTCCTACGTCGTCCCTTCTCCTTTCCTCCATACTTTTGGGAAATTCCCCAGCACTGACCAAAGAAACGGAATGATGGAAATTTCCCTTACTGGAACAGGTTGTTAAGAACTGCCTGGCCGAACTGGGCATAAACCTGGGAGCTCAGGCCAAGACAATAGTGTCTGCAGAAAGCCGAGGGAGAAGCCCACACAGCAGCCTTGGCTAAGGACTAAGGCAACAGCAGCCGATTTTGCAACGGACCAAATATGCATGAACGCCTCTTGGGAACTGAAGGCCTTGAATTGGATAAGCCTCTGAGATGCATGAAGTGATGGAGCGTGAGAGACGCTTTTGAAGCCAGTTTCCCCTTTAGGATCCCCAAAAGTAACTAAGAGCTTCTAAGTTTGCTTGTTCTGTCAAGGTAAAACTTTAGAGCTCTTCTGCCATCCAGGTTATGTAGAACCCTTTCCGCATCCGAAACCGGGTTCAGAAAGAAAACCGGTAGGGATATGAACTGATTTATGTGGAACGGGTGTTTTTGAAAGAGAGAGTTTGAAACTTGCTTATTCTTCTCGCAGATGTTACTGCAATCAAGAAGGCCACTTTCCAAGAGAGAAACTTGAGCTCCGTGGTGGACATTGGTTCAAAAGGCATGTGACACAAAGCAGCAAAGACCAAATTACAATCCCATTTTGGGTGAGAAGGCCTGACCGGCAGAAAGCCTGCAAAATGCCTCTTGGTTACTGGGTTTATCAGAGAATAAGAGCAATTATCTGTAGAAAGATAAACTGCAATGGCTGACCTATATGTTCTGCACGATAAGACGTGGATGCCAGAGGCTGCAAGGTCCGATATAAAAGACAAGACACAGTCAACAGAAAGCCATTTACTTTTGTCACCACCTAAAGTGATCTGTGTCACAGGTTTTAGTGAGGCCATTCTCACCAGAGGGATTGTAGGGGCTTTGTAATCAATTGCAGCCCTCTGACAGGGAACCTCGTCAGAGCCGGTACTAGCAGACCTGGGGCGGTTTTCAGCCCCTTTAGGTTCTGCAGAAGAAATAGCCCTTAGTTAGGGAACCTCAGCAGGGCCAGTGCTTGAAGACTTGAAGACTTAGGGCCCTTGCCCTCCTTCTTTGCCCTCTCGGTACAACCACAAGATTGTTTGTGGGAAAGGTTAGGGTCACACCTGGAAGCCAGAGCCCCTAAACGAGGGCCTAAGATCCTGCTGGTTTTGATTATAGCCTCGGGATTAGCCCCAGTACTTTTAGTCACTTTACAGGAAACCTCGAAACTAGGCTCAGTTCTTTTAGACCCAGACTGGGAAAACTTGGGAATAACCGCGCTTGAAGCAGCCCCAGACATTGTACTGGACTGCCCAATTCCAAATCTGGTGTCCCAGTTTGTTGACGTAAAACAAAGCTACCGAATTGTCTGTGTGAATTCGCACCACTCTGTTGATGATAGAAGGCTGGAAAGTTTCAATGCCAGAAAAACTGCCAGGAATTCTAGTTAGTTGATATGAGACATTCTGTCCTGGTGTGTCCACAGATTGTACACCTTGAGGTGACCCAATGTCACTTGCCACCCTAGGAGGGAGGAGTCTATTGTAACCGTTATCTGTGGGAAGGAGGTTCCCACTGAAAGGTTGCTGGAGGTTGACCACCATTGAAGATCCACAGTCATAAAAAATGGTATCGGAATCCTTTTTTTAAATTATTTTTTTTATTTGATTTGGCTGAATAGTTTTCAACCTTTCAAAAAGAAATGTTTGCACATATAAAGGTTACGTACTAAGATATTGTACAGATGTATCAAAATTGCAAGGTATTATAAAAGTTCAGAAACTGCACTAAAAGGTTTGTTAAAAAAAGAAGAAATGTACAAGATCATAATATGCAGACCAATTTTATTTGTTTATTATGTTTTCCCAGTCTGGGTCTAAAAGAACTGAGCCTAGTTTCGAGGTTTCCTGTAAAGTGATCAGCTTTTACAATTAAAAATTGCTTTCGTCAAGAATACCAAGTGCAGATTAAGATTTTTAAAACATAAGAACACAAAACATTAAACTGATTTTGAGCTCAGAAACTATGTAATAGTGTCATCATTATACATTGCACCACATATATAATCATTGTTGGAGCGTTGACTGCAAGTTTTGTCTTAATACCCTGAGCAACATGAATCATTTGAGAAGAGATTCCAGATATTGTACTAGGGCTATTTTAACAGCTATTCTGGGTGAGGAAAAGAGTTTATGACAAATTTCACTCGCTGACATAGGTAAGTGAGTGTTAAGCAGATTTTTTAAAATGAACCAAACGATTCAAGACTAAAGCAGGACACTCAACAACCAAATGCTTTACAGTCTCTTTTTGAGCTTTATCTTTACAAAACTGAAAAAAAATGTGTTCTTTGGGAATATTACTGCCTCTGGCTAGTAAATCATTGGTCGGCCATACATTTAATCTAAATCTTAGAAATTGACTTCTAAAATGATGTGATGGACATTTGTTTAGATGGTCAGCCATGACACATACTTATGTCCAAAGAGCAGTAACTTAAAATCTTTGTAAGTTCTGCTTTGAGCTTGTGTGCAAATCCAATCAAATTGGTATCGTTTATTTTTGGCTCTGACTGGATTTAGTATTAAAAGCTCGATTGAGATGTCTGCATCAGCTAATGCATTTAGAGTGAAGGTCCACCATTTTCTCAGAAAGTCTTGTGCAGATGTCAATAGATGTATAGCCAATATACATAGAATGTTATTTGCATGTTTTCCCAATAAACACTCTCTGAACAAACAGCACATTTTCCATACATCATGAGCGTACAGTGGTAAGGCTCCTAGTTCAAATCGTATTATAAGTGCAATAGGTGTACATTTTGGTAATTTTAAGATCTCCCGCCAAAAACGAGCTTCCAATTTGTCCCAAAATATTCACACTCTAGGAGCTTTTGTTGCAGAGCCATAAGTTATAATCGGCACAGCTTTTTGTAGATATGTCATTATGTGACTGCAGGTGAATTTGCCAATTTTGAAAAGAAGCATTTTAGCATTTTAGCTTGCGATACAAGGGTTGCTAGTTTGGAGTCTATGTTAAGTAAGTACAGCTTGTCATTGCTTGACTATTGACCATTATGCCTAGATACTTATACTGGTGAACTACTGAGAGTTTACGCTCTTGGAGTACACAGGTAAAGGATCGTGATTTTCGTCTTATTAGTTTCCCCACATTCTAAAATGTGTGTTTTTTCCAAATTAAATCAGAATGTTATTATTTTGTGCATAGATGTTCAATTAATCTAGCAACCCTTGCAGGCCTCTTCGGGTTTGTGATAGAAGCACAAGGTCATCCGCGTACAGTAACCACGATATCGGTTGTGTTCCCAATTTAGGGGCATCTGCCAGTGACTTCCAGGAAACAATCACCCAAATCTAGAATAAATAAGTTGCAGAGGGTGGAGGCCAATATTCAGCCTTGCTTGAGGCCACGCTTCATCGAGAAAGAGGATGTTTTTAGGCCTTCCATTGTCAACCTAACTTGCATTGTTTTATCAGGATGTAAAAGATCGATTAGTGCTATTAGGGAACTTGGACACTGGTACAATTGTAGCTTCTTTTTAAGTAATGGACGATCTATTGAGTCCAATGCTACTCGGAAGTCCATATATAGTGGCCGTTTACCAGTAATACTGAGGGACTTAAACATTTTTAGAATTATAATATTAATAAAAGTGCCCAATCCAGCAACAAATCCTGTTTGAAATGGGTCTCTTGGTTGTTGAAAGAGACCACGCATTAAGATCTCTTAGCCTAATGCGGGTAAAAATCTTGCTCGGTGCATCAAGAAGGGGCGATCGGCCTGTAATTAGCTGGATTTTGACGGTCGCCCTCCTTGTATGCTGGGAGAATGATAGATTGTCTCCATGAGCGGGAAATCTGTTTGAGATTTATGTATGAAAATACATTGAACAAGATCGTAGCCCATGCTTCTGGGTGCTGTTTCAACAGAATCAGCCAAAATTACAGAATATAAATTACAGACCCCACCAAAAGAACTAAAACACATACCACAAAAAGTTAGAACTACCAAAAGTTTGAACTTTTCGTGGTATGTATTTAGGTCTTTTGGTGGGGTCGGTCAAATTTTTTTTTTTTTTAAAAGCCCTATGTACAGTATAGTAAGCGTGGGTTGCGGGGGACCCCCGCAGCACACCCAACTGAAAAAAAGCTATGGGATGCGGGGGTGTTCCCCGCAACACCCTGCTCACTATACTACACAGTATAGTGAGCAGGGGAAACCCCTGCAGCTGCCCAAAAAAAAAGAACCAAAATTAAAAACATTTTTTAAAAAGGACCCTGCGGCTTCTGCTCCCGATCACTCAGGGACACAGTGCATTGGAAGGAAATGTAAGTAGGGTGGTGGGGGTATGTTGCGGGTGTGTTGGGGTGTGGGTGGGTGTTTGTATGGTTTTGGGGTTGTTTTGTAATGGATGTCCGCATGCGAAATGTACAAATATTTTGTATTGCGTATTCCATGCAAACATTTCCGTCGCAGATTATTCAGCCACAGGAAAATCACACAGATTTGTTTCAACATGTGATTAGCTAGTCCATCGGGCCCTGGGGCCCTTGAACGACTCACCTTGTTTATGAAAAACAAGATATCCTCTATTGAAATCTAAGTGAAATTGCTCAGTTGTTTGACACAGATTGGCTTTCTGTGTGGATTGAGGCAGAGCATACAATTTAGTAAAGTGAGAGATCCAGTGTTGCTCACGTACGCCATTAATTTGAACTGCCAATTGCGAATCTGCTGTTACTCGGTTCATCAAGGCTCAACTTTGGGCTGTATTCTTATTATGCAACTTCCCAAACATCTTTTCGCCATCTTTTTGGAATAATCGGGACTTTCGTGCACGCAGCCAATTTTTGGAATTAGTTTTTATTTTTTGAATGCGGTCCATCTCAGAGTTGTTGTTAATTGCATCACCTGCCTTTTTCCTGTCAAAACAGTGTTTTTCTTTCTTTAATAAGAGGGTCAAAAGCATGTGGCAATATTGGTTTCTTTGTACTGATAGAATCATGAGAATGATATAGTTGTATCAAGTCATAGGGCCTCATTCCGACTTTGGAGGTAACAACGCCGCTATTTGTGGCATGGCTGCCTCCAAAATCGTACCAACTCCGCCCTGGTGAATGGAGTAATTACCGGTTCATTCCAAGGTTGGAGGGACCGGTAATTCCCCATTCACCAGGGCCCTTCCCCATTCCCATTTGAGCCCCCACAGGGCTCAATGGGAATGGGGAAGGCGCTAATAACGGTACCGTAAATTACGGTACAGTTATTAGCACTAAAGTCATTTTGCGGGTCCCGTCCTTAACGCCTGCTAAAGGCAGGCGTTAAGGAAGGACCCGCAAAGGGAACTCGTAGTAGGCCGACCGCCCGAGCGGTCGTTACCGGTGACCGTTAACCCTTACCGCCCTACTCGGAATGAGGCCCATAGTATTCTATGTTGTCATTCTTTAAATGGAAAGTGGATTTCAGAAATGCTTTATTCATAGATTCATTGAAGTCATCTAATAGTTTCTCTGACCATCGAAATCTGTTATGCTTCTTATTAATAGTCAGTGTTCCAAGGTATTTGCTATGGGTGTTAATGTTGTTATGACCACTCATCCATTTAAAAGTTAGCATCTCATGATCACTTTGTTCGGAGGGGGTTATTTGAAACTGATATGCCTTTAGAAAAGAGGAATCAACATATATGTTGTCAATAATAGCGCTAGAGGTACCTCATTTCCATGTTTTTTGAGGGGGGATGTCATCAGGAAACGCCCCATTTAGCCTGATTAGATTTCTTGCTTTGATAAGTTGATTCCATTGTACCAACCTTTTGCTAGATTGATCTGCTTTTGTATTCAAGCTGTGTAAATTTAGATCCCCTGCTAGTATAATATGTGAGACGCTGGGCGCTAAATAAATTGTATCCAGTAGCTCATTAATTTCCTTAAGAAATTGATAATCTGATATCCCAAATGGGTTCCAGTAGACATTCAAGATGGCATAAGTAAGTGTGCGAGTATGCAATTTAGTCAACTGCATGAATGCATTAGGGCTTGCCCACGCTTCGATAGAGATCTTTGAGCTAATTTTTGTGGCAATCATTAGAACTGACGTAGGTCTGCCCTTCGTGCCTCATTTAGCAGGGAGCAATTGAATGTCATAATTGTCCCATGAGGGAGCAGTAGTAAACCAAGTTTCTTGGAAGATGGCTATATCGAATTTCTCAAGCCGGTTGTCACGATTATTTAGTAAATGATTAAATCTCCTTGTGTTCCAACTTATTAAAGAGATGGTTTTATCAGCCGAGATCGATACTAGTTACAGTCTATTGCTACCACATATACAAGTTGTGTGGTTTATGCTGTGCCTAATTTTAGCAGTATTATGGGCAGAATTTAGAGTGTTATACTGGGTTTCCAATCGAGCAGATCCTGCCTGAGGAATATCAAATATGGGTGTCCCTTCTCAGAGTATTTCGAAACCCAAATCAAAGAGTTCTCTTTTAGCCAACCAGATAGTGTTTCACACTAATCGCGATTTCATCCATAGTCTGACTGTGGCCAGGCCTCGTTCGTTGGTGAATTCGACTTGGTCAACATCAGCAGAGCTGATGTCTTCCAGCGAGGGTATGTCAGAAAAAATTGACATAATACTTCCACGATTCAAGTCGTAACTAGGGAATGGAGCTGTTCGGCATCTGATGTTAAGAGAATATAATGTACTTTTTTTTGTTTAATCCACTTGGAGGAGCGTGTGACATGGTTCTACCATCCTGTGAAACTACCAACTTGTGATCTTTTGTTACGCCATTTGAGCACAGATGAGTTTTAAAGGCTATTGTGCATGATATTCTAAGTCTGCGGCGGAATGTTGATAGCTCAGTTTGCTTTGAGCCGCAGTTTGTGCTGATTTTGTGAAGGAGATTTGAGTGGCCAAATATTGCTTGATGATGTCTCGAATGTCATTGGTTGTACTGGGGCCAGACCCACGATCAAAAGCAGCAGGCAGGTTGTTAGGGTCAGGAGACATCATGATAATGAATTTGTTTTTGTCTTCTTTGGAAGTAGCCGCCTTCGGGTAGTTTGCTTGTTGGCCAAGTTGTGGCTTGTTTTTTTTGATTCTTCAGGAAGAGTTATGGTAGCAAGTTTTATCTGCTCCTTTTGAAAATTAGATGGAAAAAAGGGACTGTTTTCTGATATCGTGTCAACGCTGATCAATTGTTTGATCCTCTAATATGATGGCTTTTGGTCTTATTTTAGAGTTTTCCACCTGAGGCATTTTCTCGCTTTCTGCTTTTTGTAGATCAGCAGCCGCAACAATGAGTGCATCGAGTGGTGCATAGCGTAGCGAGTTTAAGATATTCTCGTTTATTTTGAGCTTCTTCGTCAGAGCTGAGAATATTGTTTAGCGATTGCTTCGGAGGCTATCATAAAATGTTTTTTATTACAGTTGAGGGATTTAAAGAAATGTGTTGTCGCCGAGTGTGAAGAGGACTTCACTGTCTTCACAAGTTTTGGTTTCTTTTCTTGAGATGAGCTCACATTCTTAAGTTTCTTTGTGGTGATGTTTTTCGTTTGAGCTGGAGCAGAAAATATTGGTTATGCCCGTTTTAAGGACTCATTGGATGGTTTATTGCTCATCTCATCCATCGATTGTTGCGGCTTTCTTAGGACCAATTATTTCTTGTATGAATGGGACGACCATTGGGCATTTTTCCGAGTCCTGGTCATCTCTGAAGGAGCACATAGTTAGCTGACCATCTTTATGGATGTTGTGCTCACACTTATCAAATAAGGAACTGCGGGAGCGGCCCCTGCTTTTTGAATATTGACCAAGTCATAGGCTTTTTGCCAATCAACTATCTTGGTTATTTGCTGTGCTTGAAAATTTAGTTTGGCATCAAGGGATTCGAGTTCAAAGCCATATTCATGGCATTGAGCGTGCTCTCAATCAGCTTATTCGAAGTGGCCGGAGCCGATGGGTTAATATCAGAAGGAGTTTAAACATTCGGTTTGCCTAGAGTAGGAACAGTATAAGAAGTGGCCAATATCGAAGCCTCTTGGCTTAAGTTCGGAAAAAGGTCAGGTGAGCAAGACAAATTTTGCGACTCATCTTGGGCGAATAAGCAGGACCCGTTTCATTCTAGATCAATGATCTCGGAATAAATCGGAGTATTTGGATTTCGCTGAAAGAAGCTACACAGTTACCAATCTTGTCAGAGATCCGCTCAACAGTAACTGGCAAAATCGGAGCTGTGAGAGCATTCATCAATACCAAACTGTCAGATAAAGAGGTATTATTAGGTAAGTTAATAGTTGGGCGTTGGGCTGCACTAAGTGGTTATTGCGCATTTGTCGCAATTTCCACAACTTGTGGCATCTGAGTTGTATTACAGGATTTAGGAATTGCATTAGACATAGGGTGCAAGGACTTGCCCTGTGATTTAGTTGTATGTGTTGAATCGGAAGGCATTTCATTAATATTTATAATAAATGGGAATGTCTTCTGGGAGCTCACCTTCAGTTGTCAATGAGTTGTTTTGAATGGAATTAAAATTTGCAACTTTCTCTCTGCAAAAATAGTCGGATCTCAGCGTTCTAAGTTGATTTGAGGTTGACTGGTAATGCTCAAGATGTACGTAAGATGGAGGACGAGCGTGCAATCTCTGAAGCTCGACTTCGTGGTGTGCTCTCAGAAAACTTACGTTTATTGCTTCTCTGGTGATTATTAAGAGGGGATGGCATGTCAGATTTCAGTGTATATAGTCCGCGTTGCATAAGAAGCGGCGAAGACTGTAGTGTTTAGAGCAGTACTTTGTGGTCGTGACTGCTTTCTCCCTCTGACCGCGGAGCCGCTGCAAATCGGCAAAGCGGTACTTCAACGGTACCTCGCCCCAGTGCGCACGTGTGCTGGTTTTTAATGGAATTTCTCCAAAAGGGGCGGGGCTTAGTGTTTGTAGCTGATATGTTCAAAACTGGACCGTAAATTGCAAACTGGCTCGACAATAGATCCAAGAGGCAGCAAGGAGAGCGGCAAAGCGGTACTTAAATGGTACTTTGCCCAGTTGCGGAATCCTTTTTCAGTATGGGTCCAAAGCTTGGGACCAGCAGCTCCACAGCATGAGCTGTGTGTGCCTCATCTTCAGTCTTGTAAGAGGTAGGTCTAGAACACATGCAGCTATCTGGCCCAGGAGTCTCAGGAACCACCATGCCGACCTGAGGGAGAAGTTCAAGAAAAGAAAGCACATGGTTGATAAATCTGCATTTCTGTCCTCTGCTAGGAAAACTCTGGCATTCACCCCAAGGGTAGGCCCCTCTGTACCAATTGTTGAGAATGTTGGTGTATAAGAGCTAGTCAAAATGGCTGCTTCAGACCACGTGGGTTGAACCACCATTGTGTCTCTGCCTTAAGTGATCGGGCGTCACAGGTTTTAGTGAGGCCATTGTCACTACAAGGATTGTAGGGGCTTTTGGATTAGTTTTAGGCCTCTGACAGGGAACCTCGGCCGAGCCGGTACTAGCACACCTGGAGCGCTTTTGAGCCCCTTTGGATTCCGTGGAAGAATTAGAACTCGGTGAGGGAACCAAGGCAGGGCTGGTACTTGAAGATTTAGGCCTTTGCCCTCCTTCTTTGCCCCCTCAGCAGGATCGGTACGACCACAAGATAGATTGTGGGAAGGTTTAGGGTCACACCCCATAGCCAGTGCCCCTGAATGAGGCCCCTTGATCTTGCCGGTATTAATTATAGCCCCTATTTGGGGATCCTCAGGGATAACCCTAGTACCTTTAGTCACTGTACAGGAAACCTTGAGATTAGGCTCAGTAAGTTTATTTCCAGACTTGAAAACCTCGGAATAACCCCAATGAAAACAGTCCCAGAAACATTGGGTTTAGCCTTAATCCCCAGATGGGGATAAATATCCGATCCCGACAGCCCCTTGACAGGGGGCCTCAGAGAAAACTCCAGAATCCAGGTTAGATCCCTTTCGAGACACCTCAGGGGGGAACCCCGGAACCAGAGCCACTTGGGCCCCTCCCGAAACCAGAAGACCCCAGGACGGAATCCCCTGGTCGTGGTGCCGTAAAATGGAAGGAACTTACCACACGCTTCCTTTTTTCGTCAAACTGCTGTAAATGTGGAGGAGGGAGCGGTTGGAACACCACCTCCCACCCGACGAGCCTACGCTGGAGTACCCGCACAGAGAGGGAGTTGCAGTAGAAGCAAGAGTCCCACCGATGTTCCGGGCCCAAGCACTCCAGGCAGAGAGAATGGCGATACGCCCTAGCGAAACGCTGTTCGCACGAAGAACAGGACCATGAATCCCAGATGCTGCGGCATAGACGGAGGAAAGAAGACTGTGGAACCGGAGCAGGAAGATGAAGGACAAGGGAACAAAAACAGAAAATTCCTCATGATGTAAGTGCGTCAGTACCCAAAAAGGACTGAAGGGTGACGCGCAGGGCAGAGCTCAGGAAGGCGGGGCCATGGTCACGTGTGGTGGCCCCGCATAGAAATAAAAGGACAACTTTATTTTTGATGCTTCAAAAGTGCTCCATCCCTCTGGACGGAATGCCCCCAAAAGTATGGAGGAAAGGGGACGGGACATAAGAGTATGCAGAGTTTCATGAAGGTCTTTTATTCTCGAGTCCTTCGAGATTAAGGCCTATGGAACACTTGGTGTCTCATACTGTACAACAAATGTATGCTAACCGCATATGCCAGGATATCATCATCATTCGAAATAAAAGCATCACTTTGAATTGCCTTGTGTGACAACCCGCAAGGTCTGCCTTGCATGCTCCACAACGCCTGATACTCACTGCTGCCGTGATACCCTGAACACATCCTCGTATTTCGCAGCACTGATGCCGCCATTCCAAGATGGCCGCTGACAACACTTGCAGCCGACCTACTTCCTGAATTCGGCATCGTCAGGCATCGCCCTGCCTGATTGGCTGACCGGCCCTATTTTCCAATCCCAAGCCGGGAGGCGTAGCCGGCTCTGCACTAAGGCATGCACAAAGGCTCTTGCCCCTGTCCCAGCCTGTCCTTGCCTTTCCAGCCGTTGGCTAGAAACCCTGCCTCATTACTGGCAGATATGGAACCCCCGCCGGACACCTCCTAATCAGGTACACTACTGCTTGTAGCAACAACTCTTCTCTACCGCCTGCACTAATTGTACTCTTGCAGCCATCCCACATGTGATTACCAACGTGCCAGACTTTCCGACCCAATTACTGCACATGATATATGATCGCCGCGCCCCACACGCTCACTTCTATGATGTTCTTCACTCCGTGGGAAGTGTATCCCAACAACTTATTGTTGAGATGGATTTCTGAACTCTGACCTGGAGAGGCAGAGGTTCAGAAGGCTAGCCTAGTTTCTTGGAACAGGGTAACCTCTGGACAAGCCAGACCAATCAGGGTAGCAATGGCGGCGGTCAAGACTAGGTCTCAAGAGGGGTGAGGGTGACTGAAAGCCCGCAATGAGCACACAAAGCAAGGACGCTTACAAATTACTCCAGACAGGTGTTATATTAAAAATATAGACACATTTATTACAAGGCCTTTGTAACATCGACCATAGTAAAGAATCACGGTAAAACTCCAATAAACCAACACATCACAAGCAATACAATATATAAACAAGACCAAGGGGTATAAAGAGTTAGAAGCACGAAATATGCAGACCACCTAGATGGGGAGGAAAACAGGCAGTGCAAGTAATTGTTAGACCCAGTTCGACATCAGAGGCCACCTAACTAGAAGGTAGTCCGAGCCCTACGAAGAGTGGAGCATTGTGCTCAAAAGTACCTGCAAACGTGGGTGCCAACGGGCAAAGGAGTGTCTCTTCAGGGAAATCAGGCAGTTCAGAGAGGTGAACAAAACGATGAAGAACAGTTCCCCGCTACTCAAGCGCGGCCTACTCTTGTGGGCAGAAGCAGGGCGCGAGTGCGGAAAAAGGTTGCTGTTTACGACAGCGATGGAAAACCACAGGCTCCTGCGGGAGGGTGACCGGTTAGGGTATTGACTACTCACTGGTCCCCGATGCAGGCAGACCCAGGCTTCTCCGATTCCGTTTCAGTACTAGCAGGTTCAGATGCGATCAGCAGGATGTCTCAACGCCGTGCAGATTTCGCGACAGCAGGTGTCAGGGTCGAGGGTGTCCCAAATGCAGCAAACATGCACAGGTTTATTACCACAGCAGGGCAACTCGGCAACCGCAGGTATTCCGGTCCCAAAGCACACGTCTCACTTCAGACCTGGGAATGCCAAGTGTACGAATCGTGTGAGAGTGCCGAGGACACGGGATTACCAGTAAGCCAGACGGAGGTGACAGAGCAAGGTTCCTGTGTAGGCTGGTCAGTCCACTGGGTGGCTCAGGGATGCTTCCGAAGGCTTACATACAGGATTTGGTGAAGATGCCGAGAATATTCTAAAGGGTCAAAGCACCAGTACAGGCCTTCTCGTTCGATCAGAGGCAGAGGGGTCTCACAGGACGACAGCAGTGCTGGGTGCCAAACCTTCAGTGGGTCACCAGCGATTCCTCGACTCAGCTTCTTAGTTGCAGGATACTTGGCTCCTTATCCTTCGTTCGTGAGAACTCAGGAGATCGACCTGGTAGTGGGGTTTTCAGCCTCCTCTTATCCAGAGTTCCCTTCGCGCCAAAACGGAGAGGACCCAATGGGAGATCTGCTCACAAAACACTCACACCATCCGTGGACATATTACGGACCACGGTGGTCCCAGGCATTCAGGACACTCTAGACTCTCTGGCACCCAGAATGTGTATTGGGAAAAGACATCCCAGCCCACATCCTGGAGGCACACACAAGGCATGCAGGAGCCCTCGAAAGCGTTGTGTTTCGCGGGAAAGTGCATGAACAAATAAGGACTGCCCCGGGTCGGCTCGACCCTGGAGGAAGGTGAAGGGGCAAGACGGTCAGCGGACAGGACAAAGAACCTTGTGGCATGGCCATTTTGGAGGCCAGGCCACCCATTTGGGCCAAACGCGGGAAGCACAGTTCACATGGCAAAAGGGGGTTTAAAACACAAAGAAACGATAGCTGCCACCAGTCCCGTCCGTGACAAACTTGCACATTTCATGATAAGTCCAGCGAGAGTTTCTAGGGCCTTGGGATGACTAGAGACCCAAGAGCGCGGTAATGTAAGTTACGGTGCACTCTTGTTTCATGTTGCTCAAAAGCTGCAACATGAGGAAAGGACCAAGGGAAACAAAGTCTCCCCGTACTGACTGTTTTAAGGGCATGTCAGTTTCCCCGTAAGAATGGAGCGAAAGCCCAGAGGAGTGCGGCGGAAGGCTACGCTTCTCCAGCAAAGTCTAGATCAGGGTGTAAAACAGCAGCAAAAAGTTTGGGGTTGCCACATGGAAGGAAAATTACCTACAATTATGAAATCTTTCCTAACACTCGCCCCTCCCAGACTAAGGACAGGGGGAACTAATCCACCCCTGGATGAGTTCCTTGTTCAGGTCGGTTAAACATTCTGGACAACCCATCAGCATTGCTATGTTGGACACCTGGCCTATGCTCAATAGTGAAGTCAAAGCCTTGCAGACTTATGGACCACCTAAGCAACTTTGGATTCTCTCCCTTCATGTTAATTAGCCACTTTAAGGGTTTATGGTCAGTTTGCACAGTGAAGTGGGTCCCATAGAGGTAGGGCCTCGGCTTCCGTAGGGCCCACACAACAGAGAAACATTCTTTCTCTACTGTGGACCATCTGAGCTCTCTGTCCTTAAGCTGGCGACTAATGAAACCAATAGGGTGTTCCTTACCCTTCTCATCTACTTGTGATAGTACAGCTCCTATCCCAGTGTCAGAGGCATCTGTCTGCACAATAAAAGGTCTTTGATAATCAGGAGCCATGCGAACAGGGGCCTGGCACAAGGAGTCTTTAAAGCCATTGAAGGCCTTCTCACACTCGTCGGTCCAAGTTACCTTCTTGGGTTTCTTCGGAGTGGTGAGAGCAGTCAGAGGGGCAGCGATGGTACCATAGTCTGCCATAAAGTTGCGGTAATACCCCGTGAGTCCTAAGAAGGCTCTCACTTGGGTCTGTGTAGTGGGGGTAGGCCAGTCTTGTACTGCTTGTACTTTACTGGGTAGAGGCTGTATCCTCCCTCCACCTACCTCATGTCCAAGGTAAACCACGGAGCCTTGTACAATCTGGCATTTACTAGCCTTTATGGTCAAGTGTGCTTTCTGAAGAGCCTGTAGCACAATCCCGAGGTGTTTCACATGGTCTTCCCAGGTGGCGCTGAAAACTGCTATATCATCCAGATATGCAAGACAGAATTCATCCAACCCATTCAACACATGATTTACAAGCCTCTGAAAAGTGGCAGGTGCATTCTTCAACCCAAACGGCATTACCCTGAACTGGTAAAGACCGTCTGGAGTTGAGAACACGGTCTTCTCCTTGGCATGTTCTGCTAGGGCTATTTGCCAATAGCCTGCAATGAGGTCGAACGTGCTGAGATACTTGGAGGCACCCAAAGTATCCACCAGCTCATCTGTTCGAGGCAAGGGGTGTGCATCTGTCTTGGTGACAGCATTCAGAGCCCTGTAATCCACGCAGAACCTCAATTCAGAAGTACCCGCCTTTGGAACCAAAACCACGGGGCTGGACCAAGGACTACTAGAGGGTTCAATCACCCCAAGATCTAACATTTTGTTGACCTCCGTCTTAATGTAAGACCGTACTTTGTCTGACATTCTGTATCCTCTACTTTTGGTAGGTACGCTGTCTCCTGTGTCTATGTTATGTTTGCACCAAGGTGTCAAACCAGGGGACTGCGAGAACAGGGGGGAACATTGCCTAAGCAAACTTTTCACCTCAGCCTGCTGATCAGAAGTCAGGTGAGGGGCCACTCGGACACCCTCAAAGGAGCTATCTGAAGGCCCGCTTTGGAAGCGGTCGGGGAGAGGTTCAGACTCCTCTTCCTCAACATCTGAAGCCAGTAGCAGTGCTGCCATTTCGACTCTTGGGACGAAAGCCTTCAGCCTATTTACATGGAATACTTTTGTGGCCTGTCCAGGCCTTCCAAGGTCCACTAAATAGTTGACCTCACCCAGGAGCTCCACCACTGTGTAAGGGCCTGACCATTTATCCTGTAAAGCTCTAGGCCTTATGGGATTCATGATCAGGACTTGCTGACTATGTATGAAGTTGATGAGGGAAGCTTTCTGGTCATACCAATGTTTCACCAGGACTTGTCCTGCCTTCAACTTGTTACTAGCCAGACCCATCAGAAGTGCCATCCGTTTTCTGAGCCCTAACACAAAGTCTACTATGTTGGTAGTAATAGGGGGAGTGGCCATCTCCCATCCCTCCTTGACTATGGCTAAGGGTCCCCGCACAGGGTGACCAAACAGAATTTCGAAGGGGCTGAAGCCAACCCCCTCCTGTGGTACCTCTCGGTAGGCAAACAGTAAGCATGGTAAAAGAAGATCCCATTTTCTTCTTTGGGGTTCTTCCAGAGCCCCAATCATACACTTTAACGTTCTGTTGAACCGGTCCACCAGACCATTGGTCTGGGGGTAGTATGCGGAAGAGAACTTGTAGGTGACCCCACATTCTTTCCACATAGCCTGCATATACTTTGACATAAAGTTGCTGCCTTGGTCAGACACAACTTCTTTAGGGAAGCCAACGCTAGTAAAGATGCCAAGTAACGCTTTTGCAACTGACTTGGCAGTTACAGTTTTTAATGGGATGGCCTCAGGATACCTGGTAGCATGGTCGACCAGCACCAGGATAAACCTATTGCCCGAGGATGTTTGCGGGTCAAGGGTACCAACAATGTCGATCCCTACCCTTTCGAATGGTATTCCCACAACTGGGAGTGGTACCAATGGAGCTTGGATTGTTGAGCCACTCTTACCAGATAACTGGCAGGAGGCACAACTCCTGCAGTGACTTTCTACTTGCACACCCATCTTTGGACAGTAGAAGTGCATGGATAACCTTTGCTTGGTCCTCTTAATACCAAGGGGACCAGCAAGGGGCACTTCATGCGCCAACTGCAGGAGGAAGGGTTTTACAGCAAGGGGAACCACCAACCTCCTATGGTCTCCTTCTGTAGACTCTGTGGGCTCACTATACAGGAGTCCACCTTCCCAATAAATCTGATGCTTCCCAGGAGGTACACCCTCAAGCTGGGAGCAGGCCTGTCTCCTTAGGCCTTCCAGAGATGGGCACTCATGTTGGCCTTTACGGAATTCTTCCCCGTCAAGACCACCTTCTACTAACAAGTCGTTTAGTTCAGGATGGTCATTAGGGTCAACTACTTCAGGTATCGCCGCCTCCTCGTCAGGTCCGGACGATTGACCAACTTCCTCCACAGCAGCGGTAGGGGAGTTTGGGGGGAATATTTTCTTTCCCTCGTTTTGGTTTTCTGACTCCTTTAGCCTTGGGTTTCCCCTTTGGCTGGGGCAGCTCACTGAGCTTGGTATGTGCTGCCCGGGTTTGAGACCTTGTGCAGGGTCTGTCGGCAGTGTCTCCCACGAGCCCTAACGCTCGGAGATAATTGCCCAACAAGACCTTTCCTGGGATGTTCCTCTGAATGCTCACTGGAATCCTGGCTGCTGTACCATTGATAGTAAGATTTACAGGTATTACTGGAAACATGCGAGGTGGGCCGTCAGCCAACTTAGTGGGCATCAGAGTAGCTCTGGCAACTTCCTCTGAGTCTACCAAGGTAGAATCCACTACAGTTCGACTGCACCCACTATCCCTAAGAGCTGGAGTATCTACTCCATTGATCAGCACACTGTCTTTAAAGTAGTGCTTGGTATTATCTGGAATCCTAGCATAAGCCTCTGCGACTTTAGGCTCCCAGGAACCCAGGGAAACTAAAACTACCTCAGCTTCTCTCCCACTGGGGAAGGAATCTGAGGAGAAGGATGCTCCTGTAATCTCTTCTTCCTCGTAGGAGGAGAAGGCCAGATTAGCAGAGTGGACTCCCAAAGGTTTAACCTTACACCGGGGATCCCCCTTCACGTGGTCAGTTGCTCCGCAAGCAAAACAAGATCCATTGGGTCTGTTTACATAGGGAGGCTTATACCAGAGTTCTGTTTCGGAGGCTGACCTCCACTACCCTGTGAGTTCTCTTGTGTCTCACACTTATTTTTCTTTTTGTGACCCTTTTGAGAAGAAGATTTATCAGTTTCTCCACCCTCCTTATCTTTGGACTTTTTCCCCTTCCTCCTGCTTACCAGGCTGAGTCTTGTCCTTATGGGACACTCGATGTGACACCCACAAATCTGCTGCAATGGCAAGCTTCTTAGGATTTATCTCCTTTGAATCTGCCAAATACTGCTTAAGCTCAGGGGAAGAAGATGCAAAAATATGTTCCAGCATGACAAGACTTATACCTTCAAAGGTAGAAACCTTATAACCTTCGACCCAGCCAGTCAAGTTTTTTAAGGATTCGGTTACATAAGATACCCAAGTACCACCTTCTTTTTTCCTATACTATCGGAATCCTTTTAAATATTGGGCAGGAGTCTTTCGAAATTTTAAAAGGAGAATTTGCTTCAACATTGCAAAATCTGCTCGCTCAGCCTTCGACATTTCCATAATGGCACTGCAACCAGAATGGGGCAGTCTGCTGAGTAACCAGGCAATTTTATCAGCATTGTCAACTTGTTGAACTTCACATGCATACTCAAATGTATTCAGCCAGTCCATAATGTCATTCTTTTCCTCATACATACTGAGCAGATCTTTTGGAAACCGTGGATGAGAGGAGGCCCCGGACCCATGTCCAGGACCCTTGTATCCATTGGCAACTTGAAGCTTGGCCAGTTCCAACTGGTGATTCCTGTCTTTCTGTTTTTCTGCCTGTTCGATTTTTAGTTTGGCCATATTGAAATGAAGCTCCTTCTGCCTAAACGGCAGTTCTTGCTTCTTGAATTCAAGTATGGCCTCCCCATCAGCACTGGCAGAGGAAACATTGGACATTTCATCCTCCCTGTCCTCATGGTCGCGGTGAACCAGTGCAGCGGCAGAACTGTCAGTTCTACCAGTGAGAGCAGCCTCACCTCCTTCTGCACTGTCCTCGGAAGCTATAACGTCAAGCTGAGCTTCTTGCCACGCCATGATTCTTTGGATCATTTCCATTTTTGTGCCTTGCGAGGAGACACCTCTTTCAGCACACATCTTTTTCAATGTTTTGGATTTAGAAGCATTTAAAGTTTACAAGGTACCTGTTTCCATACTGTTTGATAGGACTATGGCCTTTAAAGAGTTACACTACGACAATTCACTACGTGTCCTGTGAGGAATAACTTGAAATGCCTTCGCTTGTGCGCAACACTGGATACCTTCAGTCGTATCCCACCGCTGTACACCAATTTGTTAAGATGGATTTCTGAACTTTGACCTGGAGGGGCAGAGGTTCAGAAGGTGAGCCTAGTTTCTTGGAACAGGGTAAACTCTGGACAAGCCAGACCAATCAGGGTAGCGATGGCGGCGGTCAAGACTAGGTCTCAAGAGAGGTGAGGGTGACTGAAAGCCCGCAATGAGAACACAAAGCAAGGACGCTTACAAATTACTCCAGACAGGGGTTCTATTAAAAATATAGACACATTTATTACAAGGCCTTTGTAACATCGACCATAGTGAAGAATCACGGTAAAACTCCAATAAACCAAAACATCACAAGCAATACAATATATATACAAGACCAAGGGGTCTAAAGAGTTACAAGCACGAAATATGCAGACCACCTAGATGGGCAGGAAAACAGGCAGTGCAAGTAATCGACATCAGAGGCCACCTAACTAGAAGGAAGTCCGAGCCCTATGAAGAGCCCTATGAAGAGTGGAGTCTTGTGCTCAAAAGTACCTGCACACGCGGGTGCCAACGGGCAAAGGAGAGTCTCTTCAGGGAAATCAGGCAGTTCAGAGAGGTGAACAAAACGATGAAGAACAGTTCCTGGCTACTCAAGCGCGGCCTCCACTTGTGGGCACAAGCAGGGCGCGAGTGCAGAAAAGGGTTGCTGTTTACGACAGCGATGGAAAGCCACAGGCTCCTGCGGGAGGGCGACCGGTTAGGGTATTGACTACTCACCGGTCCCCGATGCAGGCAGACCAGGCTTCTCTGGTTACGTTTTGGTACTGGCAGGTTCAGATGCGATCAGCAGGATGTCTCGACGCCGTGTAGATTCCGCGACAGCAGGAGTCAGGGTCGAGGGTGTCCCAAATGCAGCGAACACGCACAGGTTTGTTACCACAGCAGGGCAACTCGGCAACCGCAGGTATTCCGGTCCCAAAGCACGTCTCACTTCAGACCTGGGAATGCCAAGTGTACGAATCATGTGAGAGTGCCGAGGACACGGGATTAGCAGTAAGCCAGACGGCGGTGACAGAGCAAGGTTCCTGTGTAGGATGGTCAGTCCACTGGATGGCCCAGGAACGCTTCCGAAGGCTTACGTACAGGATTTGATGAAGATGCCGAGAATAGTTCCCACTATTCTAAAGGGTCGAAGCGCCAGTACAGGCCTTCTCGTTCGATCAGAGGCAGAGGGGTCTCACAGGACGACAGCAGTGCAGGGTGCCAAACCTTCAGCGGGTCACCAGTTATTCCTCGACTCAACTTCTTAGTTGCAGGATACTTGGCTCCTTATCCTTTGTTCGTGAGAACTCAGGAGATCGACCTGGTAGTGGGGTTTTCAGCTTCCTCTTATCCAGAGTTCCCTTCGCGCCAAAACGGAGAGGACCCAATGGGAGATCTGCTCACAAAACACTCACACCATACGTGGACCTATCACGGACCACAGTGGTCCCAGGCATTCAGGACACTCTAGACTCTCTGGCACCAAGGATGTGTATTGGGAACAGACATCCCAGCCCACATCCTGGAGGCACACACAAGGCATGCAGAAGCCCGCGAAAGCGTTGTGTTTCGTGGGAAAGTGCATGCCCAAATAAGGACTGGGGCCCTGGCTCGACCTGAGGGAAGGTGAAGGTGCAAGACGGTCAGCGGACAGGACAAAGAACCTCGTGGCATGGCCATTTTGGAGGCCAGGCCACCCATTTGGGCCAAACGCAGGAAGCGCGGTTAACATGGCAAAAAGGGGTTCAAAACACAAAGAAATGATAGCTGCCACCAGTCCCGTCCGTGACACACTTGCACATTTCATGATAAGTCCAGCGAGAGTTTCTAGGGCCTTGGGATGACTAGAGACCCAAGAGCGCGGTAATGTAAGTTACGGAGCACTCTTGTTTCATGTTGCTCAAAAGCTGCAACATGAGGAAAGGACTAAGGGAAACAAAGTCTCCCCGTACTGACTGTCTTAAGGGCATGTCAGTTTCCCCGTAAGAATGGAGCGAAAGCCTAGAGGAGTGCGGCGGAAGGCTGCGCTTCTCCGGCAAAGTCTAGATCAGGGTGTAAAACAACAGCAAAAAGTTTGGGGGTTGCCACATGGAAGGAAAATTACCTACAATTATGAAATCTTTACTAACACTTATTATGTGCATCAATAATTTGCCTCACATAATTCTGCTAATCACCTCTTTGCAACTTTACTCAAACCATCCTTAACATACTGCATCTCGGATTTAGCACACACTGTAACCATTGATTCCTAGTGAGCCGCCTATTTCGAACTGCTTATAAATGACCCACGAATGTATGCCTGCATACTATATCTTAGCTCGTCTGACAAACTTGAATCTAGGTGATCCATTGACACTAAATTGATTTCAGATAAGCATCATGTTACCTATTTCAGACCCTTGGTCGCTTGCCACTGCATCTTGTTACCTTTTTGAGACCCTTGGTCGCTTGCCACTGCATCGTGTTACCTATCTGAGACCCTTTGGTCGCTTGCCACTGCATCGTGTTACCTATTTGAGACCCTTTGGTCGCTTGCCACTGCATCTTGTTACCTATTTGAGACCCTTGGTCGCTTGCCATTGCATCTTGTTACCTATTCGAGACCCTTGGTCGCTTGCCATTGCATATTGTTACCTATTCGAGACCCTTTGGTCGCTTGCCGCTGCACCTTGTTACCTATTTGAGACCCCTTGGTCGCTTGCCACTGCACCTTGCTACCTATTTGAGACCCCTTGGTCGCTTGCCACTGCACCTTGCTACCTATTTGAGACCCTTTGGTCGCTTGCCACTGCATCTTGTTACCCATTTCAGACCCTTTTGGTCAACCCTTCTGGTCGCCTGCCATCTGCTGACCTTTACCCTACTGAGCCAACCAGCTCACAGGCTACATACCGGCCCTCTACAGGCCAATTCAATGACTAATACCGTTATGACATCTCCCATGTCTAACTCACCTATTTGCTACTTAGCCATACTCTCTACACTTACCGCCTTAGCTATTATGGCAGCCCCCCAGCACAAACCGCTTACAGAAAGGGAACTGACCAGAAAGATATACACACAGCTACCACCCCAACAGCCCGCTCCCCTCACCCAGACTCAACTTAATCAGACCTGTCCTACCGAACTAAGGAACCTTAGACTAGGCACCAGAATACCCAAACCACCACGTGCCCACCTACCTCACGGCCACCCTAAAATGAAGCTAATACACGCCAAGCGTAACACGTACAAAAGGAAACCCAGTTGTAATCAAATACCCTGTACCAAATTGTCATGATCTCTGCTTCCAAAAGGTCAGGGTTTTCCCAACTCCCTTGGAAGCAGATCCATAACCCAGGTTCCGAGTGCCAACCAGTCCCAATTGGGACCTTTTGGACCCAGTCCTGGCGCCAGTGGCACCAGGCTCATAAATATGCCCAGTCCCAGCGCTGGAAGCGCCGGGCTCATAATGCTTGGGTGGACTTACCTTCAGCAGACCATGCTGCTTACTTGCCTGCCAGTTGAGCCTCTGATCCTCTTCTGTTTGGAACTACTTTTCCTGTTGGGTGGGGCTGGAGCCACTCCCTAGATTCAGAACACTGGAACTCTTCTGGAAGGCAGGAACTCTTTTCTTACCAGGAACTCTTTTCTTACTTAGGCGTGGCTGTGGAAGGAGACACCTAAGCACTACAGGAGGCTATTTAAACCACACCCGGTGGATGAATCTTGCTTTGCGTTATTCTGCAACCTCTGCAGCAGAACGCTCATCGTGTCTTCTGCATCCGGTCCTGGGCCTAAGGAAAAAGGCTTACCATCCTGAATCCAGTCTTCAGCAACACCTATAAAGACAAGAAAGAACAGGTTAGCATTCCGGCATCTGAAAGGCAAAGGCTTACCATCCTGAATCCAGTCTTCAGCAACACCTATAAAGACAAGAAAGAACAGGTTAGCATTCCGGCATCTGAAAGGCAAAGGCTTACCTACTCTTCGTGAGCTCCGGAGGTCTTCACACTGCATTCCGGCATCTGAAAGACAAAAGTTTACCATCTCTTCGCACGCTCCGGAGGCCTTCGGCGCTGCATCCCGCATCTGAAAGACAAAACAAGGTGCGTTTAAAGACATTGGGGAACTTTAATACTCACGTGCCATTACTCCTTTCCACATCTAATCCAGTGGGTATTCCGGCACCCTGCAGCCGCTCCGAACTCGTACCTGCAAAATAAAAAGACAGTTAGAGCGCATAGTGAAGCCTGCGCTACCTATCCAGTGAAGAAACTGGTTACAGCACCCTGCCCCGAGGCAGATGGAGAGCTCGGCATTCACTTACCTAAGGTGAGAGCGTTAACCTTTGGGGGTCTACAGGAGAGGAGAAGAGGAAAGAGATAGGGACACCCCAATAACCCCAGTTCATTAACCCAATATTTTCTATCTGCAGACATCTTACTCTACACGTCAGGCATACAGTGCACAGAGGTCCATCCCAAAGAGCCAACCGGGTGCTACACATCACCTTTGAAGATACGGTAGTCGCCCAGTCAAGACCAGCGCCTCTGCGAGAATCAGGTGAGCGTTACACAAATCCCCTAAAACCTTGCCCAACAACAAGGTTCACATTAGCAACAACACTAAAGTAACACACAACCTCAAGAGAGGTCTCATCAACGCTAGATCTCGAATAGCTCACGCCTCTGAAATTGCTGACATCACCTGCAACCAACTCGACTTCCAAGCAGTTACTGAAACATGGCTACACAAAGCTGCTGGCCCTGCCCTAATGCTAGCCATACCCCCGAGCTTTACCATCTTCAGAAAAGATAGAGAAACTTCCAAAGGAGGTGGCATAGCTCTCATCTGTAGAACCAACCTCACCATCAAAGAAATAGCATTACTATGCCTTCAGCTGAACTACTCTCCTTAAAACTAGAAATCTCTGCTTCACGCACTATCACGGTACACCTTATCTACAGACCCCCTGGTCCACTAGGCACCTTTGAAGAAGACTTAACCACCCTCATAAACACAAATGCCAAACCAGGAACACAAATCATTCTACTAGGCAATTTTAACTGAGGCTACAATGACCTAAAAGACACCAATGCCTCCACCATAGCCAACACCATTTTGGAAGCAGGCCTCACCATACAGAATAACGGCCCCACGCACTCTAAAGGCCGCACATTGGACTGCGTCGCTGATATCTACTGCGCTTCCCTCATAACGGCAATCGAACCTTGCATATGGACTGATCACTATTTGATCTGATTGACCATTTCAGACCTTCCCCAACCTAAATCTACTAAAATACATGCGCCTCCTGCCTTCACCCGCTGCAAAAAAAATATAACACTCTCAAACCTCCTCCCTCTGATCCAACCTATCACTAATCACTCCAGCCTGATCACTAACCCCAACGATCTAGCTGACCTGTACAACAAAACCATCAACTCTGCAATTGAAGCTATTGCGCCACTGAAGATCACCAAATCTAAACCCATTGCCCATCTTAATACATGGTTCACTCCTACGCTAAAAGCCCTACGCAAAGAGAAACGACATGCAGAAGCCTGTTGGAGAAAAAACCCTTCTCCCCATAACAAAAACCTCCTCACTGCCCTTACCAAAAGTTACAAAAAACAAATCATTCAGGCAAAAAAAGAGACCTTTAACGACCGAATCAAAAAAGCAAACTCAAATACCAGGGAAATCTTCTCCATCCTGAGAGAATTAGAATCCCCAATTGCACCCATAGACTCTTGTACCAAAGACAAAGCCTGGTGCACTAACATTAAAAAGGTCTTATGTAACAAAATCACAATGTTACAAGACAAAATATCAGCTAAAAAATCCTCCCTCCACAACATTGCCCTCTCCACGCAAGACACCATCCTTCAGGAACTTGCTGCCAACCAAACTAAACCTCTTAACCAATTCAGTTTTAGAGCCATCTCTATTGTGGAAACTAAGAATATCATTACGTCTCTTAAACCGTCTCGATGCCTTGGGGACACCTGTACAGCCCCAATTATCAAAGAGGCTGTACATGAACTAGCCCTTTTCATCACATCATTTATCAACGCATCATTCAAATCATGCTCTGTGCCTACCAACCTCAAAGATGCCTGGATACTACCCTCTACTGAAAAAAGCAAATTTGGACCCTAATGTCCCAACGAACTATAGGCCCATAACAACTGTCCCGTTCCTCCTCAAAATCTAAAATAAAGCTGCATATCTACAGATCCAATCTTACCTGGAGATCAACAATCTACTGGGGACCAGACAATCAGGATTTAGACCGAGACATGGAACCGAAACGGCTCTCCTTGATCTCAAAAACCAACTAGATTAATGCAGATAGAGGATGCATCTCTATTCTCCTACTCCGAGACCCATCGGTCGCCTTCGACCTGGTAGATCACAAGGTACTTTGTAACCATCTCAAATCGGCGGCCAACTTCACCGCAAAAGCCACGGCGTGGATAAACTCATTCCTGGATAAGAGAACCATAAGAGTCTTCTCACCTACATCAGCAGCGGACCCAGTCCCCATCACATGTGGTGTCCCTCAAGGGTCATGTGTTTCCCCCACTTTGTACAATATCTTTACAAAGCCTCTCTTTGATATATTGGACAAACTAGGGGTCTCATACACCAATTACGCTGATGACACCCAGATTCTTATCCCAATCCAGGGAGACTATGACAAGGACACCAGCCACATAAATAAAATCTACCAAAATCATCCAAACTTGGATGGCCACACATGGCCTATGTCTTAATGATGACAAGACCGAGCTCCCAATCATCGGGTCTACCAGTAAACTTAACAAATTATCCCATTCGTACAATTCCATCACTATTGATGGCATCAAAATCAAAGTAGCCAAGGAAGTTAAAACCTTAGGATTCTACTTAGACTCTACTCACCCTCGACAAGCAAGTAAATGCTACAGCCTCGGCAACTAGCTACACCTGCAAACTCATTCACGCCTGCAAACCATACCTGTCCACAGACAGCTGTACCACCATAGCGCGAGCCCTCATCCTCTCCAAATTAGACTACTGCAATGCACTGTACCTAGGCACCAGTAAACACAACACAAACAAACTCCAAACTCTGCAGAACAATGCCCTTAGAACAGCTCTAGGAATTCCCAAAGGACAACACATATCTGACCATAGAAGAGCTGCCAACTGGCTGGCTATCAACGACCGTATCAAACTTAAAACTCTGAACATTACACACAACTGTCTGAACAATAAAGCACCTGCATACCTCACAGAGAAATTCACAAAGTACACATCTGAACGACCCATCAGAAAGGCCCACTCTAATAGCATAAAAATACCCAACTTTAAACTGAAAAGACTTGGAGGGACCAGCTTACCAGTACTAGCAGCTCATCTCTGGAACTCTATCCGAGACTCACTCAGAGCTACCCCGTCCTTCCATGTGTTCAAAGCTAACGTCAAACTCTGGCTTCACACCAACGACTGTTAAAAGCTTCAAGTGCACCAAATATTATGTATATTTAATGTAAAATATTCGAAACTGTAACATATCCTACTTGTAAATCATGTGACATTGTAACATAAGAAATGCCCGATATATGATCCTGTAACATAAGAAATGTAAACCTGTAACCTACATTTTATTTCTTGCAAGCGCCCAGTTGCTTAACGGCCAGGTGCACTCTATAAATAAATAAACAATACAATACAATACAAAGGGACATGATTCATTCGAAGTTGGCGTATCATCCTCATAAACAGAGGAAAGAGACTTAAAAAAGTCTCTTAGGCATTGGGGTGAACGTTTTCTCGACTTCCCTCAAGGGTTTAGCCAATTGCGTCGACAATGGCATCGAAGTCTTCAACGCTGTTGAAGGTTTCAACAGTTGTGGCGTTGAGGCTATTTTAGGCATCGACTTGGAGTCTTTTGGCGCAGATAATTTTGGCTTCGAAGGAGGCTCTGCTCTACTCGAGGGATCCTCCGAGGGCTTCCAAGGAGTTTTCTCCTGGAGACTCGGGCTCGAAGGCGCACAGGTTTTGTCCTTTGCCTTTTTGTCGTTTTTGTCGAGATGGGCCTGGCTTTTATCTTTCTTTGAGGGGGTAAAGGCAGCATTCCCAAATACTTTGAGCATCTTTAGTCTGAACTCCCACTCAGCCGTTGAGGCCGATTTTGTTGGGCATGATACCCGTTCCGTGGTTGAACTCTACGATCTTGTGGCACCTTTTCTTCAACCGCCTTGAGGATGACGAGTGGTGTGAGCCACTGTTTGATCGGGACCTTCTAGCTTTCTTCTGACGAGGAGAGTCGCCTCTCGACTCTGAGGATCGCTTTTTCGACGTGGTTGTTGAAGGGGATTTATGAGACCTATCTGCAGCTAACTTCCCTCTACGCTCTTTCAGAGATTTCGCTGTCATCGATAAGCATGACTTGCACTCTGATAACTGAGTGGATCCTAAGCACCACAGACACACCCGATGGGGGTCCGTAAGGGCCATTTTCACCCTGTCATGATTTTTTTTTTAACCTAATCTCAGAGTCGAAGATGCCAACGACCATGTCATCTTTTTTAGTAAATACGAAAGGTTTCTTGACAAGGAACCGAAGCGTGCCGATATTCCAAAGCGATAGCTTTCGTGGAAAATCTGAACTGAAGCCAACAGTCGCTCCGCGTGCTATATACCATTGATGACATCAACACTGAGACGGAGGCCCTCAGGGGACAACGAGTCGACAGGCATCAATGTGCAGCGTCCGCTGCAGAAAAACAAAATCTGGGGCAGCTAGAGCTGTATATGGAGATATCATAAGATGAGGAATACGTGGGAGGACACAATTCATTCGAAGTATAGTTTTGCTGCCAACTCGACCGTGACAAACTACTGCAAGCCATCGACTCGACTGCCTCCAACACAGACCTGACCCAACAGGAACCCACGCATTGAAGTGACTCGACGCCAACTCGACAGTGGAACCACCTGGCATGAAAGTCTCAACACTGGTTCAACTGCAGTAAGCACCTAGAAGCATGGGTCAATACTATCAATGGCTCAAGCCCCAAAGGCAAGGTACACAAGTTATTTGAAGAGGTCCCATCTCTCTAGTCCATAGTGAATTTAAAGCCCCCTTCTTGCTTTTTAAAGAACTATTCTTGAACAGTGACATTGTTGCAGAAATCTCTCACCTGAACACCCTTGCCTATCAATCCAGAGTGCCCTTCTCCATTAAAGTCAGTATTCTGTGTTTCTCTTACAAGAGTGGGTCTTTAGTGTTTTTAACTTGTTTTGTGTGCTTGTTTTATTGAAGTCACTATATTCATAGAACCTTGATTCACATTTATTTTGGTACCAATGTAATACTGCTGCTCTGTGTAGCAACTATTAGCTCATACCTTTCCTGATGATATAGCCTGCCCACAGCCCTTATTATCAAAAGAGGCGAAGGAGGTATACCTTAATGATTGTACCCATTTTACCATTATGACTGATATCACTGCTGGTTTAGTAGTAGTATGTGGAGGAGTAAGTGGTTTAGCCACTACTAACCCCTTTGCTCCAGGAAAGCCGCAGTCATTTCATCACAGAGAGCCCTAATATTTAGTGATCCAAAAGACATCAACCATCACTATAGTTCTCACAAAGCTTCAAAAATAAGCTCTGACCACTGAAGTCCATCAGAACATAGAGGGATCTCCATGAACTGCCACCCCTGTGTCTCGTTTAATTCTTGGGTAATTCCCAATTAGCCCTCCCGCATTGTAGGAATATGTCATATGTATAATTAAACACCTGACATGCCCTCATAATGAAAACATTAACATTAAATGAACATTTTAGGAGGACCCACTACCCTAACCCCAGACTGTCCCCTGGTCATCACTACAAAGCTGGAACTGAAGCCCTCCTTTCGATCTGTAGCCTCCCCACAATTTCATGAAATCCCAAAATCACCTTCCCAAAAGGTGCATACATTGGTGGGGGAGAGAGGATAGTTCCTTCAGATCAGCTTCCGTCTACCAGCCACCCCTCCAGGCACCAAAAGGTCCACTCAAGCTTCACTTTTATCATGGTTGCCCATCGCCTCTCACCTAGGCCTCTTTGTTTGCCACCTCTCAATTTGCGGATTTGCCTGTTCAGTTCTTTGCAACGTGGATGAGGATGCACTTGAAATTAATGACCCACTGATAGCAACTCAGGACACATTCCATAGTAAAAACAGAATAGACCCTTCCATTAATCTTAAATTGTAAGATGAATGATATGTCAATTTATAATGAATATTCTGCTTCTGCAGATCCCCCATCACCGGCTTCATTGCTCGCCGCCTACGTAGGGTGGCCTGCGCCAGATCCTGATAAATCTGTACATGGTTGCCCAAGAATTCATGTGTGGTTCTTTTTCTCGTGCTGCAATCAATATTGCTTGCTTAGTTTTGTAATCATGTACTTTTGCTGTCACAGCTCACAGAGTGGCCTCATAGGACCTACTCTGTACTCTTATCTTTTAATAGCATCTTAACAAGCTCCATAAAACGGGCATTAATATTCCCCACTTTTGCTCCTTCTTTAAGAAACCTTATGTGGAGGGTTTTTATCTGACATTACTTTCAAACTCCTTGCACCTGGGCTGTAAGGCTTCCAGGGATTCCTCGAGGGTCTTGTAACCTTCCGTTAACCAAAGTATCCCATTCTCCAACTTGGCAAAAGCTTTCCCATTCTGGTCAATGCGTTCTCAAAGGCTGACATCTCCTTTTTCTTATCTCCTATGGCCACTGCCAACTCTGTGCCTAAAATGGCCAGCTCTTTCCAAAATGTGTCCTTGATATCCTCTTAGAGGGCTTGCAGAGAACATAGGAGCAATTCTGAAGTGAGGGTAATGCCCTTCACTGGCACCTCAATAGCCACTCCCCTCCACCTTGCTGTTAATGTGCTGTTCATTCAAGATGAGTGAATTCTTACAACGTACCAGGAAGGCTTGCATGAAAGGGTCTTTCACCCTGTGTGGTGTCGGACATTATTTCGGTCACAAAAACTGCTATTGTCCTGTCGTAACACAGCCCTCTAATTCTTCCCACAATTCTGTAGGAGATGGCATTACTCCAGCAACCATATGGCTGATTCTACTCTGAAGTCTCTATGCTCTGCAACAGCCAATTTCCCATAGGGTGACCTTTCCTAGCTTGTTTATATGTTGCAGCATTCTCAGTCCTAAGTAGTTCTAAAGGTGACATGAGACAACTCCCACATGGCAGGTCTCCTCTGAGCTCCGTCACATCTATTCAGCTGTAGGGGAGTTCGTATCACTCAGCACCCAGAAATCATCCCCCTCCCATTCACCATAACTTCACATTCAATGAGGTGGGTACCAGGGTCTGGGGCATTTCGCAGCCTGTTTTCCTTACAGTCTAGGCCACTGGCCTCCGCTCCCTCTCCCACTCCACTGGCAGACGAGCTTTTGAAGCGATTGGCGGTGCCCACTGCTCCAGCTCCCAAATCTGCCTACACATGCCCCAGGCCAACGCTCCCCATCAGGCCAGTCAGATCCACCATGAAGACGCGTTGAAGCCAGAGGTCGGAACCCAGGGTGGTCTAGTTCAGTGCCAGTTGCCGCATCGCCTCTCCACGCAGGAAGCACCTGTGTCCAAGGCTCCTCTAGCGATCTCAACAAGCAGCTGAGCGGTGGGGCAATTTGCCATCTTCTTTTTCGTTCAGCCTGTCCACTTTTCTCCAGCACTCACCTTGCCCATTGCTCCGGTGCTGGTTCGATTCCGTCCGGCCATCTCTGCTTAGGCCCTCCTAGAGATTCATCTCCCAAGGGGTATTTTGAGTTGCAGTTAACTCTGACATAGCACAGCAGGTTAGGGGTATAGGCACAGAGCAAAATGGCCTTCCACTCACTCTGGAATCTTGCCATACCCCCTCAATACTTTGAGGATAACACTGATCATCTCTGTGACTGAAAATGGCCTTTGGAAACACCTCAGTGGATTTAATGCTTATTGCCAGTTTAAACATCTTACCAATAATGGGGCAAAAACAAAGATCATGGTCAAGGGCATGCAGAAGAAATTGAGATCTAAAATCTTGTTGGGTGGGTTGCCCTCAAACAAGTGTGTTGGTACGATTTCCTACACATCAGACTCTCTAAAACCGGGTCTTGGAAAGCCCCCGGTTGAGAAGACCAAACTGGGGCTGAGGAAATGTGCTCGGGGGGATAGTTCTGTTCACCAGCAAAATCTGAAGGCTTCCCGTTGTTCTATCCCTGGGAGGCAACTGTGTCAAGGTATCAGCAGGAGCATTTTATGCAGATACACTTGGGTCTTGTTAGATGACCAGTTCTTCAGTTAGATGAGAAATATATATATATATATATATATATATATCGGTATGTTTCCATACTCAGCGGATGCAATTTATCAGTGTTCGGTTGCCTCTGCTGCCCAAAAGGCAAAGTGCACCTCTGTGTGCCCTTCCACTTCAACAACATTGATAATTTTAACAAACAGAATGAGCACAGTTCTACACGGTCACCTCCACCTCCCACTATCGCAAACATTCAGAATATTTTGAAGTTACTTCTTTACATCCTCACTTCTCTTCACACACGGCACGGCAGTTCCAATCTCAATTAACAGTTAATTAACAGCTCAACATTTCAGTCTCTAAAGAGCGAAACGTTGTAGGATGAATGCATCCTTTGCTACTAAGCAATTGTATGCCATCACAGGGACTCTGCACTGGAACAAGGTTGACCATTACGCGCCTACAAAAACAAATCATACAGGCTCGTGTAATCGATGGATTGAATTTAGATACTCTTCTTATACCGCAAAGATCGATCATTCCATCTAGTACAAATTTGCTTTTCAAATTCAAAAGAAGACAATAGGTTTAGCCTTTTCAATGACCATTAATAAATCAAAGGGACTTACGCCCCCCCATTCCTGGAAGCGATCAGTGGTAATTACGATATTTAAGAAGGTGGACAGAAGTGGCCCTATGAATTACTGACTGATATTGGCTTTTAAGATATGCTATAACTGCGTATATTACGCCAGGAACAGCTAGTATATTTGCAAAGCCCTCAGTGTAGATGCCCCTGGCCACTACATCTGCACTCACCGATCAGGAGTTAAACCCAAAGTCCATTACTGCCAAGTTGGTATTAAAAACTATTGTTGAGGTTTAGAATCCGGGCCCCTCTGGATCCTTCAATCTACTCGCCTGGTAGATCAGGATGGGGTGGGAGCCCTGATTTTGCACAATCTGTCATCAGCGTTTGACACCATTGACCACCCTACCCTGATTGCCCGGCTTTCTTTGGCGGGCCTCTCTAGCCAAGTTCTTGGTTGGTTCTCGTCCTTTTTGGCAGGGCGCTCTCAATCTGTGTCTCGTCCCCCTTCCCTCATTTGATCCCTCTGCTGTGTGGAGTTCCCCAGGGCTACTCGTTATCTCCCACTCTATTCAATCTCTACATTCAACCCCTGCTGGGCATTATTCACGCCTTCAGTTTTTTGTGTTACTCCTAAGCAGACGATACGCAAATGATTGTGCGGTTGGATTTAACTCAACCAGAGACGGCAGGTCAGCTGAGGAATTGCTTGAAAGCAGTTGGTGATTGGATGGCCTTAAATTGAATGGGGAGAAGACAGAGGTGCTGGTCGTCGGCACTGCACTCGCTTTTCTGGACCCCTGAGTTCTGGCCCAAGACTCTTGGTCCCTTTCCCCTTTCCGTTCTCCTCGGTGAAGGATCAGGTTGTTAAAATCTCTGCCTCCCTTTCTATGCCCGAGCAGGTCTCTCTTGTTTGCCAGAAAGCACACTTTAAACTGTGGACCCTTCGGAAATTACTGCCGTGTATCCCTTTGAAATTCCATGCTCCAGTTGTTTCCTCCCTGGTCATTAGTAATATTGATTACTGTAACGCCCTATATCTCGCTATTCTGTGGCATTTGCTCCAGCGTCTTCAGCTGCTGCAGAATATGGCAGCGAGAGCAGTTCTTCATTCTCCGTTTGGTGCCCACATAACTAGTTTCTGCGCCAGCTCCACTGGCTCCCTGGTGGGCAGAGCATTACATTCAAATCACTCCGTTTGGTTCATAAAGCTTTGGATAAGAATGGAGCAGAATTCCTACAAGTGAAGTTCTGCATCTATCTACCCGTCAGGCCTCTTCGTTCACAAGCTTTGAAGACTATCCAGCCTCCTAGGGTAGACTTGCATGGGTGGGTGGCCGTGCTTTTTTGGTGGCGGCGGCTAAGGCTTGGAATCTTCTGCCTTTCCTTTTACGTACCATTGAGGACCATTTGTCTTTCTGTCTGACTTTGAAAACCTTACTTTTCTAGCCTCTGTCCTCTGGTTGGCCTTACCTCTGTACTTCAGTGCCATGATGACTTTGGGCTTACGCTGCGCTGTACAAGTTCTGATAAGATATAAGGCCCAATTGATGGCAATGAGTTCTCAGCCTGGATATAAAGATCTTTAATTATTCAGGTCCATTAGAGATTCTTAAATTAGATCTGAGATACTTATGAGATTTTCCTGAACAAATCACAGATCTCCATCTTAGATTGTCTAAGAGGAGATTGTGTGAATCGAGAAACAAAGCTATGTTTCTGAAAGCCTCTCAGAATGTAAGGCACTCACAATATTTGTATTTAAACACTGTGATGATGGGAATCCTATTTGACGGGATGGTCAATTGAGATATAAGAGCCTTCTTCATCACATTCCACATAGGCTTACTTCCTCTTGCTGCAGTGGCAGCGGATGAAACAGCTTGGATTACTCTAAATGTGTCTGTAGTTGCGAGACCACCCTTGAAACCGCTACTCCTTTTTCAGGTCAACCACACCAATCCTAAAACCAAATAATGGAAAGAACTGCTGATGGGCAGATATAAAGCATATTCAAGACGTCCTTGTGTGGGCTTATAGCAAAGGTGTTGGTTTTTACTGTAGAGAATCATTGTTGCAGGTGGAGTATTATTATAGTCATTTGCTGTACATCTTGTGTCAAGGTTTTATGTAAAATGTTTTAATTGTAATTTTGGCACTTGTTGATAATCCAATATAATTTCATTTGACTTGCAAAACATGTTACATTAAACCAATCACAATTCAACTATTAATATTCATTGTGAAATAACTACACGCGTGTCACAGAAAGAAATAGTAGCTTGAAGAGATTACACTGGGATGATGTTGACTGGCATATTGCGTACATTTAAAAAAAGCCAAGAAGCATAATTATTATAGATCAATCTAAAGATAAGGTAATTTATACCAAACAAAAACAATAAGTCTGCTTTATTTTAGTTTCAAGTCTTGTATAGCAAACTATTATTAAAGCCTCTTTTAAAAATAACAGTTTAGCTGGCCCGCAGCTTAAAAAGCTCCAAGGAATGGTTGGAAAATCAGGTGGTTTGAACACGGTTTAAATCATTTAGGAAGAGCTTTATTTACCTGCAACGTATTGCTTTGAAGGCACAATCTCCAATAGCTGTAGGTCCAACGAAAGGCAGTGGACGCACAGAGAATGTTAAATGCTGGCGATGCAACTTTTAAAACACATTTGTGTTAAGTCCAGTTTGAAAGCAGCATTTCGGATGATCTCACTCAAAATATACAAGGAGGAAATGTGATGAAGATGAGGAAATGAACCTCCAGTTGCAGATAAATGTGTTAAAAAAAGAATATTACTGCAATGGGGAATATTAGTTCATGTCAATAACATAACTGTTACTCCTGGTCAAGTTCTGAGTAAGAGTTGTGTAGCATATCTCCTCTAAAACCACATGACTATTTTTAACAAGGAAATAATGACAGTTATGGCAAGCCAACTGTGGATATCAGAACCATAAACAGACTTGAAACAGAGACTAGGACACATGAATGTACTTCCCTTCTACATCTCAACAATACAAGGCATCCTTCGTGATCTCACTCAACATAAAAATACATGTGAAGTACATCATGCTATGTGAAAGCAGACAAACATTTCTACAACATCTTTAGCAGTGTTGTATAAACAAATAAGATGAAATAAGAACTATGCATACAATATGGTGCAATAAAAATGGTAAATAGTTTTTATTTAAGAAATGTGCCCGTCAGAGCAATTGTTCTTTCCGATAAAAAAAAGTTTCAAAATGTGGCTTTTTAAAATGTCATTATTTATCAAACTTAAGTAATTAAGCTTCCAATGGCGGAATGGAATGTTTAATTACATTTTACCAGGGTTAACCTTTACAAGAGGGATTATATTGTTTTTCTTGTGATGATGGGAATGAAATGAATTCCTAAATCAAGCATGTTGCAATGTCATCTTACACTAAATTGCTGGATATCATTTCCTTTTACTATTCCAGCGTCCATTAAGCATGTTTGTGTCTGATCGTTAAATTGGGGTGCTGTGGTTCGAGCATCAGAAGAATTTACCATGATCACACCTGCAGAGACAATCTGATATTTAAAAAAAGTCTTCACCTGTAAAACCACTCACCAATAACCGATAGCCAGTATTGGCAGCACCCTTTCAAATTTATAAAATTCAATATGTGGTTATCCATATTTTTTTTAAAAAAACACAAATTACAAAGATCAATCTGTTTTACTTTTCAAGATGTAGCAGAGATAGGAACGATGCAAAGGAGGCGATGAACACTTATTCATTTAAAAATGTGCAACTCACTGATCGTAAAAGGCATTGATTTATCACCACAGGTTGCCTCAGAAAGAGTCTCAATATCTGCCCCTACAATGTGATTAAATCTAAATAAGGATGCTATCCTGTTTATACACACTGTATGCATGAATTGAAAACGGTATTTTTTGGTCTTCAGGGAGTGCCAAAAACAAATGCAAACCTCATCCAATTGAGGTTTCATTCTCATCAGGACACACTTTTTTTTGTTTGCATCACCTGCAAGGCAGACCATGCAAACACCAACCAACTAGCCAGTCTACAAAAGTTTCATCGGAATAGTTGCTCACAATTGTTATGTGACATACTCGAAGACATATTTAAATTCTTCAGATAATTGATGTAGAACTAGACGTCAACGTTTGATGCTGGCTGTTCCTGACAACCTTGAATTCCAAAGTCTTTGGTGTGCACAAGAATGGGGCCATGAGTGATTCAATATTTAAAAACGTTCTGCTCTAGTTGGCACGTGGAGGTATGTCAAAAGTAATTTCTGCACAGAAAGGTATTCATGTTCATTGTTTGCCCAAATGGATCAGGATTTGAAAAAGAAATATGCGGTTGATTTAAAGGAGTAGTTGGGTCAGAAATTGTATTGGCCCAATCGATGGGGCATGTATTTTAGAGCATAAATTGATGGTTCTTAAAAGATTTTCCAATTCAACTTACCAGAGTTTCTCACTTTAACACACGCAAAAACGACAAGTCGGGTATCATCATCTTGTGCTAATTTTATCAGTTGATCCATCGCCCTAAGTTCAAGTGCCCTAGCGGCACTAATTCAGATCACCCGCCCTCAAGCCAAAATTGCTTGACGCTCAAGCCCCTTTTCACAACTTCAATGCACGTCTGTCAGACGCCCTACTTCGTGGTGCCTGTTGCCCCGGTTCAGATTGCGCGGTAGCCCTTATTGGTGCCGCAACGTTTCTTCAGCACGGACTTCAGCGGTCTAGGTGTTTTTTTCGTAGTGTTCAGCAAGGCTTATCCGTCACGCCCTCCCTGCGTGCTACGCGTTGTAACCGCTTCAATTCCGGGTCTCAGCCCTCTCCTGTAGCGTCTTTGGTTTGCTGCGCTAGTTTTCTCTCTTTTTCTACCCGCACTGGGTATTCCTTCTCTGTTGTTTCCGTTCCGCTTTCCACCTTACATTTCCTCTGCCTGCCGCCGCCGCCTCTTGTGGTGTGTTTTCTTCCGCGATCGTTCTGGTTCCGTGGTCGTTCTCTTCTTCTCTCTCTATCTCCCCCAATCTCTCTCCTCTGTCTTTCCTTACCTGGTTTCTTCAGCTCTCTCACCGTCTCGCCTCGCTGTTCTCTTGTTCTCTCTTTGAGGTGTGGGCATTTACCTTCGGTGCTGCTCTTGAAGGTATCGCTCTGACATCGTGGTTAATCAAGAAGTCTTGCTCTTCTCCGTGCCTGATTGCTTTTGAGCCTGCGGAGCCCATCTTCCATTCCCAGCTGGTACTTGGGTCTTCTCTGTTCCCGAACACATCCTGGGTTTCTTTGTGCCGAACGGCTTTTTCCCCATTAGTCCCTTTTCGGGGAAGGGGCCACTGGTAACGTTGTCTTACAACTTACCATTGTGGCTTCCCTTCGGGAGCATGACGCGGTCTACAAAAAAAAGAAGGAAAGAAAGAAGAAGGACTATCTCTCCAGGAGACCGTATGTAGAGGCTACATCCGATTCTTGGTTGTCAGGTGAGGAGGAGGCTGAGGAGGGGAGGTCAGGATCTTGGGAGTTGCAGTCCCGGGGGTCTGACAGTTGTCAACGCCAAGAAGGTATCATGGCTACCGCTGAGCAACTACAAGAGAAGGTAGCTGCAGTTCAGAACCTCTCTGCCGAGGTATGTAACCTCTCAATTGAGATGCAAAATTTGAAGGCAGAAAACACCGTTTTGAAGCAGCTGGTCACAGTTCGAGAACCCAGACAGGCTGACTTGCCTCCCATGTCACTTCCTTCAGGCAAATTCGATGGTACTCCAAAACAGTTAGTTCTTGGACGCTTGTAACGTGTATTTCACCTTTCGTCTAAATATGTTCAGAACTGACAATTCCTGAGTCGGGTTTGTCATCTCAAAAATGTCCGGGAACACGTTAGCTTGGGCTACCCCTTTAGTAATCAGAGCTGACCCTGCACTCTCAAACAGAATTTCGAAAGGCAAGAAATATCTTATACTGCTTGTGAAGACCTCATAGATATACGTCAAGGACAAACAGATGTTCTCTCCTATATTTCGGCCTTTAAAAGATTGGCAACTGAGACTGGTTGGTCAGAACCGTCTCAATTCGTCATCTTCAGACATGGTCTTCGAGAAGACAAAGGACGAGTTGGCAAGATCGCCAAGACCTGCTACATTGTCTGACTTACAGGCAGCGGCCCTACAGATTGAATATAGACTTCAGGAAAGAAGGCATGAAAGACGTCGTCATTGCTCTTCTGCCTTCGCAACAGACCTCCCGCCTCCTCCCTCATCTGTACATACACGCACAGACGAGCCTTTGCAAATTGGGACCACCCAACCTACACTCACCCCTGAAGAGCGGAAGAGAAGAAGGGAGTAGGGTCTATGTGCTTACTGTGGCTCAGATCAGCATCAAATCTGGAATTGCATGGAGATTCCTTCCCGGAGATCGGGAAACGAAAACCCTCGGTCCTAGGAGGGACGGGACACCGAGGGGTTTCATCTAGTCCCTATGTTTCACTACCTGTAACACCAACCAATCAGCCGGAAGACTCCCGACTCATGATACTAAAGGTACCCTTTGTGTGGATCAATGTCAAGTGGAAGAACTGGCCCTCTTAGATTGTGGTGCTGCCGGAAATTTCATTGACACTATTTGGGCCGACAAGGTGGGTTTACAGATAATTGACAGAAAGGAAGATCAGACAGTAGAAGGAAGTCCTCTGAGTTCTGGCCCCATTACCCAGACTACCGAACATCTTCGACTCTATATACACCAACATTCTGAGGAGATTCAGTTTGACATTATCAGAGCAGCGCATTCTCCTGTGATTCTCATCATCACTTGGCTGCGAAAACATAACCCAGTCATTGACTGGTCTACTAACAGTCTGAGTTTTGAGTCTCTTTACTGTAAGAAGAATGGTCTTTGTAATCTCCTTTATTTGGAGGCAAGAACCCACTCTCACCTACTACAGACACCATTGGGGTCCATTCAATTCCTTTTGATGTTGCTGAATTTGAGGAAGTCTTTGCAGATAAGGCACTGTTAGAATTACCACCACATCGCCCAGAAGATTGCTCAATAGATCTAACTCCCAACGCTCTAGTGCCGTTTGGCCGCATGTTTGCATTATCCCAATTGGAAAAGAAAGCCCTTCGCTTATACTTGGACGAGAATCTGCAAAATGGTCCCATAAGACCTTCCAAATCTCCAGCGGGGGCCCTGCTTTTTTTCACTCCCAAGAGGGACTCCCGGGATCTTCGACCTTGCATAGACTACCGAGGTTTGAATAAGGTGACAATGCAGGATCATTATCCTATGCCCCTCATTTCTTATATCATCGAGGCTGTTCAGGGTGCTAAGATATTCACGGAGCTAGACCTCCACAGTGCCTATCATTTGTTGAGAATTCAATCCGGCGATGAATGGAAAACAGCATTCTGCACTCCATTCGGTCTATTTGAATATCATGTCATGCCTTTTGGTTTAGTCAATGCACCAGCAATATTCCAACGATTCATGGATAGGGTGTTTTCAGATCTAATGTATGTGTCAGTCATCTATCTGGACGACATATTAGTGTTTTCTCGAGACGCCAAGAACACAAGACTCGCCTTACCAAAGTACTACACCGGTTGAAAGCCAATCGGCTTCTCGCCAAAAGAGAAAAGTGTATTTTCGGGGTTGACCTTATGTACTTTCTGCTCACGGCGTACATATGGACAAGAAGAAGACGTATGCCATTATCCACTGGCTGACTCCCATCTCTATTAAGGAAGTCCAAAGATTTCTGGGAGTTGCCAATTTCTACCTGCGCTTCTTCCCCAATTTCTTGGAGGTGGTCTTGCCCATCACCAGAGTGCAAAATAAATCCTCTGTTCCTTTTGCATGGGACTCTCAGGCAGAGGATAGCTTTACTCACCTCAAGGACCTGTTTTGTAGTGCAACCATCCTACGTCACCCCATCCAAGAGAAACCCTTTATCTTGGAGATCGACGCTTCCGCAGCAGCAGTAGGTGCTTTACTGTTGCAAGAACAAGACCTCGAGGAACATCCTATAGCCTATCACGAACACTCACAGAGCCAACAGAATTATTCTGTAATTGAAAGGGAGCTTCTGGCTATGAAGTTAGCCTGTGAAGAGTGGAGGCACTGGCTGCAGGGAAGTTTGCACCCATTTACTATTCAAACTGACCACAAGAACTTACAGGTACTTCAGAACATGGATTGTGTAAACTCACGGCAAGCCCGGTGGGCTCAATTTTTTGCCCAATATGATTTTCGAATCACCTTTATTCCTGAAAGTCAGAATACCTTAGCGGACGCCCTGTCCCGCAAGAGACATACCTTAGGTTCCTACAATCCTCCCCTGGAAAAGCTTTTTCCATGAACCAGCGTGGTGAGTCAAATCTCAACCTTCTTACAGCAGGTTAAAGAGGCCACAGTATCTACAACACCCCCTATTCCCAGGTGTAGGATCACCGAGCGAGAGGGTCTGTGGTTTAAAGGGCATCGATTGTGCATACCCACGGAGTCCCTACACTGTCGGTTTTTGTTTTGGTGTCATGACCATAAGATCACAGGTCACCGCGGTCAAGCTGGTACCTTCCATCTCATTCGACAATCTTTTTACTGGCCAGAGATGCGTGCTGATGTCATCCGATACATTCACTCTTGTAGGGTGTGCAATCAAAGTAAACATAGCACTTCCAAACCTTTAGGTCTGCTAGAGCAGAGCCCAGTGCCGGATCGCCCTTGGAGTCACATCTCCACTGACTTCATTGTAGACCTACCAAATCTTAGAACTGTACTTGCATAATGGTCACAATTGATACCTTGAGTAAGCTAGCTCATTTCTCTCCTCTTCCTGGAGTGCCTACTGATAAAAGAAATGGCAGTGGTGTTTATTAAAGATATCTTCCGGTTACATGGCCTTCCGGGTAAAATCACTTCTGACAGAGGGAGTCAGTTTGTTTCAAAGTTTTGGTCTGCCCTTTGTCAGAATTTGAGAATTGAGTGGGCGTTATCCTCTGGTTTCCACCCCCAACCAATGGGAAGACTGAAAGACTTAATGGTACCCTGGAACAGTATCTCCGTAGTTACATCAATCGAGAACAGGATGATTGGGTATCTCTTCTTCCCACTGCAGAATTCACCTATAATAACTCTCGCCATTCTGCCACTGGACTTACTCCTTTTTTTGTACTTATGGACTCCATCCTCGTACCTTTCTACCTAATTTGTCAATTGAATCGAATCTACCTGCAGTAGAAGACTCTTTATTCAGGATTCAGGAAGCCCATAAGATAGCCAAAACCAGTCTCGAGGACAGTCAACAGTCATATAAATTCCAAGCTGGCCGCCACCGCTTGCAGGTGACGGAATGGAAGGTGGGCACCAGGGTATGGCTCTCCACAAAGTTTTTGCCACGTTGGACTCACCCGTCCAAGCTGTCACCTCGCTTTATTGGTCCACATCCCATTCTAGCTAAGATCAATCCGGTGGCCTATCGCCTCAAACTTCCTCCCAGTTTACAACGAGTACATCCTGTATTCCACTCCTCCCTACTTAGGGAAGCAAGGTCTACTCTGCCTCTTCGTGCTACCCCGCTAAGGGCACCTTCTTCTGCAGACACCGAGCCAGAATACGAAGTATCACAGATTAGGGATTCTCGGTACTGAAGGGGTCGCCTTGAGTATCTAGTACACTGGAAGGGGTATTCTGAGGCTGAAGATTCATGGGAACCTTTTTTGTACATTAGAGCCCCAATTCTACTCAGAAGGTTCCACAGGGCACACCCTGGCAAGCCGGGAGGCTCGCGGTGCGGGGGGCATACTGTCAGGCGCCCTACTTTGTGGCGCCTGTGGCCCCGGTTCAGATTGCGCGGTGACCATTATTGGTGCTGCGATTTTTCTTCAGCACAGACTTCAGCGGTCTAGTTTTTTTCGTAGCATTCAGGGAGGCTTATCTGTCATGCCCTCCTGCGCGCTACACGTTGCAACCGCTTCAGTTCCGGGTCTCAGCCCTCTCCTGTAGCATCTTTGGTTTGCTGCGCTAGTTTTCTCCTTTTCTACCCGCACTGGGTATTCCTTCTCTGTTGTTTTCCGCTCTGCTTTCCACCTTCCGTATCCTCTGCCTGCCGTCGCCTCTTGCAGTGTGTTTTCTTCCGCGACCGTTCTGGTTCCGCTGTCGCTCTCTCGCTCTCTCTCTCGACCAAGCTCTCTCTCCTCTGTCTTTCATTACCTAGTTACTTCCGTGTACATCCTCGACGGTTCTCAGCTCTCTCACTGTCTCGCCTTGCTGTTCTCTTGTTCTCTCTTTCAGGTGTGGGCATTTACCTTCGGTGCTGCTCTTGAAGGTATCGCTCCGACATCGTGGTTAATCAAGAAGTCTTGCTCTTTTCCGTGCCTGATTGCTTTTGAGCCTGCAGAGCCAATCTTCCATTCCCAGCTGGTGCGTGGGTCTTCTCTGCTCCGGAACACATCCTGGGGTTTTTTGTGCCGAATGGCTTTTTCCCCCCATTAGTCCCTTTTCGGGGAAGGGGCCACTGGTACCGTTGTCTTACAACTTACCATTGTGGCTTCTCTTCAGAAGCTTGACACTATCTACAAAAAAAAGAAGGAAAGAAAGTAGAATGACTATCTCTCCAGGAGACCGTATGTAGATGCTACATCCGATTCTTGGTTGTCAGGTGAGGAGGAGGCTGAGGAGGGGAGGTCAGGATCTTGGGAGTTGCAGTTCCGGGGGTCTGACAACGTCTCTTTTCAATGTCCTCTGTGTGCAATCTATTGACGTGTCTCCATGGAAATGGCAAGATGCCACATTCCTCGACAAGTGTAAACAAACTCTTTCTGATCACACAAGAGTTTTTTCCCCCTTCATGTAAGTGCATTTGATTTTGAGTTTCCCTGACTCGTTTCGGCTCTGTTAAGCTATCTGACAAATACAGCACACTGAGAACCGGTACTTATACTGCCTAAAATGAAGTTAACTCTGTAGCCGCTTCTCATTGCTTATATTATGGACAAATGTCTTTACCAAACCATATTTAAACATGTGTCCTTGCGAGCTTTTACAGTTTGAGCCAATTAACTGTCTTTTCATTATGTGTTTTTGTAACATGGCTGTTTCTTCGCTTGTCTTTCTTTAACATTCAATGTTAATGGGAAACCTCTTCTTTACTGTATATAAAGAAAAACTTTACCTCACTGTTGATTCTGTGCTTCTTCACTATTCAGGAACTATGGCAACAATTCAGCGCTACCTGTATGAGCCCAAATATTCAGAAGAGTTAATCCTTGAAAGAGAAAAAGTTTGAGATGTGGATTCGGATGAAAGTATTGGAGGATCAATCACCAGAGCCTGAACCCAGTTGCATGGAACACATTTCCACCTGGTGTACCTGCCATCGTTGTGAGCTTAGGCCTACTCTGGTGAAGAACTACTGTTGTAGAGAACTCTGGTTGCTTCACCTACATTGCCGAAGAAGACACTGCAATGCGTTACCGAGCTGCATGACTTCAGGGCCGCCTGCCTTACAAGATCCATGCTGCAAATGATGGCCTTATGCACGAACTTCGAGCAACAGTTCGCCCTGGTAATCCAAGTAACAAGTAAGTTCACTCTATTTATGTTGTGTATTTGATGAACCCAATGGCTAACATAATATTTTGTTCAACTATATCAATATAACTTTGAAGGATCACTGACAAAATAGTTTTTCTGTAAATTAAATAAATTACTCTTGTAATCTGAAACCAAAAGTGTTCATCTCTACATTTATCATCCGAACAATTGTGTTCTTTCACTTGGAAGTATCTCCCAAACTATTTTTGCAGGAATGTGCGTTCACGTTTTTAATTGATCCCAACTTGAAATCACAAGTAATGTCAGTACTTTGCACGAAAAGGTACTTTTTAAAGCATAACAATGCTTTCCATTTTACAAAGTTGTGGAAACAAAAAATATCCAATTAATGGGTTTATTCAAGTAAACTATTTCTCTATCTCTTACACAGGCATTAGACTTGTGGCATATTGTGCCTTTACATGGTGGATTCATGGAGACCGGGATTTCACGTTCGACGAGTAATACCCGTCTGTGTCCTTCGAGCCAGTCGTGATGAATTCCCCAGACACCACAGACAATACTGTGGATTTATACAGACAGTACCTCGACAGTATAATTTGTAGTGCCAGTGACATCCACTTTAACAAACTAAATACAAAAAAATAAAAATGAGTTAAGATGCCAAATACCATATACACCACAAAGGGTTATTTTGCATGGGCACCCATAGCCACAGGGCAACCCCAGACCCAGTGTCTCCAGACTCCTCTTTGAAGACCTAGTCCCTGCAATCAACATGTCTCTGTTCATTGACTATGCTCTACGCTTATTGCGCTCACCTCATCCACATCCATCCCCCTCTCCTATCAATGACAGTTCGCACCTGTGGGCGTGCACTCGCAATGGGGCTGGGAACGTTCAAGGTGCTGAATACCATGTACACCAACAAAGGGTTATTTTTTGCAAGGGCACCCTTATCCACATGGCCACCCTAGACCCGGTGTCTCCAGACTCCTCTTTGAAGACCCCATTCCTGCAATCAACAATGTATGTGTCCTTTGACTGTCTTCTGGGCCTATTGAGCTCACCTTATCCACATCCACCCCCTCCGCTATCAATGAAAGTTAACACCTGTGGGCGTGCACTCACAAGGGGGCTCGGAACGCTCACTGTGCCGAATACCATGTACCATGTACACCACAAAGGGTTGCAAACCCGTTCCCCCGCAGAATCGAGCAATGATAGAATTCGACAATTCTTAGGTTTTAAACAGTCTCCGGACTTTTGGATAGGGACCAGTATAGATTGAGTCAAGGATTGGGGCATCGCCCCCTGCTGACATACCTTATGTCTTATAAATGACCACTCAATATATTGAAATAGTCTGAACAGGTAACCATGAATGGTTTTCAGTTTTTGGGGAATATTTCCATTGACACGATGTACTGTGGTTTGCTCATTTTGAACTTTAGATTACTTTGTTTATCCCTTCTTTAGACATACTCCAATAGTTCAGTGCAATGGGAGCCTTTCCAAACACACTCGCATATCGTCTTTTAAAAATAGGTCATTTTATCAAAATGACCATGTCTATCTTTCCGTAGACCGTACTGATGGAATTACAGACCGTGACCATGGAGGACCACAGACACTTCCAACATCCCAACAGTGAGGCCAAGCAACTTTCACACAAACCTTTTTGAAATCATTTTTTTTGTGGTCTAAATTATAATACTAATGTCCATTTTCCATTGAACAATGGTATGAATATATACAGTCAACAGCAACCTCATTCACCTTTCCAGTAATTTTTTTAGAATATTCCTTCAGATAGGACTATACGGTCGACAATCATTTAATCTACTTTCTAAAGATGTACTTTGTGAGTTCAAAGATTTTAACATTAAATTGTTTAACAATGTAATCAATGTTCTTTGAATTCGTTATGTCCAAGGAATGTACTAGTGAAGTGGTTGAAATTGAAAAGGCACATGGACAAGATTGTAAAATATCAGCTATACATTTTTACTGTGATGTAATTAGTGACCTTTTGTTATATGTATATATGATTCTTTAAGTAGAAGAGCACAGTTCAAGGTTTATACAACTTCAAAATGCTGGTTTTCAGCTTGGTCTGGTGGCCGGCAAATCCAATTTGACTGTTTCAAGGAAAATTTGGAAAACAAGGGCACATAACAGAACTTTTTTTAAAAAATAGTGGTTTATCAGTTATTCCATTGATATTACATTTTCATGTTGCAATTCATATAGTCTATGTGTGTGCTATAAATGAAGCATGTTTTTATTCTCGTTGATTAGAGGCCTGGGAAGAAGGAGCAAAAATACTACAACTGCACAAACTAATGTCACCGTTTGGCAAACCCGTTGTCACTTGGGAGCAGCTAGATTTTGAGGCTCAGCATGGTCCCTCGCAAGATTCAGTGTTGTGATGCAGATGTCCAGTGGCCGGAATTTGAATTGAATATCAGCACTGACCCATAGAAAGTAGCCCTGTATCATTGTTAAAGCAAACGTCGTCACCCAGAAGAAATAGATAACACAGAAGATGTTTCAGAATTGCTTGCAGAAACGCTCACACAATCCACACCCTCTAAAAAAAATACTATCTAAGATTGTTACCCGTTTCCCCAATACATGTGGACAATCGGAAATATCACACACAGAAATAACCAAAGCATTTTCACTACTGATTGACGATTGTACTCGTGATGTGGACTTAACTTTTCCTAGTGTTGAGAAATGATCCTCCACAATCGAATCGCAAACCACTACTTCTGGAATATTGGCTATTAAAGGAACGAAAAGACTGTGTTTGACTGCTGCCTGATCAAGATTATGAAAATGATTCAAATCTGCTTTGCTGTTAAGCGGATCAACCTACAGTAACATTTCAAGTTTTTCCAACTTCATAGGACTCGACAATACAGTACTACAAATATCAGGATTTCTTGTTCCTCCGCTATTAGCCAGGCATGGACACTCAAAACAGTTGTCAATGGACAATGCTATCGCTGGCAAAAGCCTCTGGGCTTGCTGGTGATGGACAGTGCGACAGTCCAGGTTTTTCTGCTAAATACTGCACTTACCACTTCCAAGATACGGGAACCAATAAAATAGTGAGTTCAGTCGTTGTGCAAGTTTCTGAATGTACATTGGTTGTTGCCATGTAAAAATATGGTTTCACTAAATCCCTTCATTTTCTGCAATTCAGACGAATGCAAAAAGACCTGATAGCCACTGATGGGCACATTTCAATAGCCAAGGCCATGCGAGAGCAGTTCCCAGACAAAGCATCAATATGATGTATGGCACGTTGCACAATCAATGTAAAAAGAAATTACAGCTGCTGGAAAATAAAAGGCTACAGAAAACATTTTAAATTGGTCACAGTCTGTCAGCAACCATCCTTGGTGGAGCTCCTAAACTTGTGACGGATCTGTAGATATTTTGTTTGAAAAATGGCGTTCATTGATGCACCATTGTTCTAACATACACTCTTGGACAGAAAAAGAACATTTCCACGAATGTGCACATGGACCATTGAGCAAGGAGCAGGATTGTAAGAAAAGGTGGTTGGTTCCAGGCTCCCCTCTTCACACAGCACTTGAAAAGATTGTGTACGACAAACCACTTTCAAGAGACATTAGTGGACTCTCCGAGTACTGCCAAATTGGAGATTTGGAGGTGTTCCATAATATGTGCCGAAGGTACAGGCCTAAAATGTTGCATTTTGGCATACACGTTATGGAGGCAAGAACAAGACTGGCCATACTTGCACACAACGAGAGCGTTGGAAGGGAACAAGCAAACCCTGCCGAATTGTTCAGGATACCCCATTGCAAAAAGGAGTTTACCAACAGAAGCAAACAGTGGGTGGCAAAGCCAATCTTCCAGTAGATGGATTTTGAATTCGTGAAAGATCGGACATTGAATGTGCTGGCCATACAAACGCATGGAATAGCTCCAGATTTTGTTTCCAGGGCCCAGTTATTGCCACATCACATCGCAAAAGAGGTTTGCCCTCCAAAACTTCAACTTGTTGAAAGGTTCACTTCAAGATTGAAATGATGTGTTGCTCTCTTCACAATGTTTAACAAAGCCAGTAAAAAGCTTTTGTACAGTGTTTGGAAACTGTTTTCATTGTACAATTAATGGAGTAGTATGTCACTTGACATTAATTGTTAAATAATGTACTTTTTTATTAACCACTGTTTGTGAAGTAATGTCACTAGATGGGCCTTAACATTTATTTTTTTCTTTGATTTGTGTATTTACCAGCAGCAATATAATTGATTTATATTAGAACAATAAATGTCAGTTTAATTATTTCAAGGATGGGACTCAAATCAAATGTAGAAGAGACTGGTGAGCTTAAAACCAACAGCCACCAGGAGCTCATTTTGGCTCCCCCAGGCCAACTAATGTAATGCTATAAAATAGATCCTTGTACCATGGTGGTAGCTCCTGGTGACCATTTACTGCTGGATACCCAGGCACAGCTTGTAATTCCAGCTTATCCAATCCTTATTTTGACCCCTGTTTGTGATGAACTCACAATAGTTGAAGAACCTAAAAGAACATTGGAGCAGCAGACCTACTGAAAATCAATGTCTCCAGAGCTCTGGTCCTCTCCAGGATGGACTACTGCAACAGCCTTTTCCTCAATCTGCCTGAATCCTCCCTTCGCCCCCTTCAATTTATCCAGAATAGGACTGCAAGACTTATCCTTGGGCTCAAGCCGAGGAACTGTATCTCTCAAGTCCAAAAATATCTCCACTGGCTCCTGGTGGCTGCGAGGATCGAGTTCAAGACCCTCTGTATCATCCACAAGTCTTACTGGGGCCAAGGACCCCACTACATCCAACTCTTTCACTAAATCCCTCCCTCTTAGAGACCTTCGGTCATCTAGCAGCAATTCTCTGCAGATCAGACGCTATTCCTGCAGGAGCATCCCTCTGTAATGGCCTCCCTGCCCCTTTCAGGCTTCTGCCTGATCTCCTTAAGTTCTGGAAGAGTCTCAAGACCCAACTTTTCTCTGCTTCACCCCCGCCCTCTGTTAATGCCCGCCTCTGTCACATGTACTGGCTGCCTGGTCCCTTCTGAGCTCCACAGGGCACCAGGCCCTCCTCAACCAGTATAACCCAGCACCCGTCTTCCTGCCCCCCACCCCCCACAACCTATACTTTCCCTTACAGGCCCCTTTCCCATGACAAGCCTGGCTGGGTGTGCATCCCTACCGACCCTGGTCCACCCCCGTCCTTGCGCTTCGCATGTGGTCCTCACTCCCTGCTTCCTCTGGTACTGCTCACCTGACCTCCCCTTAGCACTTGACTAGACCCATTGGCACTCTTGTTCCCGTCCCCTCCCCCCTGCACTTGTATACCTCCTCTTGCCCTGCACCTCCCTTCCACCCTAGCATTTTCCCTTCTGCCCGACCTACATCTCACCCCTTCCCACTGCACTTCTTGTTACTGCTCTTGCATGATCCAAAGGACTTCCCTGGCCTGCCACCCCCCACCCCCTTTTTGTCTTGTGGTGCCTTGAAACACTTTTTTTTGTATAGGGGCATTACAAATAACCAATAAATAAATAAAATAAATGAAGTCTAACATCACTGAAAAGCAGGACTCATGATAAGTGCTGCAGATAGCAATAGAAGGTTTATGTACAACAGTGTTCGCCAACATTGAAATAACGAGCAAAGGAATATGTCTCGTCAATGTGCACTATGAACATGCGCCTGTGGCCTTTGCACATTTACATCTTACTTTGGAGGATCACAACGAGGCACGCATGCACCAATGCAGAAATCAATTTTATTGCTGGACTAGATATGAAGCCAGCAAGCCTTTCAGAACTGCACTGAGGCGTGTTGGAATGTTAGTGTTTTATTATAGCTCATTCCACCCGAGTGCGAAATCGCCCCCTCCCTTCCCGGTCCGTCCGTGCCATCTCTATATATTAACCCGCTGCTTTTTTTTCCGAATTCCGTTTATTTCAGAAAAGAAGCGGCCCATTTTGGCCCACAATAGTGCCCCCCCCCCCCCACTATTAATTTACTTCAATAGGGCAATGCCCAAAAAAAGCTATAGGGAAATCAGAGCCTGTCTGCACCTTGCGCCTAGGGTCATCACTTTTGTTTTTCTCAAGAGTCCGGGTCCAATTTCTCTGGCTAATGTAGGACTATGCTGCGTGAAGAGTAATAGTCCTTTTCTAGTGTCTAGGACACGAGTACCAGTGCAGGTCGAGAAATGGCATAACATCGAATTAGCGGTCTATTAATACTTTATTTACTCTGTTTAAGATTAGGAATATAAATTAATTCCTACGTAATGGATTAGAAAATAACAGTACAGTATGGTCGTTGTTTAGAATTTGATCCATTTTGGTAGATGAATGGAGAGGAAAAATGGCGAAATACGGAGTCCTTTTTTAGTGTCTCCTAATTGAATTAGATTGCAAGTAGAAATAGTAATAGGACTAAAACAGCCGGGTTTAGACGCCGTGTGGGATTCTTTTCGGCTCCCGCAAGCATGGGGGGACTACGATCGAGTGAATTCTCACAGTTGTACAAAGTGGGCAGAATTTAGACCACAGGAAGCCCCTAGTTCTGCCCAGCAAGAGATCAATAGGTAAGCAATTGATGCAAACAGTATAGTAAGACTAAGGCATTTAGAGCTTGAATCATGTGAGAATTAGAGAGTGAGTGTTGTTATTTTTTTTTCCCCACAATTGGAGTCAATTCCACTGGCTGGGTTGCGAGCCAGCGAATTTCATACAAGTAATTTGGATTGACTACCCTGGGCGTTGAGTTTTATTTGAAGCCACGCTGAGTGGTAAGTGGAGAGAATCTGAGGGCCACAGCTTAAAACCTGTAGCTCTAATTGTAAATAGCCGTTTGTCAATCATGACATGGGGTGTTAAAGCAACTTGACCTTTTTGAACAGGCATTTTTTTTACGACGCCGAATAATCTGATGGCTGAGATTGTAATTTGATGAGACTAAGAGAAACCTCAGATAGGAAATCAACACCTAAGGTAATAAATGTGAGGGTCAACACACTAAATTGTCTTCGTCTATTGTGTGAGTCACAACATTGAGTCCTAGAGTATAATTGATATATTTATCGACAGGTTTACGAGAAATCCATATGAGAATGGGCCATCTCCTGATTTATTGAGGACGTTTCGGCATCTTTAGAAGGACTCAACTCACAAGCTGGAAAAGGTAATTGGTTACCTTTTCTCAGCGTACCTAAAATATGAAGGTATAGGATTATTAGTATTAAGTGCTTCTTCCTGATCTTTTAATTTTCTTCTATCAGCAGTTACGCCAACTTGATTTATTTCAAGCCGGAGATCAAGGCAGGTGTCGTTGGAAAGGGGAGATTCTCCCCTTTCCAACGATACCTTGTGTGACAGCATTGCTGCTCCCGGATCGGGTGCAGGGTGCTCGATCCGTGGGCAGCAAGGACCACTAGTCGCCAGGGATGTCTTTACAGTGCAGGGGGGGCTGCTTACTAGGTAAGCGGTCCCCTCCCCCTGTCGCCCCAAAGCATGGGGCCACATGTATGGAGACCCCTGGGGGCGGAAGGGTAACCATCTGCCCCCAGGGGCCGGGGGCAAAAAAATAATATATATTATGGCTGGTGTTGGGGGAGTGCCCCCACTGGACCACCAGGGAATGTTTTTTTATGGAAAGGGCTTGTCCCCCCCACCCAAAATGGACTTGGGGTCATATCATGCAGCCCTCCCTGGGGGCAGTTATCTGCTCTTAGGAAGGGGCATGTAAGCCCAGGGAGGGCTGCATGAGACCCCCCTCTCCTACATTTGGTGTGGGTGGAGAGGGTCACCCCCAGTACATTAGGCAATTACCTGGAGGTGTAGGGTGTCCCTCAGCCCCCCTAAAGGGCAACATGCCATTTTGAATTTTTTTCTTTGTTTACCAAACTTTCCTTGGCGCAGACGGGCACATTGGTGTGCCAATCTGGCCTCAGGGTGCCCAAACCTTACTGCCTCACCCACTGGGGGGCCTGTCCCCCAATTTTTGGTGGTCCTCTCCCCCACCCCAAATGGAGGAGGGTGTACCTCACGCAGCCGTTTGTAGGAGGCCCAGAGAGGCCTGCATGAGGTGCCCCCTCCACCCATTTGGGGAGAGGAGAGGGCCACCAAAAATTGTGGGACAGGTCCCCCAGTTGGTGGGGCAGTAAGGTTTGGGCACCCTGGGGCCAGATTGGCACGCTATTGGGCCCATCTGCGCCAAGGGGAGTTGGGTTACCAACGGAAAAAAGTGAAAATGGTAGACCGCATTTTGGGGGGGGGGATGTGGGGCACCCCAAAATGATGGGGATTTTCTAATGGAAAGGGGTGGTGACCCCCTCACCCCCCAACCACAATGGAGTGGGGGCCATGTCATGCAGCCCTCCCTCGGGGCAGATACTTGCTCCTAGGAAGGGACACCTGAGCCAATGAAGGAGTGCAGGACAGCCCACCCTCCCATATCTGCCACCAGGGAGGGCTACATGAGTTGTGACGCCCCTCCAATTGGGGTGGGGGTGGAGAGGTGCACCCCCCTTTACATTACAAAATTCCCCGGCAGTGTAGGGTGCCCCTCAGCCCCCTAAAGTGCAGCCTCTCATTTTCAATGCATTTCTTTGTTTACTAAACGTCCCTTGGCACAGATGGGCACATTGGTGTGCCAATCTGCATCCAGGGTGCTCATACCTTACTGCCCCACCCACTGGGGGGCCTGTCCCACAATTTTTGGTGGCCCTATCCCCCCCACCCCAAATAGGTGGCAGGGGTCTTCATGCAGGCCTCCCTGGGGGCAGATATTTGCCCGTAGGAAGGGGCAAATGGGTTTTCAGTGGGGGGTGAGGTTCAGTAGACCACCAGGGATGGCTTGCAAGGGGGGCATGCTTGAAAATTATTGATTTGTTTTTGCTGGTGTGACCATAGGTAACATGTTTTTTGTTTTGTTTACAGCTTTTTCTTATGCGAGTACTGTTTTTTATTATTCTATGGTTAGGGCCCACTGTTAGTGGGGTGGGTGAGACTGGGGCTGGATTGTTGGTAGTGTGGGTGGGAATGGGCCGTCGGGCAGATATGTTGGCGGGCTGGGACACAATTGCAGGGGCAGGCCACAAATTTCCCCCATGCCAGCAGAACATTGGTGTTTCCCTGGGAGCGGATCCCTCCCATGCGGGGTGTCCGTCTGCAAGCCCAGGCTCCACCTCTAGCTGTGCTACGTTACAGATGTCATCTCCGGGGAGGAATGGGGATCCTGCCAGGGCTCCCTGGAGCTGCTGCTGTACTTAGGGGATGGTACACCCACATGGTACATGGATATCCAAGGCCAGGGACATCACCTCCAACCGTCCTGGAGTTGCGGCAGGGCTGCATTACAGCTTTTCCCTTCGGGTAGGTATTGGCACACTGCCGGGACTCCCAGGTGGGGAGAAGCTGTAACGCAGGGCAGCCAGGGCTCCAGCAAAGTCGGCGGTAATATCCCTAAGCTTGGGCACCCTTCTCCCATGTGGGTCTTTGCCGGGGGTTCTGGGTAATACATTCTGGGCCGATTTGCGCAAGTCAGACCTCTGCGGATTCCCACGGGTGTCCTCTTTTCGGAAATGCATGGGGTTCCCTGTTTTCCTTGGTGGCTTGGAAACCCTAGGCCCAAATCTGTAGGGTGTGCGCATGAGCAGAATTCCTGAAATGATGCTGTGCTGAAAGACTTGGGGTTACCCGTGTTTTAGGCTTTCCCCTTGGCGCATAGGTAGGTGCACCCACACATGTGAGGTACCGTTTTCATCGGGACACCTGTGGGAATGCGGGACGGTAGGCCATGTGTTGTTGGCGGCGTGTTTCGTGGGTGAGACGAGTGAAATGTGCGGAAAAGGACAAGTTACTTTTTACCTTGTAACGTTCTTTCGACGGGATGTTCCTCCAACGTATTCCTTATCTTTGATAATATGTTTCCAGCTTGCTGGCCTCGGAAATGTTTTCTGTAGAGGGCGCTGCGCGTCGACGTCCGCCGAGTCGATGTCCCTCGACGGCCACCGTATCGGTGCCGACGTCATCATGCCCATAAATAGCCACGCGCTGCGTCCGTTGCTCAGTTCCGTTTTGTAGCATAAGAAAAGTCATGCCTGAATTGGTTATTGACCTTGAAGGAGCGTAAGCTGCAACCACAAGGGAAGTATCACTGCGGGGATGGATGGGAGGGGCGACAAGGAATACGTCAGAGGAACATCCCGTCGAAAGAACGTTACAAGGTAAGAAGTAACTTGTTCTTCGAAGGGATTGTGTCCTCCGACGTATTCCTCATCTTTGATAGACTCCCATAGCAGTGGCATGTAATTGGAGGTGGGAGTGAGAATGTTATGTATCCCTTTAGGGATGGACCGAATGTAATACAGCCTTGCCAAATCTGGTCTCTTGAGTAGTGGAGGAATCCAGATTGTAAAATTTTGTGAATGTATGTGCGGACAACCATGTGGCAGCCGCACATATGTCTCGGACCGGTACCCCTCTTTGGAGAGCCGAAGAGGCTGCAATACCCCTGGTTGAATGAGCCCTGAGATTTTGGGGTGGCTCTTTCCCTGCCAGTTTGTAACATTCCAGAATGGCCAAAATAATCCACCTGGATATGGTTTGTTTTGTTATGGGTAGTCCCAACTTGTGACCCGAGTATCCTACAAACAGTTGGTCTGCTTGCCTGATCCTAGCCATTCTGCTGATGTAAAAGGTGAGTGCTCGCCTTGGGTCCAGCCTATGTAGCCTTTCCTCCTCTTCCCCGGATGGGGAGGAGGGTAGAACGAAGGTAAGGTAATTTTCTGAGTAATATGAAATTCAGAAACCACCTTTGGGAGGAAATTAGGCTTCACCTGTACGACAACTTTGTCCTTGTGGAAGATTGTATGTGGGGGTTTACAGGACAGAGCTTGTAGCTCGCTCACCCTCCTAGCAGATGTTAGTGCTACCAATAGGACAGTTTTAAGCGTGAGAAATCTCAGCGCACAAGAGTGAAGTGGTTCGAATGGAGTGCCCATTAGGAAGTTTAAAACAAAGTCCCATAAGGGAACCTGGAATGGTTTTGGAGGATAAACATTAGTTAATCCTATGAGAAATTGTACCACTAGAGGAAGTTTGAAATACGATGGTTCCTCCGCAGTACGCTTGAAGATAGAAAGTGCTGCGAGATAGCCTTTTACAGTGCCAACTTGAAGGCCGGAGTTTGCCAAGTAGAGTAGAAACGATAACACCGTTGGTGTACCACATGAAAAAGGGTTGATATTCTCTTCCCTACACCAGCTGCAAAATTTGTTCCAACGGCAGCGGTATAAAGACTTTGTTGCTGGCCTTCTGGCCGAAAGAAACACCTCCATGACGTCATCAGGGAGATCCCAATCCTTGTAGCTCACCCTTTCAGAAGCCAAGCATGAAGGTTGAGGGTTCTGGTTGTCTGGATGGAGAACCTGACCTCCCTTCTGCGAGAGAAGATTCTCTTTGAGTGGAAGACGGATTGGAGGACAGATGGACATATCTAGAAGGTCCGGGTACCACGTTCTCCTGGCCCAATCCGGGGCAATTAGGATCATGGTTTTCCGGAATCTTCTCAACCTCCTGATCATTTGAGGAATAACAGGCACTGGTGGGAACGCGTAAAGGAGTGGAAACTCCCAGTCCACTACGAACGCGTCTCCTAGAGCTCCTCTCGGGGGAAATTCCCTTGAACAGAACAGATCGCACTTCCTGTTGGTGCTTGTGGCGAACAGATCCACCTGAGGGGTTCCCCAAAGGGCGAAGATCTCTTGAAGGACTTCCTGAGCTAGCTCCCACTCGTGGGAGACTGTGCTCTGCCTGCTCAGAGCGTCCGCTGTCAAGTTCTTCTCTCCGGCTAGGTGGACTGCCGATAGAGAGATTCCTTCTTGGATTGCCCAAAACCAGAGCTGCGTCGCCTCTCTGCACAGTGGCAGTGATCCTACGCCTCCTCTTTTGTTGAGGTAGTGCATGGCCACCATGTTGTCCGTCATCATCAGGACATTTCTCCCCTGTACTGATGGCAGGAAAGCTTTCAGCGCTAGTCTGATCGCTCTCAGCTCCAATAGGTTGATGTGTAGTCTGGACTCCGATGGAGACCAACGACCGCTGATGGTCAAGTCGTTGGCATGGGCTCCCCACCCCGTGAGTGAGGCGTCTGTGACTACTGTTATCTCCGGCCATGGTTGCCAAAACAGTTCTCCTTTCAAGATGTTCTCTGGATAGGCCCACCATTGAAGGTCGCGGGCTACCTTGTCCGGAATCCGGAGGAGATCTGTCATTCTCCCTGAGAATTGCAACCACTGACTTCTCAGTGCCCACTGAAGAGATCTCATTCTCAGGCGAGCCTCTGGCACAAGGAAGATGCAGGATGCCATGAGGCCTAGCAACCTCAAAAAAGTCGAAGGCTGGGAGACGTTGGGCATTTTGAAACTTGGTGACCATCTGTAGAATATCTTGAGCCCTCGCCTCTGGTGGCGAGGCTTTTCCCAGGGAAGTGTCCAGGATCGCTCCAATGAACTGGAGTCTCTGTGATGGTATCATCTGTGACTTCTTTAAATTGAGGGAGAAGCCCAGTTTGTGAAGGAAGTGGCAGACATAATCTAGCTGGGCCTGGGCCTGTTTCGAAGATACAGCCCTGATCAGCCAATCGTCCAGGTAGGGGTAGACGTGGATCCCTTCCCTCCTTAGACTCGCCGCCACTACCGACATCAGCTTGGTGAAGCCCCTCGGGGCGGAGGTCAACCCAAATGGCAGAACTCGAAATTGATAATGAGAGTTGCCAATTGCAAACCTCAACTATTTCCTGTGTTTGAGATGGATTGGCACATGGAAATAAGCATCCTGAAGGTCCAGAGATACCAGCCAGTCCTGGAGCTGGAGGGCCTGAAGGATCTGAGAGAGAGTTACCATCTTGAACTTGTCCTTCCTGAGGAACTTGTTAAATTCTCGTAACCAGGATGGGTCTCAGTCCTCCGTCCTTCTTTGGTATGAGAAAGGAGGGGGGGGGGGAGTGTACCAGCCCTTGTTCCTGTCCGCTACAGGTACCGGTTCTATGGCACTGTTCTCTAGCAGGTCTATAATTTCCTGCAAGAGGAGCGGATCTGGAACTTTTAGAGAGCTGTCCCCCAGTGGATGACTCTGAGGGATGTGTAGAAAGGGTAGGCAGTAACCCTGGGCAACTGTCTCCAATGCCCAAGCATCTGACGTTATAGCCTGCCATTCCGTCAGATGGTGAGTTAACCTGCCCCCTACAGGTGTATTGTGTGGAAAGGCCTCAGAGTGGTTTGGTGGCGGCTGATGCAGATGCCGAGGGTAAAGAGGCACCTGCTGCTGCTGCAGCCTTAGTACTTTTGACCCGTCCACCTCAAGTGGATCTCCTTTGGCCTCTTTGAGCCGGCTGTCCTCTGCCTTTCCCAAATGCGGAATAATAGTGAAAGGACTTTCCTCTCCCAGAGGTTCCTGAGGGGCGAAAAGGAGTTTGGCGGATAGCAGCTCTCCTAAAGATTTTGCTGCTGCTTTAGATGCCAATCGATGCCAGTTTGAAGTGATTCGCACATGGCATCTTTGCCATCTTTAATAATGTTAAGGAAGGCTTCCTTTTCCTCTTCTTCGGGTATGCAGTCAGCCGCTGATGAAGCACACTCCCATTGTGTGCGACTGAACCTGGCGAGCGTACAGGTGGCGTTGATGGACTTCAACGCCATACTACAAGCAGAGAAGACTTTCTACGCCATAGAATCGTACCTCTTGTCATCTCTATCCTGTGGGACAGTAGGGTAAGCGGTCCTACTGCTAGATGAAGTTGCCGCTTGAACCACCAGGCTCTCTGGAGTCGGGTGCTTTGATAAGTATTCAGGGTCAGCAGCCGCTACCCTATACTTGGCTAACGATCTTTTATTGACCGCAGGGATAACTTCAGGAGTTTCCCAATTAGATGTAATTTTCCTTTGTAAGGCTGCATGGAAGGGGACCACAGGGTCCTCCTGTGGACCTTTGTCTAATATGTCTGTTAGGTCATCCTGTTGAAAAACAGGTGAAGGCGCAGACCAACCCATAAATTCAATAATTCTTGCCATAAGGGTTCTATAGGGTGTTTCGGCATGTTCCCCTGGGTCTGGTTGAACAAATTCCACTTCTGGGGAAGTGTCCAGCCCACTTGCCTCATGTAGTGACTCTTGTAGGTCCTTCAGCCTTCTTTCCTTACAGGTGAAATCCTCTGAAATAGGCAGTGTGGTCCTCTGTAACCCAAATGTTTCCTGGTCAGAATCTTCCCCCTCTTCATAAATTGAAGATAGTCCAGGGTACTCTGACCTCTGAAATGGTGTAAAACCCATCTCTAAGGCAGAAGGAGCCAAACTCGTCATTATTGGGCGAGAAAACGTCGATGTCGTCGGCGCCGATGTGACAGGCTTCGAAGGCGTCGAAGAAACTGGAAGGAGTCTCGAAGAACTCGAGAGGATCCGGATCCTACTCGAGGACATAGATGACGGTCTTGGTGTCGTGCCGGAGGCCCTTGGAATCACCGTTGGCTGTGGAGTGGCCTTGGTCTTCTCTTTCATCAGCGTCGATGTCGGCGTCGACGATGGCGTTGAGTCGATCGACCGATGCGTCGAGGAACCCTTCGACAACGGCGTCGATCCGTGCGTCGAAGGAATCTTCGACGACGGCGTCGAAGATGGTGCCTTTTTACCCGATGGCTCGTGGCGCTCTCGGGTGGAATGTTTCGCCGGGTGCTGCGACTCGCGGCGTTTTGATTTTTTGGGTTTTTCACCCGGTGTATCACCCTCAGCTGTCTTCGAGGGGGTCGAGGCCGCGTTCTCGAAGACGCTTAACATTTTCTTTCCGAATTCCTCCCACTCAGCTTGAGAGCTGTGTTTTGTGGGACAGGAGACCCTTTCTGGGGACACAGAAGACGACGAGGAAGGGGATCTTCGACGTCTCTTTTTTGAGTGTCTTGATCTCGAAGAATGGTGGGAGCTACTTTGAGATCTAGAATGGGAATGTTTTCGACGGCGAGGAGACGAATGCCTCGACTCAGCCGAAGAAACCTTCGAGGAGGTTTTGACTGACTTACCTCTCTCGAGCTTCCCCTTGCGCTCCTTCAAGGCTTTCGCCGTCATAGACATGCAGTCCTCACACTCCGAACAATGCTGCTCGGATCCCAAGCACCACAAGCAGATCCTGTGTGGATCTGTTATCGACATTTTTTTACCGCAGTCTCAACATTTCTTGAAGCCGGATCACAGCATCGTCGGTTCCGATGAAGATGCCATCGAGAACGAGTAGGTATTATTCGAGTAGATATAGAGTTATCCTGACTGAACTGAGCAACGACGTTCCGAGGCCCCACGAAGCGCGGAAAAACGGAACTGAGCAACGGACGCAGCGCGTGGCTATTTATGGGCATGATGACGTCGGCGCCGATACAGTGGCCGTCGAGGGACATCGACTCGGCGGACGTCGACGCGCAGCGCCCTCTACAGAAAACATTTCCGAGGCCAGCAACCTGGAAACGTATTATCAAAGATAAGGAATACGTCGGAGGACACAATCCCTTCGAATAGGGTTTTTCTTGCCACATTTCGGACTTTGCCAGGGTTTCTGGGTAATACATTCTGGGCTGATAACGTATTATCAAAGATAAGGAATACGTCGGAGGACACAATCCCTTCGAATAGGGTTTTTTTTGCCACATTTCGGACTTTGCCAGGGTTTCTGGGTAATACATTCTGGGCTGATTTGCGCAAGTCAGACCTCTGCGGATTCCCACGGGTGTCCTCTTTTCAGAAATGGATGGTGTTCCCCGTTTTCCTTGGTGGCTTGGACACCCGAGGCCCATATCTGTATGGTGTGCCCGTCTGGAAAAATCGTGAAATTCAGCTGTCGGAAAAGACTTGGGGTTGGGGTGTTTTCGGCTTTCCCCTTGGCGCCCAGGTAGGTGCACCCACACATGTGAGGTACCATTTTCATCGGGACACCTGTGGGAACGCGGGAAGGTATGACATTTGATGTGTTTGTGTGGTTTTCATAACGTTTCGACCCATTTGCTGATTCCCTTTGTCACACAACCCTTTCATTTCCCAAATGTGCCCTACATTTAGTCGCTGCTTTAGGCACCATAAACCTTTGTAACCTGCACTTCACCTACACTTGAAAAGGTCTGCCTGTGCTCTTTCAAAAAATGTATGCTCGCCATTCCTCACCACATTGTTTTCCTGATTTACACATGCTAAGTACGTCTGTTCAGGCCGTAAGCATAAAACTCTTGTGTACCATGGCTCAGTGTTTGGCTTGTGCTATTGCTTGTTTTGTGAAACACTACAAAAAATGTGTGCTTTCCTAACTGAAGAGTCGGGGGAATGTAGCGGAGCATTGTTTTTCTCAGAATTCATAGAAGCCATTGCCGTACCAAGCCAACCATGTCCACCACATACATGCTTTTTCCCCAAACTATGGCATTTTCCCCTACCTAGTTGTTGCCCGACCTGCGCAAATCACCCCTTCTTAAACTTGGAATTTTGTCTACTTTTCAGAAATGTATGCCTTTCTGTCCTCCAATTCGGCTTTCCTACCCTTTTCTTCTATTACGTCCATGCATGTCCAATTGGCAAAAATTGCCAAAATCGCCTACCTCTCACAAAACGGTTGATAACCACATCAAAATAAAATAAATTTGTTTCCACTCAACCTGTTCTTGAAAGTCAAAAAATTGGGGAATCCAGCACAGCAAACCATTTGTTCCTAGCTCTTACAAGGAAAAAACCACAGGCTTCTTTGTACATCATTTTATTGGCATTTTTTGAGGAAAAAAACACATTTTTGCCTTTTTTGGTCATTTTCTCTCACCCCCCTACAGCAACCTAGGATTCCTGTGGGGAAAAAGGGGCCACATTTGGTCGATATATCCCATGTAACAAAAAAGTTACAAGGCATTGAATGGTGACATACGGAAATCACCGAAAAAGGCCTTGGCACTGGGGGGAAAAAACCCATGGCACTTAAAGGGTTAAATGACCCGCGCCACCACTGGAAAACAGAACACAGACAAAGTGAAGGCTCACTTGTGAGTAGCTTAGCCCCAACTAGAAAGGTATAGAAAGGGATTAGTGTGAAATCCTCTTCTTGAAATAGCTCTTCGTAATGGGCTAATGGTTTATTTCAAAATTTTTTGTGAAATACAGGACAGTAGATTTGAAGAACAGCATAAGGCACTGTTTTACATCAAATAGGACCCTCAAGGTTCTACAATGTGTAATGAACTAGGCAGACCACATGGCCAGATAAGTCGTTTTCTCCACTCAACATCTATGTATTCTATGCAGCTGTTTGTTGCTGGGATAAGTTAACTTGACAAGCCCATATACAAACTTGATCCACAAGCATTAATAAAGGCAAACTCGTCAATGTCATAAGATGTTTGGTACAGCAGTCATTGATATGACTTTGGAGTAGTACATCCATGCAACTTGTAATCAAGCACCCTGATTTACGACAGGGGAATGTGAACTTCAGACTAAGGACCATCATATTCCTAGTTAATATTTTTGGTGAAGGTAGTGTACAAAGCAATAGCGATATAAAGTATACCTAAATCGTGTTACATTTAAAGGAGAATACATTGCATGGTTACAATTCCGGTTACAATTCAGCAACTGTGTCAGCACAACCTTAACATTAAGATGACTTTACAGTCGAGCCTTAATGAGTACTTACTGAATGAGTTTCAGATTTTGCCCTCTTTGGAAACATGACTAAGCGCATGTTTGTAGTGTGAATTTAGATGTAAGCTATTAACCAGCATTACTATTACCTTTGTAAACAGGTTTCCCTAACTTAATAGCCACTACAGTTGGAACTGTCACACATTAATTTCATTAAACAAAACTGGGAAAGACATTTACTAGTGTAGAAGACTGTCCTGGTACGAAACTCTTCCAGGATAGAATCCAGCTTTTGAACAGCATGAATTATAGTATGCGGGATGATTCCATCTGGTAATCAAAGCATAATGTGTTGCTGCTACCAGGAGAGGAGTCTTGATTTTGTCAAAGTCCATGAGGGCTCTGGTAAACTGAACGCAAACAAATATGAAGTATGAATTCCCACCTCTTTGAAGTCTGAAATGGAGTTCAATTGAGGCAATTTGTGTCGATTCGTACAGTTAATTAATCCAAGATGTCAACACATCCTTCTTAAATAAAGAAAATGTGCTCAGTCTAGGTCATGATTGTGGTGAAATTCTTTGGACAGGGTGTTAGAACAAAAGGTCATTTCAGTCCCAGAAAAGGCAGTCATTTGCACAATAGGAGTTTGGGTGCATTGGTTTCACAATACCTGAAAGCAACCCTGATCTGTCCTGAGAGAAACCTACTGAAAGTCTTGTGTGCACAAGGCGATGAATATTTGGCTGTAAAAAACTATCAGTGCTGCATGTTGCGCCTCATGAATATTTCATGCATGTAATCCCAGAATCTCCCCTGGTCAATCTCGTTCTGGCGAATCATAGCACTGAGAGCCTCACCCTGGTCAAGGCTCTGCCAGTAATCCTGCAGCCACATCTGCTTCCAGCTGAAACAATAAAAGATAAAAACGTTTAATACAACTATAAACAATTAAGAGATTTATGAATATCAATGTATAAGCCTGTATTTTACAAAGGTCTACTGCATTCCATATGTGAAGCAAGCTTGACGAAAGCCAGGATCTGGGCTAGGCTCTGATTAGTCTCAGAGAGGAAAAAGTCTGCTGTAGGTAGAGGTGGCAGAGATGAGCGACTTAATGGATCTTTATCATTCCTTTTGTTTTTTTGTGTTACGCATGATACATTTTGTATAACCAAGGGCATTACACGGGTTCACTTTGATAGAAACTGAGCTGGATATATGTCCACCTGCAGAAATGATCATGGGTGGAAAGTGGATGGGGGTCGACTGGGGCTGGGAGATGGGAGAGCACAAAGTACTAGAAAGCTAAGCAGAAGTATTATGTGAAAGCGAACAGGGCGGATAGGTTGTTGGCAAGAAAGCTGAGGAATGAGGAGAAAAACAGAACAATCTTGAGAATTAGGACACCCCAGACATCAAGAGGGAGTTTACGAGGTATTATGGGGAGGTATATAGATCCGATGGGCCAGCGGACGGGGGTCAAGGGAGGTTTTTGGAAGGTTGTCAGCTTGCTGGGGTTGGGGCAGCGGATAGGGAGGAACTGGAGAAGGACCCAACTATAGAAGAGGTTCACAAGGCTACTGCAGCTCTTCCCCTTGATAAAGCTCCAGGGCCGGACGGCTTCATGGCAGCTTTTTACAAAACGTATAGAGATGTGCTGGCCCCGAGACTGGTAGCCTTATATAATACCTTTGGGGAAGGAAAAGGGATATCCCCATCTCTGGGTGAGGCGAAAGTAGTGTTAATTCCTAAACAGGGGAAGGATCCTGCGTCGTGTGGAGCATATAGACCGGTTGCTTTAATCAATTTGGACGCAAAGATTTTTACTAAAATCTTGGCGTCTATGCTTGAACCTCTCCTTCCTTCTCTAGTAGAGCGGGACCAGTCTGGTTTTGTTAAGGGAAGGTAAACGCATGACAATACCAGGAGGATTGCCCATATTAGAGGGAAAGTGAAAAAATTCAGGACAGAGGCCATCGTGGTGGCCCTCGACGCTGAGAAAGCGTTTGATAGAGTGGAATGGGGCTTTCTCTTTGCCACTATGCGAAAGATGGGTTTCGGGGGAAAAGTTTATGGGCAAGATCGAGGCGAACTATTGTAATCCCACACTGCGCCTGATTATCAATGGGGAGGCGTCTGAGCTGGTGACAGTCTCTAGGGGTACGAAGCAGGGCTGTCCGCTGTCGCCGCTTCTTTTTGCTATATATCTAGAGCCCCTCCTGAGTAAAATTAGACTTCACCAGGGGATAAAAGGAGTGATGTTCGGGTGAAGGGAACATAAGGTGGCCGCCTTTGCGGACGATATGTTGCTGACCCTGACGAATCCCCGAGAGTCATTGGGGGCGGTCGAGGGAATCTTTGATGAATTTGGCCAAGTTGCAGGGCTGCAGATCAATAAAAGTAAATCAGAGGTGCTGTGCCTACAGATGGCCCCTGGGGTGGAGGAGGAATTAAGGGAGAGCTTTGAATTTGCCTGGGCGAAGGGTCAGATAAGGTACCCGGGGACTGTTATCACGGGGACGATAGAGGGAATGTATGAAGCAAACTACTTACCACTATTGGGGAAGATTAAGGGGTTGCTCTTGGGCTGGGGTCCACTAGCTGTGTCTTGGTTAGGTAGGATTAATGCCTTAAGGATGGTTATTCTTCCAAAGTTGGTGTATTTATTTATGGCATTACCGGTAAGGATAACAGTCCCTTTCTTTAGAAAACTGAGGAAGCTCACTCAAACCTACATATGGGGGTCAAAGAAGCCTAGAATTGCCAGTAGGTTGATGCAAATTCCCAGGGACAGAGGGGGCATGGGTGAACCAGAAATGGTGAACTATTACCGAGCGGCCCAGTTGAGAGTACTACGGGACTGGTCGAGGGATGATAGGGGTAAGGTGTGGAGAGAAATGGAAAGAGCTGTGGTAGGACATGGGCTAGAGTGAGTTTTGTGGCTTCCTCATGAGGACAGACCCAGGAGGTTGTATTGTAGCGCAATAGAGGAGTTGGTGGGTAGATTATGGGATGAAGTGGTGTATAGATCGAAAATCACTACCTTTCCCCTCTCCTCTCACGCCCCTACTTGCTAATCTTCAGTTTTACCCCGGGCTGGAGATTGATTCTGGGTTTGATGTGTGGCGGGAAGGGGGCTGCAGGTTCCTTAAAGACCTTTACGAAGGAGGGCAGGTGAGGAGCTTTGTTACCTGCAAGCCTTGTTCGGGGTAGGGGAAGAGGTGCGGTTTCGATACATGCAGTTAAGGCATTGGGCTTTACATCCTGCTATAAAAGGGGCGGCTACAAGGGAGCTTACCCAATTTGAGAAATATGTGACCACTAAGACAGGATACAGACACCTGGTGGGGGATCTGTACAGGTTGTTTAAGGAGGGGGAAGTGGCGGGTAAGAGGGGCTGTATGGCCAGGTGGGAGACAGAAACTGGGCAATCAATTGCACTGGATCAGTGGCAATCCCTCTGGGCGCAGATCCCCAAGTTGACGAGCTCTTTGCAACTTCAAGAAATATGGTTGAAATTGATGTATCAGTGGCATCTCACCTCTTACAGGTTAGCTAAAATATATCGGTCTGCATCTGCTCTGTGCTGGAGGGGATGTGGGGAGGAGGGCTCCTGGAGGCATGTCTGGTGGCTCTGCCCAAAGGTTGCCCCATTCTGGGTCAAGATTTGTGAGGCGGTGCAAGGTATGATGGGTACTGTTACCGCTGAGGGCACAAATACTGGGTTGTTCATGTTGGGGCTGGATGGTGCCCTGGACGAGATACGGACGAAGGCCCAAAGGAAGGTGTATGTGATTTTAGTGATGGCAGGGGCACTGGTAATAGAACACAAATGGAAGGCAAAGGAGGCGCCCAAGGAGCATGACTGGATAGGAAGGATTTGGAGTCTAGCAGCTCTGGAGATGGTGACGTACTCACTAAAAGGAGAGTATCAACAGTTTTTTTGGACTGGGACCTGGTTCTGCAATTCCTTAAAAGAGACTCAAGGGCTGCTTGGTGCCCGCGCAGCATGAAACTTTTGGGATTGGCGCAATAGGGGATAATGGCCCGGATTGGGGGGTGGGAGGGGAGATTAGAGATGGGAGAACTTTGGGCTTTGAGTGGACCCATCTGGTGGAACTTGGACGGCCTGGTATAGGGGTGATTGGAGGTAGGGGGCAAGAGACGAGCGTAGTGATGGCGGTAACTAAGACTGAACCTATGAGAGTTGTAGTGATATATCAGAACCCGTGGGGGGGTTATGGTTGCTTTGTTTGGTTGTTGTTATAAATACCAATAAAATGTTCTATGAAAAAAAAAGTACTAGAAAGCTTTGATGTGTCAAACAAAAATAACTTGCTTCACAAGGAGTGTCCAATTCTCGAAGTCAGTGCACTAGAATAACAATGCTATCATGCACATGGAAGACACAAATGATATCACCTGTCATTTTCTGGCACGTCTTCCACATTTCCAATGCCTGGCATTGGCATAGGACATCCCATATGATTGTATTTGCCAATGCGGGATTCTATCAATGTCACGCGGCCACCAAACTTTCCCTGTTTCCATTCCTGTTCAGCTCTTCTGTTCTCTTGGTCACAGACGAAGCACTCAAACCCATTCAGATAGTTGGGGACAGTCATGTCATTCACTCCCCACTCGCGTTCTTCCAGGGTCTTCAGCAGGAACTGGTTGGTAACTCCACCAGGCTTTTTGTATTCTAGGTACCTCAAGTACTTATTGTCATCACTGTCCAGGGATACTATAAAGTCTGCAAGTGCCTGGGGGGATGGGAAGTCATCTATTAAGATAATTGAATAGTTATTGGGCATCCAGTCCAACACAGATGGGGAACCACGGTAGATGGGGATAGCGCCCAGATGCATTGGGCGCCAAAGCTTTTCTGTCATGTAGTCTGGACATAGGGCATTCTCCATGGCCAGGTGGAACTTGTACTTGGAAACGAATGCCATGAACTCCGAATCCTCAGTGGTGGCAGTGGAAGTGTCCTCCAAACGTTCATCAGGAAGCTTTCGGTTATTAAGGCATTTTCCATATGAATCAACCTGCAACAATGAAAAGTATATTTAATGGAAAGTACCAAAAAGCATACATTATTAATGCTGTTGTAAACCTTTATTCAGCGCGAGTCATCAGGCACAAAATGTAAACATTCCAATTATAGTCATACAATCCTATAAGTAACGAGCTATAATCCATAAAACGCAATGATAGAGCAAGGTTTCCCTGTAATCAATCTAAGACATAAAACATATATAATTAATTAGAGTGCAAAATCAAGATAATAAAGTGCAAGTGCATATGTTTCAGAGAACATCAGGGTTCAGCTCATATCAGTTAACAGTTTGCTCCTCATGTACCATGCCCGACGAATATACATTGAGACAAAGAATACTACATTCAGGTTTTCTGTGGATTTACAGAGTAGCATAGCTTCCCTAGGTAAGATTCGGAACAATTTAAACAATGGTTTAACATATTTCCTCCATAAGTAGCCAAAGCCCTTGCATACGAGTAGGAAATGAAGAGGGCTCTCTATCACGGCACAACAGATCTGGCAACTTTTACTTGGGTGTCCTGTCCCAGTTGCCAGTGAAAGACCTTAGGGGCAGGCTGCCCAATTGAAATCTACTATATAATGCTCTGGCATATGAGTGTGAGTGTGTGAGTGTGTGTGTGTGTGTGTGTAACGCTTGGGTGTACCCGCCTAGGCAGGAAGTGGGGAGGAGTTTTTCACTCCCCTATCCTTTGTCCGCCCGAGTGCCTGAATGGATCCAGATTCCACTGTGGGTCTGGCTGTCCTGAATAGACAGCCACTAGCCTCTTTATGTAAACTGCAGAGGGGTGTGCTCTGAAACTGAATAAATTGGTGTGGTTCCTCAGGTGAAAGGCAAGTCGACCAATGGAAACAGAAGTAACTGAAGAAGACAACCAGAGACTGCTGCATGCCCTTTGCAACACCGTGAAGTGACCACTGCAGCCCTGACCCTGTTTTCTATGCGACAGATGAACTCTGAAGAGGCTGACTCCTTAGCTTTGGCTGGTGGGACCAACCACTCCTGAGACGAACTACAATCTGAGCCATCCCCCGAGGTGCTGTGGTGCTCCGGAGCTGTAAACCACCAATACAAAGAGACCTCTAACCCAATCATAGTGCATTGTCTTGCCAAGGCCGTATCCATCCAAGTCTCTGCTGAGCTCCAGGTGAACCTCCAGAGACACAATCCAACTAATCCAAGTCCGCCTCAACAGAGTGCAGGACTCCAGGAATCAAAGAAGATGGACCAGGCAAATTGTGTTTGTTTTGGTGCTGCAGCAAAGGTGCCAAAAACACAGACTGACCACAGAAGCTGATGAAATCCATGCCAGAGGTCCCCCCTCGAGACTGCTGTTGAGAGATCCCATCCATTGTCCTGCCTTTTGCCACTAGACCAAGGAATACGGAGGTTAGGTCCAGCGCTGCCGCAAAGAAAATCCAGCTACGAACATTTCTTCTAACCTAAGGTACTGTGGGGGAGAAAAGGTATTGCTTACCTTGATCCAAGAAGTCGCTCCAGAGCGTTTCAGTGCATGTAGAGGCGCCCAGCATGTCCACTCTTACCTCTGACCCAAGCTGCTGCTTGTGTCCCTTCTGCGAGTCCTTCAACAGGATCTCAACAGTTGAGTTATTCTTCTAGTATCCATACCTGGAGACTGAAAGTATCCACATGAACGTTTGCTATTCGGCTGCTTAGTAAGACTTTAAGCCCTCCACAAACATTAGCTAGGGTTGCGAATTGGACTTTAAAAGCTTTAGAGTCCAAAGAAATTGCCTTTAAGCTCTGCTACTGTTTGATCAACCAACTGTTTTCCTTCCAAAAAAAATTTCTTATGCAGGTTTGCTAACTAAATACAATTACTGTATATCGTATGTGCACAAGTGTTATTACTGCAAGCAACTACAAACTAAGCAGTGGCCTTTGAAAAGCATCTACAAGCAATCTTATGAGTTTTGTAAGTATTTTAAAACACTGCTTGTGTAAATATAATAAATATATATTTTATATACATTTATTTGTGTAGGTGTTTTTGAATTGCATTACTAACTGGGTTCAGTGTACTTACCTACAGCTCACATCTTCCCTCTTATGATAAGCCTGACTGATCTGCCACTCTGCCAAGGTTCCATGAGTAGTACAGACTGATACTAAGAGTTTGGGCCCTGCATACCATTGGGATTGTTTTATGAAGTCTTACCTTAAGTGGACTTTAGGAAAGCTCCCCAAGCAGCCCCACAGTCAGAGGAATGTCATTAATACCAGCTTTAACCAATGCGGACGATACAGTTCTTGTGGCATGTACTCCACGTTGCTTACAGCTTTTAATTGATGCATATGTCATGTTCATACAAAGTCTAAATTTATCAATTCATTCTGGCCATATTGCATCACATACTCATGGTGATCCTGTATCATTCTGTGCCCATCTTCTTCCTGAATCCTGTCTTGCTTCTGCTGTTTCCCTGCAACACTGTGTATTACCGACCCCGCAACTGTATTGTCTCTCCCCTCTTGCTTCTCCACTCTTTTCACTGCTTACTCTCGTTCTCTCCTTTCTCCCTTCTTCCTTCTCCCTCTCTCTTCTCCCCCCTCCCTTTCTTACTGTATGCACTTACTCTATCAGAATTGTCCTCGGACATAGTAGGATAGCTACATTGTTTGTCTCCTCCCCCTCGTTTCTCTTCCTCTCCCTCCCTCTCCAGCACCATCTGAAATGTCGCAAGGCCTAGCACGATAGTCGCTTGTTTTGTCCCTCTCCTTCCTTCTCCTCCCCCTCACCCTTTCCTCTTGTAATCTTCCGGCTCTATTAGAAATGTGGTCAGGCCTAGTACGTTAGTTGCCTCTCTGTTCCCATTCCCTTCCCGCCCTTCCTTTCTGTGTCTTCGCTCTAGCACCATCTAAAATGTCGCCAGGCCGAGTACGATAATTAATTTCACATTCTTATTGTTCAAGGCCATGCAAGAATGTTCACTATTTGTATTTTCCCTTGTCCCCTCGCTTGCCTTGAAGAGCTTTGAAACACGTTGTGTATGGGCGCTATACAAATAAACTATCATATACAAATAAACTATCATATTGTCCTACCAGGCTGGTCACAGGAACCTAAAACTACCTGTTTTTAGAGCTCGATATGCGTTCAACATCCAGATTGAGTGGCGCCATACAACAGCAATCAGAAAATGAAAATTATCCAAGCCCTAGATGCATTTTTCGGTTTGCGCACTACTTTAAATGTCAACCTATAAAAATGATGATCAGAGCATATCATACTAGGATAACATCTGACAAAATATGGGGCTGGTCAATGAGCTTGCGTTGGGGTGCAAAGCTTACATGTAGTAGAGAATGGCTTTCTAAAAACGGTACTTGGTTTACCTAACTCGGCACCAACCTTTTCTGTTCATACTGAATTAGGTTTAACCTACCTTGAAGATGAAATGGCATTATAACCTGTAAAGCCCTAGCTGAGAATTACAAACCAAAATAATTAGTTCTCTTTTCTGGACTTGTAACTATGTAAATAAAGTTTTAAAAAATTAAGTAAATAAACACAAAGTACCCAGTATTGCACTTTACTCAAACAGGGTTTCGGCACGGATTCAATACGGTACACAACCGGAGGATTTTGGATGTGCTGTTCTGGGGAAGGCTCTGCTACTGGGGGGGCCGCTCTGTATGTCACTTTCATAGACTTCCGTGCGGCCTTTGACAGTGTAAACCGGGGAAGTTGTGGGCTAAAATGAAAAAAATGGGGGTGCTCGGAGGGGCTTGCACTTAAATACTCAAGCCCGAGTTCGACTAAACCACCATGTCTCAATTGGTGCAGATATATAGGGAAGTTAAACAGGGGTGTCCTTTGGCCCCATTTTTTGTACAACCTATACATGACCGACCTGCCCATGAGTTTCAAGCCGGGAGTCGGATGCTTCCCGAGGATTGGTAACTGCCCAATCCTGTGCATGTTGTACGCGGATGATTTGATTATGTTTAATCATACTCTATCCGGTGCCCGTGCCATGTTTGAATCCCTAGTTGGTTTTGCAAAGGAAAATGACCTCACAATCAACATGGGGAAGACAAAGGTAATGACTATCCTGCCTAAAAGAATTAAGCATGCTAGTTTTGATACCAACTTGGGGACCATTGACTATGTGGACACTTATCCTTATTTGGGCCTTGAGGTGAGTGCTAATAGGATCTATAAGGAAATCAAAGAGGCTAAGGGCATAAAGACCCAGGGATTGACCGCTCTAGTAGGAACATTCTAAACTGCTGGCTATACTCTGGATGGAATTATTGCTAGTTATAAACAGTGCTACTGTCCGATGGTATTGTATGGCTGGAGGCTGTTTGCATGGGCGATTACACGTGGTTAGACTGCCTAGAGGGCTACTTCTGAAAACACTTACTGAAACTGAGTCCTTCAACCCCGATGGAGTATCTCCATCTGGAACTGGGGTTGGTCTATTTGAAGTGACACTTGATGACGAGACAAGGTCTTTTGCATATAAAAGCTAACTCCCATTCACGCTTTCAATTATTAGCCACTATAAAGGGAGACGGGAGGTTCTCTTAATAGGCAGAGTGAAATTCAATATGGTAATCGAATGTCTAGAATCTACGAGTGGATAGGATGGTGCCCAGATTTTAAACCAGGGTACATTCACTGAATCAACTGTTTAAAAACAGAATAAGGAAATGGGACTGGACCAACCACTATTCTCATTTATCTACACTTACCAACTACAAGTACGTAGCAAACGTGTCCCATACCTACCTACAAGCCCAACGATATCTGAGACAATGCCCCTGCCCTGCAATGCAGGCCTTCCTATTTAAACTATGAACAAATCAATTACCCTTGTTAATATTCCTTGACGCCAGACTCAAGATCCGGAAGCTGACAGGATATACTGCATATGTAATGTTCCTGGGGCCTTAGAAACCCCTTGGCATGTCCTTACGCAGTGTAAAATGTTAGGCACAGCGTATGGACAATTTTGGGCAGGCTTGTGTACAATTATGAAGCAATAAAACATTTCTGGAATTATTGTATAAACTAGAGTCTGAAAGAACTAAGATTGCCTTGTTCCGATTGTGGTGTTTAATTGTGAAAAGCCTTGCTGATGTAAATAGAGAAAAGTCGGCTGACAAATCTTAGTTGCGTATGTTCAATGTGATATACTGAGTCTCTAAGCTTATTTGTCGGGTGGGGTTGGCCCTGTGCTCACTTATTGCACAGTGCCTATTAACACTCTTCGTATGCCCGATTGGCTGCTGTGTATTTGTTTTAATATTTGAGAGACCACGTAAATGGACCCTCGATTTTATTGCAATATTTTAGCGGTAGTGTTGAGACCTGGTTTTATTAAATTTCAGTCTTTAACTACGGGGCTGCCAAGATCAGTACTTAGATTTGCCCAACGCATTGGTATATATTGTTTTTAGGGCACCGTGAGGGGGATTGTAGACCAATATTCTGGAAACATAAGATCCCAGATCCCGACCTGTGAGGATACGTTAGGGAAACAATATAATGTAATCACCCCCTTCCAACCGAGATACTGATATTGTGACACTGCAAGCCTTTGCACAAATATACGGCTGTAAGAAAGAACATGGTATATTATTGTACAATTGTGTTTATATTTTTAATCTGTAATTAGTAATTGTATATGCATTTTACATACTATTACTACACCTGTATGTGGAAGTATTTTAACTAGTTAATTGGCTGTTTGTAAAAGTTCTCTTAACTATATACAAATAAATAAAATTAAAAAAAAAATGTAAAAAACAAACCAAAAAGCCACTTAATTACAAAATAGGGTTGGAGGTAAACTTTCAGTGTATCCCATGGCTATTATCTATTTAAAAAATATATGTTTAGCAGTTTACGCAAACTGCTTTACCAATCTGTCAAACCTGCCTTGAACCATTCAAGCCTGATAGCAAACATCAAGCACAGGTTTCTCACGAATTTTGAGCAGGTAGAAATTATGTAAATCTTTAAATCGAACCCATATTATTTTAACAATTCATAAAACGTATGATTATTTTACTTGGAACAAATATAGATTTGAGCAGGGATTGTTAAGTAGAGCCAGATTCGATCTCCCGCCGTTAAAAGCAGTTACGGGTAATGTGATTGAGGAAAATAAAAATGTTCTTTTTTTCAAACAGCCTACTTGAGGATATTAAACATTTTTTATGTCTTTGCCCTAGTTATACTTTAATTAGGAACAATAAATCAAGGCACTGAGAAATTGCACTTTTCTCTGTTCAGTCTATGTTTTGTGTGTTCACCCACGCCCTGATGCCTGCAGGTTTTCAGCGCATTATAAATATATACAAATATAACTCCCATCAGCCCTAAACAGCACAGACAACAGTGAGGACAAATGGGAGTTGTAGTCCAATCTGGAGAGCCAGTTTACTAACCCCCTTGCCTAAATTCTCTCACTGCACGTTGATTCAATATAAAAGAGTTAAATCTGTACGGTAATAGAAAAATCACAAAGGAGTCGGAAGGCACTCTCTGAAGAGAAGAGTAAAGGTAATAAGGGGAAGGAGAAAGACTTGTGTAGAATCAAGTCAGTTGGCAAAGCAAAACCAAACTGGTGCATTTTAATTGTCAATAGGAGGAAAAATTGTTTAGCTGCCAAAAGGCCCCATGCCATGTGTGATGCTGCGAGCCAGTCTGTTTTTGCAAATTGCATGTTGGGACTATTCACAGCATCCATTGTACTAACAAGCTTAAGATGTGTGGGGGTGTTTTATCATTGTTATTATTATGGTATTTGAGCTCCAGAAAGCAACTGGGCGCTTTACAATCATAGGGGGAAGAAGACAGCGAGGAGGGCAGAATAACAGGAGCAGTGAGCTAACAAGAGGGGAGGGTGTCAATTGGCAGCAATGGCTCACCGAGAAAACAGTGAAGAGCAGATCATAGGATCTCAGGTAGGGTGGGGAGTGGACGATGTGTGGAACTAGGTGCTAGGGAGGAGCCATTCCTTGACAGTAAGAGCTTAAGATCTCTCCTGAACTGTAGAAGCAATGGGGTGAGTTTGATGGAGCGGAGGTTTCAGAGTCTTGGCGAGTAGACAGAGAAGGACGTGTTCTGGCTCTTTCCTTCCTGCACCAGCGGAGTTCAAGTCTGCACATGTCCTTACTTCTGGTGGAACGAACACCTCTGGAGATTCTGATTCTCAGTGAGGTAGCTTAGGACCTTCAGGGTGACAGCCTTATAGATGCTGCAACAGGATTTGAAGATAAGGGCTTGAAGCAGGAGCCAGTGCAGTTTGATGGGTGGGGGGGTTGAGGTGAGGTGGTCGAATTTGCGGAGTCCTTTGATGAGTTGTGCTGCTGTATGCAGGACACATCTCAGGAGTTACATGGTAGTCGCTGCAAGGCCTAACGGGCATTGCCACCAAGGCTTATACAGCAGACCTGAATTTGTTTTCTGGGATGAAGGGCTTGATTTTCTTCAAGTGAGAAAGTTGCTACAAGTCATTTATGCCTTCCTTACCATGTCCCGTTTGAAGGCGAGCTGTCTGGATGTCGAACCCAAGGGACTTTGCAGAGGTGACCAGCTGGGGAGTGGAGCCCTCAAGGTTCGTAGCAGAGATCCAGGTTTGGATGTCAGGGTGTTCGGTGTTGTTGGTCAGTAGGAGGAATTCAGTCTTCGAGGGGTTGAGCTTCAGGTAAGCACTGGAGACCCACAACTGGATCAATGTGAGGCAGGCTTTGAGCATGTGGATGTCTTTGATGGAGAATATCTTGAGGTAGAGCTGCATTGCATCTTCATATTAGTGGATGTGGCTGTTTGGAGTGAAGAGGGTTCCGAGCGGTTCCATGTAAAGATTGAAGATCCCAGGGGACAAGATGGTTTGTTCCAGGACTCCACAGGTCAATTAGTAAAGTTGGTGATGTGGAGGAATCAATTTGTACAAACTGTTGGCAATCCGCAAGGTAGGATTTGAACCAGCTGAAGTCTATTTTTCTGTTCCCCATGCAACAATGTAAATTGACGGTGAGTGTCTGGTGCACTACTGTGACAATCGTCAAGGAATTTAAGGGCATAATAACCTTGATGCTAACTGTTTCTGTGCTGCATCTGGGTCTGAAGCAAGATTGGCATGACTGAAGAAGGTTGCTGGTTTTCATGTGTTGCAGTAGGATCTTACCTAAAAAGGGAAGATGGCGGTGCAGCAGTAGTTGCTGAGGTTGTCATGGTCTAGTGTTGGTTTCTTGAGAAGCAGCAGGATTTGTCCAGTCTTGAGGGTCGGGGGAAGGCCTTCAAGTAGGGAGTGGTTGATTGTCAGGTAAGGGAGTAGTCCTTCAGTCGGAAGGCTCTTGAGTATGTAGGCAGGGTGTATGTTGGCCACCAGAGGCAGGGTGTATGTTGGCCACATACTATGTGGCATTGAGGTCTTCCATAGTTAAATGTCTTGAAAGTTGTCACGGTAATTATGGTTTTGAGAGATGGGGTGTGTAGTGTGATGTGAGTTGTAGCGTTGGGGTCAATGTGTTGGCGGATCATGCTGATCTTGTTGACAAGTTGATGGCTGTGGATTTTTGGCTGGAATGCGGTATGGGTGGGTCAGGCAGAGGGTTGACTGTGCTTGATGGCTTTAAAGTGGGCTCTGATTTCACTACTGGCATTGAAAATGGTGTTTTGGTAGTAAATGGCCTTCGCCGTGGTGATCAGTCGCCAGCGTGTATCATGGAGTTAATTGAACAGGGCAAGGTTGAATGTGCTGCAGGATTATCACCGATGCACAGCTGGTAGATGCCCGCATTTGATTAACTCATCATCAAATCAAACAAGCACAAAATACACAAAGTGAAAATCCATCAATTAAAGAGAAAAAAATGCACACTTGCTTCATAAAATCAGGTATATACAAGAAAGCAATACTATAATAGCTTGAACTAAACACGTCAATTCAGAAAGCGCTTTTGAGCACAGCTTTTCTCAAATGCATAGTTTTCTTCAAAAAGGTCAACAAGGCCCAAGCCAAATATGGAGAATCAGCTAAAAATAAAAAATAAAAAAAGGCTGGTCGACATTGTCTAAAGTTAAAATGCCTAATCACAGGAAAAATATTTTTTCTAATGTGGTTATAGGTTGGACAAATCACCACCAGATGCAAAAGGTCTTCTACAGCATCCCTGCACAATGGACAACTTGAGGTGGCTGGGAAGCCTTTCCAGCCAACCATCATTTCAATTTTAAAAGCTTTATTCAGATTGACCCTTAGCAAAAGGCAACAACATAAGCAATTATACAAGAGAAGTTGATAAATAGAATTTCAAACGTGCACATATAGCAATTTTAAAAAACAAGTCAAATTGATATACATTTTTGTAAAAACATCCTGGAGATGCCTCCTCCCAAGGGATCCTCTGAGGAGTGCAAGCTTGCATCCTCACAAGGATACCAAACAAACAATGATCACGTGGTACTGAGAAATCTACTTCTTAATAGCCAAGCACGATGTATGTACACATCTGGCTGTGGAGAAAATAACTTCCCAGTCCTGCGAACCAGTTCAAAACAACATAGCATCTCTTGTGTTTCTTATGCTCAATTACAACAAAACGGGTCTCAAATACCTCCGTCTCATATCAAGTGAGACCGGACAAATTAACATAAAATGCAATAGAGTTTCATTAGATGCTTTACAAAGGGGGCAAACCCCAGAATTAGAACCAGACCAAAACTAGTGTAATGTGCAGTATGTAAGAACCCTAGCCTGAAACGTACATAGGGTGGCTGGATCTCATCCAAAACATGATTGCAATTCCCCATCATACTAATGGGTAAGAAATCTGGACTGTCCCTCAGAGCATGGCCTGAAACCTCAATTTTCACCCTGGCAATGGCTTTAGCAGTTGCTTTCAGGTCAATTTTAGAAACCTGTTGACATTCTGTGGGGTTACTCCAAAGCGATCCTGCATTCAAGCTAGTTAGCATGTTTTTCACGTGCCACACCCACCTACCATTGACGGCATCATCCAACTTCAAAAGTCCCTAAATGCCTGTTGCTTTTTGCCCAACTCTGCACTAAAGCTGATGACTGACTTAACAGTAGACTATTGAATCACGCTCGGGTGATTAGCTAGTCATCAGATTTGTGTATGACTCAATGCAAGGTAAAACTGCATGGAGCCCACCCGGCTGCTAATGCTATTAGCATTAACATGCATTTATTTGCACTCACGTCTTTCTTTAGCTTTCAAAGTGAAAGAGCTCTTATCGAACTTTTTATGTGCAACAGGAAATACAATGGATGGCGTGAAAGTGCTGCTGCATTCAACTGTGAAAAAAAGTTACTTCCAAAATAAAGGCTTGGAATTTTGTGCCAGTCTTCAATAAAATGGGTTAAACCCACATTAGCATTTGACCATATACGCAGCCAAAGAGAAATCGGGTCTAGGCACCAGTCACCTTCGAGAAAACCCATTTCCAATTCATTATGTACAGCACAATTAGGGGCAGACCCTGGTAGTCCCAGTAATCGTTTAAATAATTTATTTTCCAGGGTCTGCAGATTCACACGGTTCACATAACGCCCGATAGATAGATGCAGCCTTTGTCTGGGTCTCGTACACCTTTAAAATCATGCCGAGGGGCTGACCTTGGCACAGTGCACTAGAAATGCGAATACCAAAATAATCACATTCCTGGACCCTGGCAAGGACAGCCCCATTGTATAACATTGGGTGCATATTTGACACCTTTAACCCTCAGCTGACTGAGGTGTTTATCTTGGGGTCAAGATTATTCATAAAAGATGCATATGCCTGGATCAACTTTTGGAGTGCATTAGGGGTTTGGGCAATGAGGATTATCATCGGCATAGGCGAGAATTGGGAAAGCCCTACCACCCACTCTTGGATAGTCAACCTAGGAGTCCACAAGGCCATCATGCAACCAACTGATGTACAAAGTAAAAAGGGTATCCAGTAATATCTCCATGCATATGGTCGCCATACATAATGTCGCCAGGAAAAGGTTGTGGCGACATTATATATGGTGACCATATATATATGGCGTCAAGGGGAGCAGGGGTTGCGGGGGTGTCTCCCGCACGTTCAATGTAATAATGTCCCTGCACAAAACTGCAATTCTTTGGTGACCTTTTTGCCATGTGACATTTTTTGCAGGGACATTAGTACATTGAACCGTAAAAAGAACAGGTGCCAGAACACAGACCTGTCGAACCCCCGGGTTAATCTCAAAAAGGTCAGTACATTGCACCTCATCCCCAAAATCGCACACATGCCCGATTCATACTATGAATTGCCTATAAATTGGCTGATAAAATCTTGCCTGGGCAATTCATGGACCAGAGTACGGCCCAGAGCTTGGCCCTGTTCACTTTATCAAAGCTGTACTCAGATCCACGAAAGAGAGGTAGATTGCTTCACCATTGACAAAGGCAGAATGAGCCACTAGAAAATATAAATTCAGGGCCTGGTCAACAGTGTCCACCCCCGGTCTAAACCCATGCTTCAATATGCCCCTCTCCCAAAGATTTTAAATGAAGTATCAAGCAAAGAAATTGGCTTGTACGAAAATGGACTAGCGGGGTCACCCTTTTCAAATATTGGGAAAATAATAGCTAACTTTCACGAGGGTGGAAATTGATAAGACTACAAAATAGCATAAAGAAAAATAACAATAGCAGCGGGGCCCAGAAATCAACCCAGGACATGGTGCACGGTTGAGCGCCTCATTTCCAGTGGTAATTGAGACCTCCTTGAGTGTAAAAATCTGCAGTGAAACTCTGTGCTGTCGTTTGGGTTTCTGGGCCCGTAATATAAAGTGGAGAAATGCTCAACCCAGGCCTTAGCATCCACATGGGACGCCAATGCGATTTTGGTTCTCTAGTAGGCAGGTCCATCGGCCACAAATTGCCAAACTTTCTTAGAATCTTTCACAGAGACAACCTCTAGCAATTGCTCATCCCGCTCAGCTTTCCATTCGTCCAGAACCACACAATACTTTGCTCTAGTCTGAATAATATCACTTTTAGAACTAGTTGGAGATTTTAAGGGCTTCAGGAGTGACCGCTTAGCTGTTGCACAGGCGTCATTAAACCAACCTTTATTAATAGATTTTGATTTGTTCTTAAAGTTCTTCTGAAAACAAGTCAGAAAAGTCCCCCACGAGTTCAAAGCTAGTAGCAATGGTGGGGTCACTAAATAAACCATCCAATGTTTTAAAAAATCAAAGGGTGCTGTTCAACCAATACTTTGTGATGCAATTTTGTCTCTTCAATCCTGGCCCATTTAATTCTTCTTTTGGCTTGGGTATTGACCCTCAGCCTAGGAAGTCATTCACAATGCCCCCTGGCACACAAGAACCCTGAAAGCCTTAGGCTAATTGAATTATGATCACTACAGGGTTCCCCAAATATTTCATTTCTGGGACAGGATCCAGGGGTTTGGACAGAGAAACAGAAGTAATCCATGGATGTCTGGGGGTACGCGTCCATTAACGGGACGCATGCCCCAGTCTAGGAGCCGAGATTAAAATTGCAAACCCTTGGCACAGACTCGAGAATCCTGAATCCGAGTTTGAGAAATTGATCATCGAATCATCCCCATTTTCACATTGAAGTCACCCCCAGAAAAAGTGCAGTGCTAGGCCTCACCCAAGTGTTAATTGCTCCTCCATGAAGGCCCTAAAATTGGACAGCTTGTACAGATCGGCCTTATGTGGGCTATTATAAAAATGTAAGACTGTCACAGAGTCATCACTGCATATGGACTGCTGCTTTTGACTTGATGGTTAAGCAAGGGAAATTAGGGCTGGTGGCTTGGTTAATGATAGCGAGGTCCCTGGTTTTAAGATGGCTGATTTTGGAGGAGTGTGCTAGCTAAGGAATGCCTGTGACTGTTCCGATACTGGGAGTAGACGGGCCAGGGGTCTCAGACTGCAGATGCACTGTAAATTTACTGACAGCGTTATCGGTGGTGGCGTTATTCGAATAGTTGTTTTGGAGTTGTATACATGTTATTGGGACATTAACAACACATTGTTTCCAACAAGTACCCCCAAATGCACTGCTGTGGGGAATAAAGCAAGAAAGCATAACCAACAAGCAAGGATTGCCCGTTGTCAAGAGAAAGTGTTTAATAATCACACTCTAAATTTTACAACATATATAGTGAATTCAAGCCTTTGCTGATTTGTATACATCTAAATGAAACAATAAATCTGATTCATTATGAACCAATTCCTTTGGGTCACATACATTGTATATGGTATAGCACATTCTTCTAACATAAAGCAGCTTTAGAATAGGAGCAAGTCTCAAAAACAAATTGCTGGTTGACACATAATTGCCAATGCGTTTCGGATGTTTCATTCATTTTCAAGACTTTCAAGCTGTGTTTGTTAGGTTGCTGTTGGTCTGAGGACCTTAGCCAAATGCACCTGAAATGGATTTAGATATTGAGTGAACATTTAAATTGATTTAAAATCCTATTGGAAGGACGAATTTATGAGCAATCTTAGAAGTGCACCTCACATCTGTGTGTTTTATATGTTATTTGAGTCAGGTTGTTGGAGAGCAGAAGGGGTAGGAGTGTTTGGAGCGCAATCAAAATTCTGAAACACTCTGCGGCCTGATGTGGCTACAGGAAGTTTATGGGTTTCTTAGAGTTTTCCGTTTGTGTTTCACTGTTCTTGTCTTTGGTGTGCTATGTGTTTGGCCAGGTGAGCAACATGACTGAAATGTCTGGATCCAGCAAGACATGTTTTAGAGTGTTTGCCTGCAACGTTAATGGTATGAATGACCCCAACAAGTGCATAACAGTTCTGGACTATCTTAACGGATTGAAGGAGGATGTGGCATTACTACAAGAAACCTCCTTAATGGACACCAAAGTGGAGACATTGAGAAGGGGATGGGTTGGCTCAGTTCTACTTTCTCCTATTGTTCTAATTTGAGGGGTGTCTGTATTTTGTTTCAGACAGGTCCCCTACTGTCAGTTCTCGCTACAAGCAATGATGATGAGGGTTGGATTGTCTATGTTGGCATTAAACTGCAGGACTCTGTGTTGGGGATATATTATTCCCCAGAATAGCAGGAGTGGTTCTTTTTCAGGTCCCCTCCACAATTTCGTCAGAAAATAAGTCTGAATAATGTATTGCTGGGTGGTGTTTTTAACAACACTGTGGACCCCCTTTTGAACACAGGAGCAGTAGTCCAGATAGGAATGTGGGTGGTGGCAACCACATGTTCTTGCACACATTGCTACAGAATTCTGATTTGCTGATGCATGGAGTCTCGGTCACCCATCAGACAAAAGCTATACTTTCCAATCAAAATGCCATAATGTTTACTCGCACATTGATAACCTTCTGGTAGCTGGTCAATGCACCCAGAATTTCATCCATGCTGACATCGATGCTATACTTGTGTATGACCATGCCCCTGCTTCAGTCGGGATCTTATTGTAATTTTCAATACCCAAGTCGAACTACTGGTAGATGAACACTGTTGTTGGAAGATAATGAAACTGTGGACTGTTAGGGAGAATTCTCATAAATGGTTGATTTCCCTTACCTAAAGAGTCCCCCAGCAGCTTTGCTGGATTTCTAGGATTTATTTTTTTCACCTGAGCCTTTTTTCCCACTCTTACATGTGTTTTGCTATGTGTATTTCTACATTCTGTGTGATCTTGGGCACTGGAGCCCCACCTACTCCATGTGCACCACTTTTGTGTGTGTGTTACACAGCACCTTCAGAGCAGTGACACAGGGTTGTCTTTGAGACTTCCCACTGACTCAATTTTTCTGGGGCTGACTACTGTCCCCCAGAAAGAGGTATAGTTGCCATTAACTTTATATAGTCACTTTAAATCACAGACCCAGTACACCCCATCTTACATGGAGTATTGCAAAGGGTTAACTCTTATCCCTTTTTGTCTGTGCCTCTTGGAGCCGTGTATCGCTCCCTGAACATTAAGACTTGGCTGGTGGCAGTGGTATCTACCCTAACTTTTCTACCGCGGTTATCTTACATAACGTGGTAATGTTTTAGGCTATTATATTAGCCTCGAACATAAAACCTGCCTGAACATATATGTTTTATTTTGGTTCCGGCTGGGTTTAGTCGTCATTTCTTTTTGTTAAAGTCTTTCTCGTGTTTTTCTCTGCGCGCCAAACCGGGGATGACTTTGTTTGCTGTCTTTTCGCGGGCTTCTGCACAGAAGCCCTCCTTAAAGCGCCTGATAGTCTAGGTAGGCAGGATGTGAGGGAGGGATCTTCGGACCCCTGCCATGGGTTCCCTTGGTAACCCAAGTCACACTCTTGTCTGATTGGCTAAGGGGACTGGCCTTGCCAGGCCAGCCACCCTGCTGTGTGATTGACAGCCAGGCTGTATGAATGGGGGAAAACTGAATAAAAATCAGGTCTCGGACTGGAAGAGCAGAGTCGCCACTGGAACGAAAAAAAATCAACAAAGAACTGGAAGAAGAGGACCCCTACAACGACTGAACCGCCCGGTGAAGCCCTGCTGCAGGTCCGAATCTCCAAATCAGACAACAGAGAAGATCCTCCTTTAAACTTCTTCCTTTGAGCTGGAGGGACCAACCAGTTTGCCCAAACTACAAGCCAGGACCCCTTCTCTGGTCGAATTCGCTGTACAGAGTTACAGTGGGCCGGATAGCCAAGAAGGTCGGACCCTGCTTGGCTTTTAAGGAGCGCACCTTTTATTCATTGTTTGGCGCTGCTACTGGTTTCTTTCCTGGGTAGTGTAGGACTCTCCAGTCTTCCTACTTCTGATCAGTCTGACAGTCGCTTCAGGAACCGTGAGCCTGCAGGAACTACCAGGAACATCTGCCTCAGCTACAGCCGACTCTCCTTTTTAAGGTACTGTGCAAATCCGGTTGTGCGTTTCGCTCAGCTGCGGTGAAAGTGTTTGAAATCTTTCTCCAATCCCAGGGCTTGTCCTTCTCTTCTCTCTGAACTAACTTTTCTACCAACCAACCTCGTCCGGAATCTGTGCCACAAACTTTACCGCGAACTAACCTGAACTGTGTGAAATTGAGCAAAAGACTTTTGACCTATTGACTTTGGCCCTAAGCGTTTTCTAGCTGATCTCCTCACTGTAGTCTCTCTTGTTCAACTGCTCAGAATACTTACCTGTTGGTTTTGCCTAATTGCTGATAACTTTGTCTTTCCCTCCCTTTTAAATTGCTGGAGTGCCATTTTGCTCCCACTTCATTTTGTGATCTTAACTTGACTGGGATTTAAGGGAAGTGGTGTGGTGTATTTATGATTGTAATTTTGACCTTGCTTATAATAGTGAAATGTTATACAACTGTTGAGTAAATAAATATATATTAATTTACTCCAAAACCTTGAATCAGTGTTTGCCTGAATCATAGGAATTGCTGTCCTTTGTGTAACTATTTGTACTGCTCACTTACTCTTGAGATAGGTCTGGCTGCTCCGCTACTGTTAAACTGTACTGCCACTTGTAGTCTTAATTGTGTGTAGTGTTCCCAAGGGGTACTGCATATAATTCTGCCTAACATGGACAAATTGGTGAAAGAAGCAGAGTTTTGTATATCTGGAACCATGACACTGGAAATGAGCGTGCAGTCCGTATGGGAGGCTTTTAAGTGCTACACTCGTGGCCTGCTGATTGGCCTCTAGAGTAAGAAACAGATGTAAGGAACAGGAAATTAGTTTGATGAAAGAGGGGATCCAACTCCTGGAAAGGGACTACTCGTCGGATCAGACTAATGAGAAGAGGGGGGTACATTGGTGGATAAAAAATATCAACTGAACAAATTGTTGAATGAGAAGGCAGAAAAGCTCCCGTTTCTGACAAAATGCAAAAATTACAAAGGAGGGGAAAAGTATGACAGGCTGCTGGCTTACCGTCAGAATCCAAGAGAGCGACGACAGAACCATAAACACTGTTGCAAGTGCCATCAGAGTGGTGACATATATGCCACATGAAATTAACTCTGAATTCCGTGACTTTTACAAAATGTTAGACACATCGGAGTGAAGCCCGACTTGGAAGACTGGAGTAGATATCTTGATGGCTGTGGTCTGCGGCATCTAGGATCGATCTGGATTCGCCTCCTACAATGGATGACCTGAAGAGAGCAGCAACTTGCCTAAATGGGGGGAAATGTCCGGCCCCAGATGGCGTTCCAGCAGAAAGATCATGCCAAATCAGGTTTTGAACTGTTGTTTGAAGTGTTGCAGGCTTCAAGAATAAAGGGGACACTGCCTCAATCGATGCGGCATGCATAATATCGCTACTGCTGAAGAAAGGCAAGCCACCTACAACCATGTATTGCAACAGGCCAATAAGTCATTAACAGACAATAAAATACTTGCAAAAGCACTTTCAATACGGATGGATGAGAATCTGTCGCAATTTGTGGAGGAGAATCAGTCTGGGTTTGGTTAAAGGAAGAAGTCCGGCCTCCAATATGTGGAAATTGATACTGACATTACAGGGAAGTCAAAGGCAGACACTGGCTGTGGCTGCTCTCTCGCTTGATGCAGAGAAGGTGTTTGATAGGATAGAGTGGAGCTTCCTCGTTGCACTGTTGGGAGAGTTTGGGGTTTGGACCGGAGATAAGAGGGTGGATTTTGTTACTGTATGCTGAGCCGAAAGCGGAAGTCAACACGAATAGCATGTCCTCTGATAAGTTTGAACTGGTGAGGGGCATTAGGCAAGGTTGCCAACTGTCACCGTTGCTATTTGTGTTGGCGACAGAGCCACAGCCGTATAGATTAGATCGGATGTGGAAATAATAGGTGTCCATTACGGTGAAGCACTGCAGAAAGTATGGCTCTATGCAGATGACATGCTGCTTGTGACAAAGGATCCGAGTATTTACCTCTGGATACAAAATAAATTGGTTGAAATCTGAGGCTATGCTGGTGTCTCCCTCGTGCCGTAGGACAGATGTTACCAGGTTCAATTTCAGTTGGTGTCCAGAAAAGATGAGGTACCTTGGAGTGTGGCTGCAATGGGGTGAGTTTGATGGAGCGGAGGTTTCAGAGTCTTGGCGAGTAGACAGAGAAGGACGTGTTCTGGCTCTTTCCTTCCTGCACCAGCGGAGTTCAAGTCTGCACATGTCCTTACTTCTGGTGGAACGAACACCTCTGGAGATTCTGATTCTCAGTGAGGTAGCTTAGGACCTTCAGGGTGACAGCCTTATAGATGCTGCAACAGGATTTGAAGATAAGGGCTTGAAGCAGGAGCCAGTGCAGTTTGATGGGTGGGGGGGTTGAGGTGAGGTGGTCGAATTTGCGGAGTCCTTTGATGAGTTGTGCTGCTGTATGCAGGACACATCTCAGGAGTTACATGGTAGTCGCTGCAAGGCCTAACGGGCATTGCCACCAAGGCTTATACAGCAGACCTGAATTTGTTTTCTGGGATGAAGGGCTTGATTTTCTTCAAGTGAGAAAGTTGCTACAAGTCATTTATGCCTTCCTTACCATGTCCCGTTTGAAGGCGAGCTGTCTGGATGTCGAACCCAAGGGACTTTGCAGAGGTGACCAGCTGGGGAGTGGAGCCCTCAAGGTTCGTAGCAGAGATCCAGGTTTGGATGTCAGGGTGTTCGGTGTTGTTGGTCAGTAGGAGGAATTCAGTCTTCGAGGGGTTGAGCTTCAGGTAAGCACTGGAGACCCACAACTGGATCAATGTGAGGCAGGCTTTGAGCATGTGGATGTCTTTGATGGAGAATATCTTGAGGTAGAGCTGCATTGCATCTTCATATTAGTGGATGTGGCTGTTTGGAGTGAAGAGGGTTCCGAGCGGTTCCATGTAAAGATTGAAGATCCCAGGGGACAAGATGGTTTGTTCCAGGACTCCACAGGTCAATTAGTAAAGTTGGTGATGTGGAGGAATCAATTTGTACAAACTGTTGGCAATCCGCAAGGTAGGATTTGAACCAGCTGAAGTCTATTTTTCTGTTCCCCATGCAACAATGTAAATTGACGGTGAGTGTCTGGTGCACTACTGTGACAATCGTCAAGGAATTTAAGGGCATAATAACCTTGATGCTAACTGTTTCTGTGCTGCATCTGGGTCTGAAGCAAGATTGGCATGACTGAAGAAGGTTGCTGGTTTTCATGTGTTGCAGTAGGATCTTACCTAAAAAGGGAAGATGGCGGTGCAGCAGTAGTTGCTGAGGTTGTCATGGTCTAGTGTTGGTTTCTTGAGAAGCAGCAGGATTTGTCCAGTCTTGAGGGTCGGGGGAAGGCCTTCAAGTAGGGAGTGGTTGATTGTCAGGTAAGGGAGTAGTCCTTCAGTCGGAAGGCTCTTGAGTATGTAGGCAGGGTGTATGTTGGCCACCAGAGGCAGGGTGTATGTTGGCCACATACTATGTGGCATTGAGGTCTTCCATAGTTAAATGTCTTGAAAGTTGTCACGGTAATTATGGTTTTGAGAGATGGGGTGTGTAGTGTGATGTGAGTTGTAGCGTTGGGGTCAATGTGTTGGCGGATCATGCTGATCTTGTTGACAAGTTGATGGCTGTGGATTTTTGGCTGGAATGCGGTATGGGTGGGTCAGGCAGAGGGTTGACTGTGCTTGATGGCTTTAAAGTGGGCTCTGATTTCACTACTGGCATTGAAAATGGTGTTTTGGTAGTAAATGGCCTTCGCCGTGGTGATCAGTCGCCAGCGTGTATCATGGAGTTAATTGAACAGGGCAAGGTTGAATGTGCTGCAGGATTATCACCGATGCACAGCTGGTAGATGCCCGCATTTGATTAACTCATCATCAAATCAAACAAGCACAAAATACACAAAGTGAAAATCCATCAATTAAAGAGAAAAAAATGCACACTTGCTTCATAAAATCAGGTATATACAAGAAAGCAATACTATAATAGCTTGAACTAAACACGTCAATTCAGAAAGCGCTTTTGAGCACAGCTTTTCTCAAATGCATAGTTTTCTTCAAAAAGGTCAACAAGGCCCAAGCCAAATATGGAGAATCAGCTAAAAATAAAAAATAAAAAAAGGCTGGTCGACATTGTCTAAAGTTAAAATGCCTAATCACAGGAAAAATATTTTTTCTAATGTGGTTATAGGTTGGACAAATCACCACCAGATGCAAAAGGTCTTCTACAGCATCCCTGCACAATGGACAACTTGAGGTGGCTGGGAAGCCTTTCCAGCCAACCATCATTTCAATTTTAAAAGCTTTATTCAGATTGACCCTTAGCAAAAAGCAACAACATAAGCAATTATACAAGAGAAGTTGATAAATAGAATTTCAAACGTGCACATATAGCAATTTTAAAAAACAAGTCAAATTGATATACATTTTTGTAAAAACATCCTGGAGATGCCTCCTCCCAAGGGATCCTCTGAGGAGTGCAAGCTTGCATCCTCACAAGGATACCAAACAAACAATGATCACGTGGTACTGAGAAATCTACTTCTTAATAGCCAAGCACGATGTATGTACACATCTGGCTGTGGAGAAAATAACTTCCCAGTCCTGCGAACCAGTTCAAAACAACATAGCATCTCTTGTGTTTCTTATGCTCAATTACAACAAAACGGGTCTCAAATACCTCCGTCTCATATCAAGTGAGACCGGACAAATTAACATAAAATGCAATAGAGTTTCATTAGATGCTTTACAAAGGGGGCAAACCCCAGAATTAGAACCAGACCAAAACTAGTGTAATGTGCAGTATGTAAGAACCCTAGCCTGAAACGTACATAGGGTGGCTGGATCTCATCCAAAACATGATTGCAATTCCCCATCATACTAATGGGTAAGAAATCTGGACTGTCCCTCAGAGCATGGCCTGAAACCTCAATTTTCACCCTGGCAATGGCTTTAGCAGTTGCTTTCAGGTCAATTTTAGAAACCTGTTGACATTCTGTGGGGTTACTCCAAAGCGATCCTGCATTCAAGCTAGTTAGCATGTTTTTCACGTGCCACACCCACCTACCATTGACGGCATCATCCAACTTCAAAAGTCCCTAAATGCCTGTTGCTTTTTGCCCAACTCTGCACTAAAGCTGATGACTGACTTAACAGTAGACTATTGAATCACGCTCGGGTGATTAGCTAGTCATCAGATTTGTGTATGACTCAATGCAAGGTAAAACTGCATGGAGCCCACCCGGCTGCTAATGCTATTAGCATTAACATGCATTTATTTGCACTCACGTCTTTCTTTAGCTTTCAAAGTGAAAGAGCTCTTATCGAACTTTTTATGTGCAACAGGAAATACAATGGATGGCGTGAAAGTGCTGCTGCATTCAACTGTGAAAAAAAGTTACTTCCAAAATAAAGGCTTGGAATTTTGTGCCAGTCTTCAATAAAATGGGTTAAACCCACATTAGCATTTGACCATATACGCAGCCAAAGAGAAATCGGGTCTAGGCACCAGTCATCTTCGAGAAAACCCATTTCCAATTCATTATGTACAGCACAATTAGGGGCAGACCCTGGTAGTCCCAGTAATCGTTTAAATAATTTATTTTCCAGGGTCTGCAGATTCACACGGTTCACATAACGCCCGATAGATAGATGCAGCCTTTGTCTGGGTCTCGTACACCTTTAAAATCATGCCGAGGGGCTGACCTTGGCACAGTGCACTAGAAATGCGAATACCAAAATAATCACATTCCTGGACCCTGGCAAGGACAGCCCCATTGTATAACATTGGGTGCATATTTGACACCTTTAACCCTCAGCTGACTGAGGTGTTTATCTTGGGGTCAAGATTATTCATAAAAGATGCATATGCCTGGATCAACTTTTGGAGTGCATTAGGGGTTTGGGCAATGAGGATTATCATCGGCATAGGCGAGAATTGGGAAAGCCCTACCACCCACTCTTGGATAGTCAACCTAGGAGTCCACAAGGCCATCATGCAACCAACTGATGTACAAAGTAAAAAGGGTATCCAGTAATATCTCCATGCATATGGTCGCCATACATAATGTCGCCAGGAAAAGGTTGTGGCGACATTATATATGGTGACCATATATATATGGCGTCAAGGGGAGCAGGGGTTGCGGGGGTGTCTCCCGCACGTTCAATGTAATAATGTCCCTGCACAAAACTGCAATTCTTTGGTGACCTTTTTGCCATGTGACATTTTTTGCAGGGACATTAGTACATTGAACCGTAAAAAGAACAGGTGCCAGAACACAGACCTGTCGAACCCCCGGGTTAATCTCAAAAAGGTCAGTACATTGCACCTCATCCCCAAAATCGCACACATGCCCGATTCATACTATGAATTGCCTATAAATTGGCTGATAAAATCTTGCCTGGGCAATTCATGGACCAGAGTACGGCCCAGAGCTTGGCCCTGTTCACTTTATCAAAGCTGTACTCAGATCCACGAAAGAGAGGTAGATTGCTTCACCATTGACAAAGGCAGAATGAGCCACTAGAAAATATAAATTCAGGGCCTGGTCAACAGTGTCCACCCCCGGTCTAAACCCATGCTTCAATATGCCCCTCTCCCAAAGATTTTAAATGAAGTATCAAGCAAAGAAATTGGCTTGTACGAAAATGGACTAGCGGGGTCACCCTTTTCAAATATTGGGAAAATAATAGCTAACTTTCACGAGGGTGGAAATTGATAAGACTACAAAATAGCATAAAGAAAAATAACAATAGCAGCGGGGCCCAGAAATCAACCCAGGACATGGTGCACGGTTGAGCGCCTCATTTCCAGTGGTAATTGAGACCTCCTTGAGTGTAAAAATCTGCAGTGAAACTCTGTGCTGTCGTTTGGGTTTCTGGGCCCGTAATATAAAGTGGAGAAATGCTCAACCCAGGCCTTAGCATCCACATGGGACGCCAATGCGATTTTGGTTCTCTAGTAGGCAGGTCCATCGGCCACAAATTGCCAAACTTTCTTAGAATCTTTCACAGAGACAACCTCTAGCAATTGCTCATCCCGCTCAGCTTTCCATTCGTCCAGAACCACACAATACTTTGCTCTAGTCTGAATAATATCACTTTTAGAACTAGTTGGAGATTTTAAGGGCTTCAGGAGTGACCGCTTAGCTGTTGCACAGGCGTCATTAAACCAACCTTTATTAATAGATTTTGATTTGTTCTTAAAGTTCTTCTGAAAACAAGTCAGAAAAGTCCCCCACGAGTTCAAAGCTAGTAGCAATGGTGGGGTCACTAAATAAACCATCCAATGTTTTAAAAAATCAAAGGGTGCTGTTCAACCAATACTTTGTGATGCAATTTTGTCTCTTCAATCCTGGCCCATTTAATTCTTCTTTTGGCTTGGGTATTGACCCTCAGCCTAGGAAGTCATTCACAATGCCCCCTGGCACACAAGAACCCTGAAAGCCTTAGGCTAATTGAATTATGATCACTACAGGGTTCCCCAAATATTTCATTTCTGGGACAGGATCCAGGGGTTTGGACAGAGAAACAGAAGTAATCCATGGATGTCTGGGGGTACGCGTCCATTAACGGGACGCATGCCCCAGTCTAGGAGCCGAGATTAAAATTGCAAACCCTTGGCACAGACTCGAGAATCCTGAATCCGAGTTTGAGAAATTGATCATCGAATCATCCCCATTTTCACATTGAAGTCACCCCCAGAAAAAGTGCAGTGCTAGGCCTCACCCAAGTGTTAATTGCTCCTCCATGAAGGCCCTAAAATTGGACAGCTTGTACAGATCGGCCTTATGTGGGCTATTATAAAAATGTAAGACTGTCACAGAGTCATCACTGCATATGGACTGCTGCTTTTGACTTGATGGTTAAGCAAGGGAAATTAGGGCTGGTGGCTTGGTTAATGATAGCGAGGTCCCTGGTTTTAAGATGGCTGATTTTGGAGGAGTGTGCTAGCTAAGGAATGCCTGTGACTGTTCCGATACTGGGAGTAGACGGGCCAGGGGTCTCAGACTGCAGATGCACTGTAAATTTACTGACAGCGTTATCGGTGGTGGCGTTATTCGAATAGTTGTTTTGGAGTTGTATACATGTTATTGGGACATTAACAACACATTGTTTCCAACAAGTACCCCCAAATGCACTGCTGTGGGGAATAAAGCAAGAAAGCATAACCAACAAGCAAGGATTGCCCGTTGTCAAGAGAAAGTGTTTAATAATCACACTCTAAATTTTACAACATATATAGTGAATTCAAGCCTTTGCTGATTTGTATACATCTAAATGAAACAATAAATCTGATTCATTATGAACCAATTCCTTTGGGTCACATACATTGTATATGGTATAGCACATTCTTCTAACATAAAGCAGCTTTAGAATAGGAGCAAGTCTCAAAAACAAATTGCTGGTTGACACATAATTGCCAATGCGTTTCGGATGTTTCATTCATTTTCAAGACTTTCAAGCTGTGTTTGTTAGGTTGCTGTTGGTCTGAGGACCTTAGCCAAATGCACCTGAAATGGATTTAGATATTGAGTGAACATTTAAATTGATTTAAAATCCTATTGGAAGGACGAATTTATGAGCAATCTTAGAAGTGCACCTCACATCTGTGTGTTTTATATGTTATTTGAGTCAGGTTGTTGGAGAGCAGAAGGGGTAGGAGTGTTTGGAGCGCAATCAAAATTCTGAAACACTCTGCGGCCTGATGTGGCTACAGGAAGTTTATGGGTTTCTTAGAGTTTTCCGTTTGTGTTTCACTGTTCTTGTCTTTGGTGTGCTTTGTGTTTGGCCAGGTGAGCAACATGACTGAAATGTCTGGATCCAGCAAGACATGTTTTAGAGTGTTTGCCTGCAACGTTAATGGTATGAATGACCCCAACAAGTGCATAACAGTTCTGGACTATCTTAACGGATTGAAGGAGGATGTGGCATTACTACAAGAAACCTCCTTAATGGACACCAAAGTGGAGACATTGAGAAGGGGATGGGTTGGCTCAGTTCTACTTTCTCCTATTGTTCTAATTTGAGGGGTGTCTGTATTTTGTTTCAGACAGGTCCCCTACTGTCAGTTCTCGCTACAAGCAATGATGATGAGGGTTGGATTGTCTATGTTGGCATTAAACTGCAGGACTCTGTGTTGGGGATATATTATTCCCCAGAATAGCAGGAGTGGTTCTTTTTCAGGTCCCCTCCACAATTTCGTCAGAAAATAAGTCTGAATAATGTATTGCTGGGTGGTGTTTTTAACAACACTGTGGACCCCCTTTTGAACACAGGAGCAGTAGTCCAGATAGGAATGTGGGTGGTGGCAACCACATGTTCTTGCACACATTGCTACAGAATTCTGATTTGCTGATGCATGGAGTCTCGGTCACCCATCAGACAAAAGCTATACTTTCCAATCAAAATGCCATAATGTTTACTCGCACATTGATAACCTTCTGGTAGCTGGTCAATGCACCCAGAATTTCATCCATGCTGACATCGATGCTATACTTGTGTATGACCATGCCCCTGCTTCAGTCGGGATCTTATTGTAATTTTCAATACCCAAGTCGAACTACTGGTAGATGAACACTGTTGTTGGAAGATAATGAAACTGTGGACTGTTAGGGAGAATTCTCATAAATGGTTGATTTCCCTTACCTAAAGAGTCCCCCAGCAGCTTTGCTGGATTTCTAGGATTTATTTTTTTCACCTGAGCCTTTTTTCCCACTCTTACATGTGTTTTGCTATGTGTATTTCTACATTCTGTGTGATCTTGGGCACTGGAGCCCCACCTACTCCATGTGCACCACTTTTGTGTGTGTGTTACACAGCACCTTCAGAGCAGTGACACAGGGTTGTCTTTGAGACTTCCCACTGACTCAATTTTTCTGGGGCTGACTACTGTCCCCCAGAAAGAGGTATAGTTGCCATTAACTTTATATAGTCACTTTAAATCACAGACCCAGTACACCCCATCTTACATGGAGTATTGCAAAGGGTTAACTCTTATCCCTTTTTGTCTGTGCCTCTTGGAGCCGTGTATCGCTCCCTGAACATTAAGACTTGGCTGGTGGCAGTGGTATCTACCCTAACTTTTCTACCGCGGTTATCTTACATAACGTGGTAATGTTTTAGGCTATTATATTAGCCTCGAACATAAAACCTGCCTGAACATATATGTTTTATTTTGGTTCCGGCTGGGTTTAGTCGTCATTTCTTTTTGTTAAAGTCTTTCTCGTGTTTTTCTCTGCGCGCCAAACCGGGGATGACTTTGTTTGCTGTCTTTTCGCGGGCTTCTGCACAGAAGCCCTCCTTAAAGCGCCTGATAGTCTAGGTAGGCAGGATGTGAGGGAGGGATCTTCGGACCCCTGCCATGGGTTCCCTTGGTAACCCAAGTCACACTCTTGTCTGATTGGCTAAGGGGACTGGCCTTGCCAGGCCAGCCACCCTGCTGTGTGATTGACAGCCAGGCTGTATGAATGGGGGAAAACTGAATAAAAATCAGGTCTCGGACTGGAAGAGCAGAGTCGCCACTGGAACGAAAAAAAATCAACAAAGAACTGGAAGAAGAGGACCCCTACAACGACTGAACCGCCCGGTGAAGCCCTGCTGCAGGTCCGAATCTCCAAATCAGACAACAGAGAAGATCCTCCTTTAAACTTCTTCCTTTGAGCTGGAGGGACCAACCAGTTTGCCCAAACTACAAGCCAGGACCCCTTCTCTGGTCGAATTCGCTGTACAGAGTTACAGTGGGCCGGATAGCCAAGAAGGTCGGACCCTGCTTGGCTTTTAAGGAGCGCACCTTTTATTCATTGTTTGGCGCTGCTACTGGTTTCTTTCCTGGGTAGTGTAGGACTCTCCAGTCTTCCTACTTCTGATCAGTCTGACAGTCGCTTCAGGAACCGTGAGCCTGCAGGAACTACCAGGAACATCTGCCTCAGCTACAGCCGACTCTCCTTTTTAAGGTACTGTGCAAATCCGGTTGTGCGTTTCGCTCAGCTGCGGTGAAAGTGTTTGAAATCTTTCTCCAATCCCAGGGCTTGTCCTTCTCTTCTCTCTGAACTAACTTTTCTACCAACCAACCTCGTCCGGAATCTGTGCCACAAACTTTACCGCGAACTAACCTGAACTGTGTGAAATTGAGCAAAAGACTTTTGACCTATTGACTTTGGCCCTAAGCGTTTTCTAGCTGATCTCCTCACTGTAGTCTCTCTTGTTCAACTGCTCAGAATACTTACCTGTTGGTTTTGCCTAATTGCTGATAACTTTGTCTTTCCCTCCCTTTTAAATTGCTGGAGTGCCATTTTGCTCCCACTTCATTTTGTGATCTTAACTTGACTGGGATTTAAGGGAAGTGGTGTGGTGTATTTATGATTGTAATTTTGACCTTGCTTATAATAGTGAAATGTTATACAACTGTTGAGTAAATAAATATATATTAATTTACTCCAAAACCTTGAATCAGTGTTTGCCTGAATCATAGGAATTGCTGTCCTTTGTGTAACTATTTGTACTGCTCACTTACTCTTGAGATAGGTCTGGCTGCTCCGCTACTGTTAAACTGTACTGCCACTTGTAGTCTTAATTGTGTGTAGTGTTCCCAAGGGGTACTGCATATAATTCTGCCTAACATGGACAAATTGGTGAAAGAAGCAGAGTTTTGTATATCTGGAACCATGACACTGGAAATGAGCTTGCAGTCCATATGGGAGGCTTTTAAGTGCTACACTCGTGGCCTGCTGATTGGCCTCTAGAGTAAGAAACAGATGTAAGGAACAGGAAATTAGTTTGATGAAAGAGGGGATCCAACTCCTGGAAAGGGACTACTCGTCGGATCAGACTAATGAGAAGAGGGGGGTACATTGGTGGATAAAAAATATCAACTGAACAAATTGTTGAATGAGAAGGCAGAAAAGCTCCCGTTTCTGACAAAATGCAAAAATTACAAAGGAGGGGAAAAGTATGACAGGCTGCTGGCTTACCGTCAGAATCCAAGAGAGCGACGACAGAACCATAAACACTGTTGCAAGTGCCATCAGAGTGGTGACATATATGCCACATGAAATTAACTCTGAATTCCGTGACTTTTACAAAATGTTAGACACATCGGAGTGAAGCCCGACTTGGAAGACTGGAGTAGATATCTTGATGGCTGTGGTCTGCGGCATCTAGGATCGATCTGGATTCGCCTCCTACAATGGATGACCTGAAGAGAGCAGCAACTTGCCTAAATGGGGGGAAATGTCCGGCCCCAGATGGCGTTCCAGCAGAAAGATCATGCCAAATCAGGTTTTGAACTGTTGTTTGAAGTGTTGCAGGCTTCAAGAATAAAGGGGACACTGCCTCAATCGATGCGGCATGCATAATATCGCTACTGCTGAAGAAAGGCAAGCCACCTACAACCATGTATTGCAACAGGCCAATAAGTCATTAACAGACAATAAAATACTTGCAAAAGCACTTTCAATACGGATGGATGAGAATCTGTCGCAATTTGTGGAGGAGAATCAGTCTGGGTTTGGTTAAAGGAAGAAGTCCGGCCTCCAATATGTGGAAATTGATACTGACATTACAGGGAAGTCAAAGGCAGACACTGGCTGTGGCTGCTCTCTCGCTTGATGCAGAGAAGGTGTTTGATAGGATAGAGTGGAGCTTCCTCGTTGCACTGTTGGGAGAGTTTGGGGTTTGGACCGGAGATAAGAGGGTGGATTTCGTTACTGTATGCTGAGCCGAAAGCGGAAGTCAACACGAATAGCATGTCCTCTGATAAGTTTGAACTGGTGAGGGGCATTAGGCAAGGTTGCCAACTGTCACCGTTGCTATTTGTGTTGGCGACAGAGCCACAGCCGTATAGATTAGATCGGATGTGGAAATAATAGGTGTCCATTACGGTGAAGCACTGCAGAAAGTATGGCTCTATGCAGATGACATGCTGCTTGTGACAAAGGATCCGAGTATTTACCTCTGGATACAAAATAAATTGGTTGAAATCTGAGGCTATGCTGGTGTCTCCCTCGTGCCGTAGGACAGATGTTACCAGGTTCAATTTCAGTTGGTGTCCAGAAAAGATGAGGTACCTTGGAGTGTGGCTGCAATGGGGTGAGTTTGATGGAGCGGAGGTTTCAGAGTCTTGGCGAGTAGACAGAGAAGGACGTGTTCTGGCTCTTTCCTTCCTGCACCAGCGGAGTTCAAGTCTGCACATGTCCTTACTTCTGGTGGAACGAACACCTCTGGAGATTCTGATTCTCAGTGAGGTAGCTTAGGACCTTCAGGGTGACAGCCTTATAGATGCTGCAACAGGATTTGAAGATAAGGGCTTGAAGCAGGAGCCAGTGCAGTTTGATGGGTGGGGGGGTTGAGGTGAGGTGGTCGAATTTGCGGAGTCCTTTGATGAGTTGTGCTGCTGTATGCAGGACACATCTCAGGAGTTACATGGTAGTCGCTGCAAGGCCTAACGGGCATTGCCACCAAGGCTTATACAGCAGACCTGAATTTGTTTTCTGGGATGAAGGGCTTGATTTTCTTCAAGTGAGAAAGTTGCTACAAGTCATTTATGCCTTCCTTACCATGTCCCGTTTGAAGGCGAGCTGTCTGGATGTCGAACCCAAGGGACTTTGCAGAGGTGACCAGCTGGGGAGTGGAGCCCTCAAGGTTCGTAGCAGAGATCCAGGTTTGGATGTCAGGGTGTTCGGTGTTGTTGGTCAGTAGGAGGAATTCAGTCTTCGAGGGGTTGAGCTTCAGGTAAGCACTGGAGACCCACAACTGGATCAATGTGAGGCAGGCTTTGAGCATGTGGATGTCTTTGATGGAGAATATCTTGAGGTAGAGCTGCATTGCATCTTCATATTAGTGGATGTGGCTGTTTGGAGTGAAGAGGGTTCCGAGCGGTTCCATGTAAAGATTGAAGATCCCAGGGGACAAGATGGTTTGTTCCAGGACTCCACAGGTCAATTAGTAAAGTTGGTGATGTGGAGGAATCAATTTGTACAAACTGTTGGCAATCCGCAAGGTAGGATTTGAACCAGCTGAAGTCTATTTTTCTGTTCCCCATGCAACAATGTAAATTGACGGTGAGTGTCTGGTGCACTACTGTGACAATCGTCAAGGAATTTAAGGGCATAATAACCTTGATGCTAACTGTTTCTGTGCTGCATCTGGGTCTGAAGCAAGATTGGCATGACTGAAGAAGGTTGCTGGTTTTCATGTGTTGCAGTAGGATCTTACCTAAAAAGGGAAGATGGCGGTGCAGCAGTAGTTGCTGAGGTTGTCATGGTCTAGTGTTGGTTTCTTGAGAAGCAGCAGGATTTGTCCAGTCTTGAGGGTGGGGGAAAGGCCTTCAAGTAGGGAGTGGTTGATTGTCAGGTAAGGGAGTAGTCCTTCAGTCGGAAGGCTCTTGAGTATGTAGGCAGGGTGTATGTTGGCCACCAGAGGCAGGGTGTATGTTGGCCACATACTATGTGGCATTGAGGTCTTCCATAGTTAAATGTCTTGAAAGTTGTCACGGTAATTATGGTTTTGAGAGATGGGGTGTGTAGTGTGATGTGAGTTGTAGCGTTGGGGTCAATGTGTTGGCGGATCATGCTGATCTTGTTGACAAGTTGATGGCTGTGGATTTTTGGCTGGAATGCGGTATGGGTGGGTCAGGCAGAGGGTTGACTGTGCTTGATGGCTTTAAAGTGGGCTCTGATTTCACTACTGGCATTGAAAATGGTGTTTTGGTAGTAAATGGCCTTCGCCGTGGTGATCAGTCGCCAGCGTGTATCATGGAGTTAATTGAACAGGGCAAGGTTGAATGTGCTGCAGGATTATCACCGATGCACAGCTGGTAGATGCCCGCATTTGATTAACTCATCATCAAATCAAACAAGCACAAAATACACAAAGTGAAAATCCATCAATTAAAGAGAAAAAAATGCACACTTGCTTCATAAAATCAGGTATATACAAGAAAGCAATACTATAATAGCTTGAACTAAACACGTCAATTCAGAAAGCGCTTTTGAGCACAGCTTTTCTCAAATGCATAGTTTTCTTCAAAAAGGTCAACAAGGCCCAAGCCAAATATGGAGAATCAGCTAAAAATAAAAAATAAAAAAAGGCTGGTCGACATTGTCTAAAGTTAAAATGCCTAATCACAGGAAAAATATTTTTTCTAATGTGGTTATAGGTTGGACAAATCACCACCAGATGCAAAAGGTCTTCTACAGCATCCCTGCACAATGGACAACTTGAGGTGGCTGGGAAGCCTTTCCAGCCAACCATCATTTCAATTTTAAAAGCTTTATTCAGATTGACCCTTAGCAAAAAGCAACAACATAAGCAATTATACAAGAGAAGTTGATAAATAGAATTTCAAACGTGCACATATAGCAATTTTAAAAAACAAGTCAAATTGATATACATTTTTGTAAAAACATCCTGGAGATGCCTCCTCCCAAGGGATCCTCTGAGGAGTGCAAGCTTGCATCCTCACAAGGATACCAAACAAACAATGATCACGTGGTACTGAGAAATCTACTTCTTAATAGCCAAGCACGATGTATGTACACATCTGGCTGTGGAGAAAATAACTTCCCAGTCCTGCGAACCAGTTCAAAACAACATAGCATCTCTTGTGTTTCTTATGCTCAATTACAACAAAACGGGTCTCAAATACCTCCGTCTCATATCAAGTGAGACCGGACAAATTAACATAAAATGCAATAGAGTTTCATTAGATGCTTTACAAAGGGGGCAAACCCCAGAATTAGAACCAGACCAAAACTAGTGTAATGTGCAGTATGTAAGAACCCTAGCCTGAAACGTACATAGGGTGGCTGGATCTCATCCAAAACATGATTGCAATTCCCCATCATACTAATGGGTAAGAAATCTGGACTGTCCCTCAGAGCATGGCCTGAAACCTCAATTTTCACCCTGGCAATGGCTTTAGCAGTTGCTTTCAGGTCAATTTTAGAAACCTGTTGACATTCTGTGGGGTTACTCCAAAGCGATCCTGCATTCAAGCTAGTTAGCATGTTTTTCACGTGCCACACCCACCTACCATTGACGGCATCATCCAACTTCAAAAGTCCCTAAATGCCTGTTGCTTTTTGCCCAACTCTGCACTAAAGCTGATGACTGACTTAACAGTAGACTATTGAATCACGCTCGGGTGATTAGCTAGTCATCAGATTTGTGTATGACTCAATGCAAGGTAAAACTGCATGGAGCCCACCCGGCTGCTAATGCTATTAGCATTAACATGCATTTATTTGCACTCACGTCTTTCTTTAGCTTTCAAAGTGAAAGAGCTCTTATCGAACTTTTTATGTGCAACAGGAAATACAATGGATGGCGTGAAAGTGCTGCTGCATTCAACTGTGAAAAAAAGTTACTTCCAAAATAAAGGCTTGGAATTTTGTGCCAGTCTTCAATAAAATGGGTTAAACCCACATTAGCATTTGACCATATACGCAGCCAAAGAGAAATCGGGTCTAGGCACCAGTCATCTTCGAGAAAACCCATTTCCAATTCATTATGTACAGCACAATTAGGGGCAGACCCTGGTAGTCCCAGTAATCGTTTAAATAATTTATTTTCCAGGGTCTGCAGATTCACACGGTTCACATAACGCCCGATAGATAGATGCAGCCTTTGTCTGGGTCTCGTACACCTTTAAAATCATGCCGAGGGGCTGACCTTGGCACAGTGCACTAGAAATGCGAATACCAAAATAATCACATTCCTGGACCCTGGCAAGGACAGCCCCATTGTATAACATTGGGTGCATATTTGACACCTTTAACCCTCAGCTGACTGAGGTGTTTATCTTGGGGTCAAGATTATTCATAAAAGATGCATATGCCTGGATCAACTTTTGGAGTGCATTAGGGGTTTGGGCAATGAGGATTATCATCGGCATAGGCGAGAATTGGGAAAGCCCTACCACCCACTCTTGGATAGTCAACCTAGGAGTCCACAAGGCCATCATGCAACCAACTGATGTACAAAGTAAAAAGGGTATCCAGTAATATCTCCATGCATATGGTCGCCATACATAATGTCGCCAGGAAAAGGTTGTGGCGACATTATATATGGTGACCATATATATATGGCGTCAAGGGGAGCAGGGGTTGCGGGGGTGTCTCCCGCACGTTCAATGTAATAATGTCCCTGCACAAAACTGCAAATCTTTGTTGACCTTTTTGCCATGTCACATTTTTTGCAGGGACATTAGTACATTGAACCGTAAAAAGAACAGGTGCCAGAACACAGACCTGTCGAACCCCCGGGTTAATCTCAAAAAGGTCAGTACATTGCACCTCATCCCCAAAATCGCACACATGCCCGATTCATACTATGAATTGCCTATAAATTGGCTGATAAAATCTTGCCTGGGCAATTCATGGACCAGAGTACGGCCCAGAGCTTGGCCCTGTTCACTTTATCAAAGCTGTACTCAGATCCACGAAAGAGAGGTAGATTGCTTCACCATTGACAAAGGCAGAATGAGCCACTAGAAAATATAAATTCAGGGCCTGGTCAACAGTGTCCACCCCCGGTCTAAACCCATGCTTCAATATGCCCCTCTCCCAAAGATTTTAAATGAAGTATCAAGCAAAGAAATTGGCTTGTACGAAAATGGACTAGCGGGGTCACCCTTTTCAAATATTGGGAAAATAATAGCTAACTTTCACGAGGGTGGAAATTGATAAGACTACAAAATAGCATAAAGAAAAATAACAATAGCAGCGGGGCCCAGAAATCAACCCAGGACATGGTGCACGGTTGAGCGCCTCATTTCCAGTGGTAATTGAGACCTCCTTGAGTGTAAAAATCTGCAGTGAAACTCTGTGCTGTCGTTTGGGTTTCTGGGCCCGTAATATAAAGTGGAGAAATGCTCAACCCAGGCCTTAGCATCCACATGGGACGCCAATGCGATTTTGGTTCTGTAGTAGGCAGGTCCATCGGCCACAAATTGCCAAACTTTCTTAGAATCTTTCACAGAGACAACCTCTAGCAATTGCTCATCCCGCTCAGCTTTCCATTCGTCCAGAACCACACAATACTTTGCTCTAGTCTGAATAATATCACTTTTAGAACTAGTTGGAGATTTTAAGGGCTTCAGGAGTGACCGCTTAGCTGTTGCACAGGCGTCATTAAACCAACCTTTATTAATAGATTTTGATTTGTTCTTAAAGTTCTTCTGAAAACAAGTCAGAAAAGTCCCCCACGAGTTCAAAGCTAGTAGCAATGGTGGGGTCACTAAATAAACCATCCAATGTTTTAAAAAATCAAAGGGTGCTGTTCAACCAATACTTTGTGATGCAATTTTGTCTCTTCAATCCTGGCCCATTTAATTCTTCTTTTGGCTTGGGTATTGACCCTCAGCCTAGGAAGTCATTCACAATGCCCCCTGGCACACAAGAACCCTGAAAGCCTTAGGCTAATTGAATTATGATCACTACAGGGTTCCCCAAATATTTCATTTCTGGGACAGGATCCAGGGGTTTGGACAGAGAAACAGAAGTAATCCATGGATGTCTGGGGGTACGCGTCCATTAACGGGACGCATGCCCCAGTCTAGGAGCCGAGATTAAAATTGCAAACCCTTGGCACAGACTCGAGAATCCTGAATCCGAGTTTGAGAAATTGATCATCGAATCATCCCCATTTTCACATTGAAGTCACCCCCAGAAAAAGTGCAGTGCTAGGCCTCACCCAAGTGTTAATTGCTCCTCCATGAAGGCCCTAAAATTGGACAGCTTGTACAGATCGGCCTTATGTGGGCTATTATAAAAATGTAAGACTGTCACAGAGTCATCACTGCATATGGACTGCTGCTTTTGACTTGATGGTTAAGCAAGGGAAATTAGGGCTGGTGGCTTGGTTAATGATAGCGAGGTCCCTGGTTTTAAGATGGCTGATTTTGGAGGAGTGTGCTAGCTAAGGAATGCCTGTGACTGTTCCGATACTGGGAGTAGACGGGCCAGGGGTCTCAGACTGCAGATGCACTGTAAATTTACTGACAGCGTTATCGGTGGTGGCGTTATTCGAATAGTTGTTTTGGAGTTGTATACATGTTATTGGGACATTAACAACACATTGTTTCCAACAAGTACCCCCAAATGCACTGCTGTGGGGAATAAAGCAAGAAAGCATAACCAACAAGCAAGGATTGCCCGTTGTCAAGAGAAAGTGTTTAATAATCACACTCTAAATTTTACAACATATATAGTGAATTCAAGCCTTTGCTGATTTGTATACATCTAAATGAAACAATAAATCTGATTCATTATGAACCAATTCCTTTGGGTCACATACATTGTATATGGTATAGCACATTCTTCTAACATAAAGCAGCTTTAGAATAGGAGCAAGTCTCAAAAACAAATTGCTGGTTGACACATAATTGCCAATGCGTTTCGGATGTTTCATTCATTTTCAAGACTTTCAAGCTGTGTTTGTTAGGTTGCTGTTGGTCTGAGGACCTTAGCCAAATGCACCTGAAATGGATTTAGATATTGAGTGAACATTTAAATTGATTTAAAATCCTATTGGAAGGACGAATTTATGAGCAATCTTAGAAGTGCACCTCACATCTGTGTGTTTTATATGTTATTTGAGTCAGGTTGTTGGAGAGCAGAAGGGGTAGGAGTGTTTGGAGCGCAATCAAAATTCTGAAACACTCTGCGGCCTGATGTGGCTACAGGAAGTTTATGGGTTTCTTAGAGTTTTCCGTTTGTGTTTCACTGTTCTTGTCTTTGGTGTGCTATGTGTTTGGCCAGGTGAGCAACATGACTGAAATGTCTGGATCCAGCAAGACATGTTTTAGAGTGTTTGCCTGCAACGTTAATGGTATGAATGACCCCAACAAGTGCATAACAGTTCTGGACTATCTTAACGGATTGAAGGAGGATGTGGCATTACTACAAGAAACCTCCTTAATGGACACCAAAGTGGAGACATTGAGAAGGGGATGGGTTGGCTCAGTTCTACTTTCTCCTATTGTTCAAATTTGAGGGGTGTCTGTATTTTGTTTCAGACAGGTCCCCTACTGTCAGTTCTCGCTACAAGCAATGATGATGAGGGTTGGATTGTCTATGTTGGCATTAAACTGCAGGACTCTGTGTTGGGGATATATTATTCCCCAGAATAGCAGGAGTGGTTCTTTTTCAGGTCCCCTCCACAATTTCGTCAGAAAATAAGTCCGAATAATGTATTGCTGGGTGGTGTTTTTAACAACACTGTGGACCCCCTTTTGAACACAGGAGCAGTAGTCCAGATAGGAATGTGGGTGGTGGCAACCACATGTTCTTGCACACATTGCTACAGAATTCTGATTTGCTGATGCATGGAGTCTCGGTCACCCATCAGACAAAAGCTATACTTTCCAATCAAAATGCCATAATGTTTACTCGCACATTGATAACCTTCTGGTAGCTGGTCAATGCACCCAGAATTTCATCCATGCTGACATCGATGCTATACTTGTGTATGACCATGCCCCTGCTTCAGTCGGGATCTTATTGTAATTTTCAATACCCAAGTCGAACTACTGGTAGATGAACACTGTTGTTGGAAGATAATGAAACTGTGGACTGTTAGGGAGAATTCTCATAAATGGTTGATTTCCCTTACCTAAAGAGTCCCCCAGCAGCTTTGCTGGATTTCTAGGATTTATTTTTTTCACCTGAGCCTTTTTTCCCACTCTTACATGTGTTTTGCTATGTGTATTTCTACATTCTGTGTGATCTTGGGCACTGGAGCCCCACCTACTCCATGTGCACCACTTTTGTGTGTGTGTTACACAGCACCTTCAGAGCAGTGACACAGGGTTGTCTTTGAGACTTCCCACTGACTCAATTTTTCTGGGGCTGACTACTGTCCCCCAGAAAGAGGTATAGTTGCCATTAACTTTATATAGTCACTTTAAATCACAGACCCAGTACACCCCATCTTACATGGAGTATTGCAAAGGGTTAACTCTTATCCCTTTTTGTCTGTGCCTCTTGGAGCCGTGTATCGCTCCCTGAACATTAAGACTTGGCTGGTGGCAGTGGTATCTACCCTAACTTTTCTACCGCGGTTATCTTACATAACGTGGTAATGTTTTAGGCTATTATATTAGCCTCGAACATAAAACCTGCCTGAACATATATGTTTTATTTTGGTTCCGGCTGGGTTTAGTCGTCATTTCTTTTTGTTAAAGTCTTTCTCGTGTTTTTCTCTGCGCGCCAAACCGGGGATGACTTTGTTTGCTGTCTTTTCGCGGGCTTCTGCACAGAAGCCCTCCTTAAAGCGCCTGATAGTCTAGGTAGGCAGGATGTGAGGGAGGGATCTTCGGACCCCTGCCATGGGTTCCCTTGGTAACCCAAGTCACACTCTTGTCTGATTGGCTAAGGGGACTGGCCTTGCCAGGCCAGCCACCCTGCTGTGTGATTGACAGCCAGGCTGTATGAATGGGGGAAAACTGAATAAAAATCAGGTCTCGGACTGGAAGAGCAGAGTCGCCACTGGAACGAAAAAAAATCAACAAAGAACTGGAAGAAGAGGACCCCTACAACGACTGAACCGCCCGGTGAAGCCCTGCTGCAGGTCCGAATCTCCAAATCAGACAACAGAGAAGATCCTCCTTTAAACTTCTTCCTTTGAGCTGGAGGGACCAACCAGTTTGCCCAAACTACAAGCCAGGACCCCTTCTCTGGTCGAATTCGCTGTACAGAGTTACAGTGGGCCGGATAGCCAAGAAGGTCGGACCCTGCTTGGCTTTTAAGGAGCGCACCTTTTATTCATTGTTTGGCGCTGCTACTGGTTTCTTTCCTGGGTAGTGTAGGACTCTCCAGTCTTCCTACTTCTGATCAGTCTGACAGTCGCTTCAGGAACCGTGAGCCTGCAGGAACTACCAGGAACATCTGCCTCAGCTACAGCCGACTCTCCTTTTTAAGGTACTGTGCAAATCCGGTTGTGCGTTTCGCTCAGCTGCGGTGAAAGTGTTTGAAATCTTTCTCCAATCCCAGGGCTTGTCCTTCTCTTCTCTCTGAACTAACTTTTCTACCAACCAACCTCGTCCGGAATCTGTGCCACAAACTTTACCGCGAACTAACCTGAACTGTGTGAAATTGAGCAAAAGACTTTTGACCTATTGACTTTGGCCCTAAGCGTTTTCTAGCTGATCTCCTCACTGTAGTCTCTCTTGTTCAACTGCTCAGAATACTTACCTGTTGGTTTTGCCTAATTGCTGATAACTTTGTCTTTCCCTCCCTTTTAAATTGCTGGAGTGCCATTTTGCTCCCACTTCATTTTGTGATCTTAACTTGACTGGGATTTAAGGGAAGTGGTGTGGTGCATTTATGATTGTAATTTTGACCTTGCTTATAATAGTGAAATGTTATACAACTGTTGAGTAAATAAATATATATTAATTTACTCCAAAACCTTGAATCAGTGTTTGCCTGAATCATAGGAATTGCTGTCCTTTGTGTAACTATTTGTTTGTTTGTTTGTTTGTTTGGAATTTATTGTGCGCACCAGACCCTGGAGTATAAGGGCGCAAAAGTAAGAATATATACAGCTTAGAGCATAAGTTACAGGTTACAGTTACAAGTTACAGACATTAGCGGTTACAGAAATTACCAGTTACAGGTGCAAGTTTTTCAATTGGCAGTTGCTGTCGTTAGCCTGCTCACTTACTCTTGAGATAGGTCTGGCTGCTCCGCTACTGTTAAACTGTACTGCCACTTGTAGTCTTAATTGTGTGTAGTGTTCCCAAGGGGTACTGCATATAATTCTGCCTAACATGGACAAATTGGTGAAAGAAGCAGAGTTTTGTATATCTGGAACCATGACACTGGAAATGAGCGTGCAGTCCGTATGGGAGGCTTTTAAGTGCTACACTCGTGGCCTGCTGATTGGCCTCTAGAGTAAGAAACAGATGTAAGGAACAGGAAATTAGTTTGATGAAAGAGGGGATCCAACTCCTGGAAAGGGACTACTCGTCGGATCAGACTAATGAGAAGAGGGGGGTACATTGGTGGATAAAAAATATCAACTGAACAAATTGTTGAATGAGAAGGCAGAAAAGCTCCCGTTTCTGACAAAATGCAAAAATTACAAAGGAGGGGAAAAGTATGACAGGCTGCTGGCTTACCGTCAGAATCCAAGAGAGCGACGACAGAACCATAAACACTGTTGCAAGTGCCATCAGAGTGGTGACATATATGCCACATGAAATTAACTCTGAATTCCGTGACTTTTACAAAATGTTAGACACATCGGAGTGAAGCCCGACTTGGAAGACTGGAGTAGATATCTTGATGGCTGTGGTCTGCGGCATCTAGGATCGATCTGGATTCGCCTCCTACAATGGATGACCTGAAGAGAGCAGCAACTCGCCTAAATGGGGGGAAATGTCCGGCCCCAGATGGCGTTCCAGCAGAAAGATCATGCCAAATCAGGTTTTGAACTGTTGTTGGAAGTGTTGCAGGCTTCAAGAATAAAGGGGACACTGCCTCAATCGATGCGGCATGCATAATATCGCTACTGCTGAAGAAAGGCAAGCCACCTACAACCATGTATTGCAACAGGCCAATAAGTCATTAACAGACAATAAAATACTTGCAAAAGCACTTTCAATACGGATGGATGAGAATCTGTCGCAATTTGTGGAGGAGAATCAGTCTGGGTTTGGTTAAAGGAAGAAGTCCGGCCTCCAATATGTGGAAATTGATACTGACATTACAGGGAAGTCAAAGGCAGACACTGGCTGTGGCTGCTCTCTCGCTTGATGCAGAGAAGGTGTTTGATAGGATAGAGTGGAGCTTCCTCGTTGCACTGTTGGGAGAGTTTGGGGTTTGGACCGGAGATAAGAGGGTGGATTTCGTTACTGTATGCTGACCCGAAAGCGGAAGTCAACACGAATAGCATGTCCTCTGATAAGTTTGAACTGGTGAGGGGCATTAGGCAAGGTTGCCAACTGTCACCGTTGCTATTTGTGTTGGCGACAGAGCCACAGCCGTATAGATTAGATCGGATGTGGAAATAATAGGTGTCCATTACGGTGAAGCACTGCAGAAAGTATGGCTCTATGCAGATGACATGCTGCTTGTGACAAAGGATCCGAGTATTTACCTCTGGATACAAAATAAATTGGTTGAAATCTGAGGCTATGCTGGTGTCTCCCTCGTGCCGTAGGACAGATGTTACCAGGTTCAATTTCAGTTGGTGTCCAGAAAAGATGAGGTACCTTGGAGTGTGGCTGACGAAGGAGGTTAAGATCGATGATGGACGATAACACTTGATGAACATGAAAATTGATCCGATGAGATGGTCAGAGCTGAACCTGTCCCTTTGGGGGAAAGTCAACGCTATCAAGATGACTTTGGATCCACACATCAACTATATACTGAGTATGCTGCCTCTTCAGTGAAGAGAACGGGTTTGTAGGAGATAGAGCCAGTTGCAGGGTTTTCTGTGGGAGTGGAAACAGCCACGCCTGAACCTTTGGAAACTGCAGCTACACTGTGGTGAGGAGGCCTTGGAGTCCACCTGGCTTTTTCAGCGCACCATTTGATACTGTTTTTGGAGGAGTCCCCCGGGGTTTAGGCACGGGCCAAGTCAAGTATGAATATGCTGCTTGTCCCTGAGGCACTTTAGACATCCAGGAGCATCAGGGGTAGTATTCCCTCTCCAGCAACAGATTTGAGAAAACCTGGCACAAGATTGAGGGGTTGAATATGGGGGACTCCACAATGTCAGGAAAAAGAGGGGAAGGGTGGGCACTACAGATTTACTGGCAGATTATTCACTTCAAAAATAGTTTTTGGTATATAAATGAAAATAATCACAGTGTTATCAGTAAACCCTTGGCACAAGGATGTAGAGACTAAGTCGAAAAAGCTAGGAAGGATTCCTTCGCTGATGATACGCTCACGCTAAGCTCTAAAGAAAATTGCAGTTGTTCATAAGGTTCATCAATAATATTTACATAGTTCAAAATTATAGTCCATTAGTATTGATATAAAATTGTCCCAATATTGCTTTTATTGTTTCATAAAAGGCAACTTGCATCCAAAGTGTGTGTCCAAAAAACAAAGTTTGCCAATGCATTTTCAGAACTCAGTCCGTCATCAGGGCTGGACACTGTAAATGTAATGTTACACCAAATGAAATACATAATGAAAAATGTGTACATACATACCCCATAATTGTAGATTTCAACATCAAGATTCAAATATAGAATATAGAAAATTAGTATACAATCAAAACCAATTGATGATTGTTGTTCAATGACAATCAATCTAGATACATGTTGCTATGGAAATAACTTGAGGAGGTTTACCTGGCTGTGTAAAAGTCTTAAGAAATGAAAAAGCAAAGGCATAGGATATGTGGGTGATGTACTTCGAGTCTACATACAACAATGATTCAATAAATATATATATAGCTGTTGAACACGAATTTACCTGGGGACATGTAGCCATCAGCTTGACATACTGGAATTGCCCATATCTACCTGTTGCTGTATTAAAAGAAACGAAAAACCCTGTCTGATATGGTGACTCATTCGTGTTAAAAAGTTGTTGGCAAACCATATACTTAAAGGTAGCAGGCGCCCCTCTCTCGGAAGAACACGGCATGATAACCTGTTCAGTGGTTGTTAACCACATTGAGAGTTCGCAGCCATCTGCTTTTTGCTCACTGTACCTTTCACAGATGGGAAATATCCATTTGTATATCAGTCTTTGTCCCGCCCACATGGGCAGTCCAGCACCGAAATGCTATGGCAATTCCTCTCTGAACAAGAGTACCAACAGCAACCCCATACACGTGTTTCAGCCTTGTTGGGCATCATCAGTGAGGTGAAGCTGAGCCTCTCTAAGCACAGTGAGCAGGAAGTCCACGTCTGGTTGCCCCCAGGTAACCAACCCCAAGTTCCTTCAAAGAATTCAACAAAGGTAGCAGACGCCCCTCTCTCGGAAGAACAAGTGGACTCCCTGCTCACTGTGCTTGGAGAGGCTCAGCTTCACCTCACTGATGATGCCCAACAAGGCTGAAACACGTGTATGGGGTTGCTGTTGGTACTCTTGTTAAGAGAGGAATTGCCATAGCATTTCGGTGCTGGACTGCACATGTGGGTGGGACAGAGAATGATATGCAAATGGATATTTCCCATCTGTAAAAGGTACAGTGAGCAAAAAGCAGATGGCTGCGAACTCTCAATGAGGTTAACAACCACTGAACAGGTTATCATGCCTTGTTCTTCCGAGAGAGGGGCGCCTGCTACCTTTGTTGTAAACCATATACTTACCAGTGTGCTAGTGCATGACAATTGTTGGCATCAGGTCGATGAGAGTTCGAGGTACGAGCGTCCTCTTGGTAATGTTTACTGTGGCAGGCCACCGTTGCTAGGCGACATGAAATCATGCATACGCTGTGATGTCACGTACACCTCGTGTCCAGTGTGCTCTGCAAGCAGAGCGAACGGGATGTGGCAACCCATCATTATCATATGCTTGAAGTGAACTACAAAGATGTTGTGAATCTATCTCGTACTTGAAGTAACAGTGGAGGTACCCCAAGCATAACAAGTATGTTCATTGGGCTCCTATTATGATTGATCTTATACAAATCGATTTACAAAGTAAAAATCTTAAGTGTAAGTAGAAAGATTAAACAGGTATGGAAGAGTAATCAGTTAGGGTAAGTGTCGTGCATAGCAAAGCGGTCAGTGCTCCACAACTCACTACATCCCGTAGAGATATCTATCCAGATAGGACATTTCATACAGAGCTTTGTAGTGTAAAAAGCGTGGTTGTATTCATGATGATACAAGACATAATCAAGATAATATAGTTATATGTAACATATGAAATTGTGCTCTTCATTCATCACCCTAGGGGTCATGGCATCAAGTCGCTCGATCCAAAAGTCTCTCTTTGGTCGAGCCTTAGAGTCAGATTCTTGTGTGCGTCTTGCTTCATGACTATTTCAACTATTTGGAAACGGATCTGTGAAATGTTGGGCTTCTTTTCAAACCAATGTCGAGCCACCACTTCCAAATAGTAGAAACAGTTCCGAAATGCATTGGCAAACTTTTTGTTTATTGGACACACACTTTGGATGCACATTGCCTTTTATGAAACAATAAAAGCAATATTAGCCCAATTTTATATCAAGACTAATGGACTATAATTTTGAACTACGTAAACATTATTGATACACCTAATGAACAACTGCTACTTTCTTTAGGGATCAGCGTGAGCGTATCATCAGCTAAGTAATCCTTCTTAGCTTTTTCGACGGAATCCACAATGTCCCCACAAACATCACTCTAGCTGAATAGGAATGTGCAGATCGATGGCAAGCCCATTTTCTGCCCGCACTGGTTCCTAAATGGTGTGCAATGGATTGGAGACTTGTTTATGAACGATAACTAGATCCCCTTTAACAAGCTTTCAACAAGGCACCTTCCTGACTGCACCTATGGGGAATACAGGCGTTTGAGGGCAGCAATCAGATGTTGATATGATTTGCCTGCGGCTGAAAGTACAGCGGGCGAAACGTTTGCATGAGAAAGGTGCGAACTACCAAAAGTTTGCACCTTTCTCATGCGAACACACATACAAGCTCACACCCACACACACAACACACCTATAACACCCCCCCACTCACACCCTCAGCACACCCCCACCCCCAACATAAACAAACCCCACTTACCTTCATCTTCACGCTGGGTTCCCTGTGGCGCCAGTTCCCTTTCACTTCTGTGATCGGGAACCAGCGCCACAGGGTCCTTTTGTTTCTTTTTTTGTTTTTCTTGTAACGGAAGGCTGAGGGGGTGTCCCCCGCAGCTCCCGCTCACTATACCATAAAGTATAGTGAGTGGGGCGATGCGGGGGACGCCCCACCAGCCCTTTTCTTTTTACAATGCTACCACCAAAGGTTCGAACTTTTGGTTTCGAACCTATGGTGGTAGCATTTTTAGAACTTTTGGTCATTGAGACCATTTATTTTTGGTAAAATTGGCCTAGACCGTTGATGTAAGTGGACAAGATGTTTGTCAAAGAACAAATATTGAACATTCAGGGGAAGGATCATTTTGCTTCAAACATGTACAAGCTTCTAATGAACAGTAGGAAGCCGTATGGACGATTACTCAGGGCATGGTCCTAAGCCGTATGGACGATTACTCAGGGCATGGTCAGAGACGATTGGCACAGACATGGCGGAGGGAAGATGGGGTAACTTGTGCAGAAATGTGGCCCTGACATGACTGAGTTGAGAGAGTGCAGCAGATAAAGTTTCTTAATGTTTACTGGACACCGACCAAGTGTGTGCGAGGGGATTGAGTGACTCGAATGCATGCTGGGATTGTGGTCACAGGTCGGGCTCTCGAGTGCATGTGGGAATGTTGTAAAGCAAGATCATTCTGGTGTGGAGTTAGAGACAATAAACAGAGTTTTGAGAACGCAGCTGGATTTTGATTTGTGGCCGTTGTCTTGGGGGTGGATGTGCTCTTCGATGACTTGACTTACCCGCATAGATGTTGGCTCTTTTGGGCCTCCCTCTCTCAGACAAGAAGAATGTGTTGCGGAAATGACAGTGCCACTTTTCCTTCACGATAATCTTGGGTGTAAGACCTACAGAGAATGTCACCCATTGAGCATGCCATCCTACGTAGGCAGAAGAAGGATGATTTGTTTGAGATGATCTGGGGCAGATTCCTGGATCTGACAAATGCATACCACAATTGTCTGACTGGCCTGTTTTTATGCATTGTTGTAATATAAATGTTTCAATATAAATGTAATACAAAACTCATTGCATATTGACAGTGTAACATCTTGGTATCAACAACCACCACCCTACAATCAATGGAAGCTTTTATCAGTATGGCTAAACCTCCAAAGCATCTACCTCTGGTGTTCTTGCATGCCAGGATGCCATATGACACATAACCGTCCAAAAGGGGTGACTCTTAAAGTTCAATACACCCGGTTTAAACATGTAAACTGGTGCAAGCTATATTCCAAGAACGAAAACTAACATCAGAGGATGAACCAAAGGTTGTGTCAAAGATCTCTCTGCACTATGGTAGGAATCAGACTCCCCTGCCCCTCTGGATCCAATGAGGTTGGGAGAGAGTGTGAGGGATCAGCCAGTCAATCGAGCTCCTTGATTGTAGACAATGCTTCAAAGCGATTAAAAAACGGAACTGCCACTCTCCCAGTCTGATCAACCACACTATCAGCTGAGGGACTACTCCTGGGATTTTTAAATTGGGCAATTATTAGGGTTGATCAAGACTGCACTATCATTTCCATGGCACTTAGTAAACCACCTAACTAGACATAGGGGCTGTGAACCCGGCCTGATGTATCCCCAAAAAGGGGGATATAAAAAGCCAGGGGGTCACTTTTACTGTGAAGTTTTCACCATTTGGCTTAAGACCACTGGATACATTTGAATTAATCAAATTGTTCTGTAAGGAATGATTTGCAAAAGTAACAAAAATGCAATCTCCCTTTACCATCTTTTCAGAATCGCCAACTGTGATGCTGGAAATGCCTTTTGGAGGGACAGGGCCTCCTGTCCTTGTCCTACCACTTCTCTGTGTGTGTTTTCTCTAGGTTTTCTGCCACTGGGGTCCAGCCATAGAAATCAATGGATTCCTTCACAAAGGCAAGATGGCCACTGTGGCCTCTTGGTTTCTATTGCCTTTACCTTGTTTCCCAAAGACCTGGGAAGCCCTGTCTCTGTTGCCTTTCCTCCTGAGTGAATGTTGGGCAGAAACACCATATATGGATCTGGGGCTTCCTCCTGTCAGACTGACTGGAGCCTTCCCAGGGGCTGTGGGTACACCCTAGGGGTGGCACCTGTGTGAATGGAGTTGGGAGTCAACTCACATTCACTTTTATGGGTGTCTGGTTTCTGTGTGTGGGACACAATGAATGAGACAGCCCCTACAAACTGACATGAATGAAGTGTAGTGTCCTGAAAGGCTGGGTACTCCCCCCCCCCCCCCTAATCCACATTCTTTGTTCTGGGAGTCTTGGTGGAGAGAATGGCGGATTGCCTTTGAGCCTGCTGGCCTTCATGAATGCCCTTCTGCACGATTGGCTGACTGAGCCTGGCTCAGCCAGAGTGAATGGGGAAAAGATGTGTATATCTGGGGACCTCTCACTTACCAATTTGTTCAGAAGCTGAAGTCGAAGCTGAAGCAAGAAGAAGCTGTTCCTTGAAGCCCAGCTGGAGGAGACGTTTACTGCTGCATTTCCTTCATGTAATCCAAAAGATGCCATGTTCTTCCAAGGACTGATCCAGAAAGAACCTGCAAAGGAGACCTCTCCCCGAGCTACGAGGGACCATCGTGCAACCTGCTACTCTTCATCCGAAGTGCCCTGGAAGCCAGTCCTGTGTGCCTGCCGTCCGGAGAAGGGGTCTTCGTGAGTCCTGAAGAGAAGTGCCCAGACATCTTGAGTCGGAGAAGTCCACTGCTGTCACCCAGGGTCCGGAGGTGTGTTTCGTGACCGCTGAAAGCCAATGCGGTCTATCAGCGAGAAGAGGGGGTACCATGGCATACTGCTGCTGGACACCCAGAGCTACGAAAGTTCCAAACTGCCCAAGAACATTTCAAGTGACATCCTGGACATCACGACTGACCACTTTCCCCCCCGCACCTAGAGTCCAGAGTTGTGGGTTTCCCCGTCACCAGAAGCTAACAAAGATGTCCCAAGGGTCCAGACTTGCTGATGGTCCGAGGTCCACTCTAGTGGTCAAGTCCAGGTCGCCAGAAGCCGTCCAGAAGTTCGTGCTGCTGCAGCACCGAAAGTTGGTAAACCGTGATATTCCGAAACCTGACAACAAAAATGACCTATGCACCGTTGCCACCAGAAGTCAACGAAAGGTCCCAGGGGTCTTACTCTCATCTGCCAAGCCTTTAAGGTGCCCACAGCAAGTTTCATCTTCGCAGGTCTTGTACAGTCACAGAAATCGTCGACCAAAGGAGAGCACAACGAGGAGAAAACCTGCTGCACTTCAGAAAAACTTTGGTTCCATTTTTCTTCTTGGACTCGGCATCCCAGTGGCTCCTTCTTCCAAGGGGGTGGGGGTGCATCCTCGCAGTCGAGGGAAACTGAGAAACTCTGCCACTTCTCCTGCCAAGGCACCAAAGGTAATGTGACGAGGAAGAGCATCTTCTAGCCTCAGGAGTCATCCAGGGGTGCCAGAGTCATCTTAGATCCTGTTCGCCTGTGGCCTCGCAGGTACTTTGGGGGTGGTAGAACCTTTTAAAGAAAGCAGGTTATTGAACATTGTTGGGTTTAAGCTGTAAACGACCAGATCGGTTACTCCCTAACTTTTCTATTAAAAGATTGCCCAGGTTGGGGGGGTGGGGGGGAGTATTCACACAGAATTGTATATCGACTCTAAATAAAGCATTCTGCCTCTTATCACAACTATCCTGCCTTTCATCTATATTCTATGCTGACTCACCTCACTTAAGAATTCACATGCCTATTTAAAACTGTCTGTACTTAATGCATTTCTTACTGAATTTAAGTATTGTGTGGTACCACAGAGTGTATATATTTGTCATTCTTTGAATAGATATTTCCAAGTACAAAGTGTTATTATTTAAATGTATGTATATTCCTGAATTTTATTTTATATAAAGAAACTATGTTATCACTTAACATAGTGTGTTGAGATTCTTTTGTGGGGGCTTTTAGGATTCACTTTACTTAAGAAGCGGCCTGCCTCACCTCCTGAAAGTTTAAGCCTGGCTGCTTGTCCATTGCTACCAAATTGAGAGCTTGCTGCAGTATTCTGTGCCTTTACCCTACCATATAGGGGGCATAAGTACAGATACCCCACTCCAGTCTTCACACCAACCCACCCAACCCTTTTTTCCATAGGGATTGAAGAGGAAGGCCTATCAAATTCATGTTTAACCAATTATTAGTTGTGTTGATCATGGAAGCGGTGGATTCCGTAATCCCAATGGGTAAACTAGAAGCGTCCAAGATTATCCCAATAAGGGGGGCTGCTGCAGGGGGAGATTTAAACCCTCATTCACCGATCCCCCCCACATGGGGATAGCGGAAAGCCAGATTACAGCTCCATCCTGAAAATTGGCTCTCCCCCGATGGCAAATATCTGCCTCTGCACAAATCCACTGTTTAACGCAGCTATGAACAACGGTGGCAACAAACCTCCTGAGAATGTTTCTTACACCCAGGCTTTCCCCCAAACTATTAAAGGATAACTCCATAAAACTCTTCCTCAGCCCTCTTAGCGAGTCATCCATAATCGCCAAAGTATTCATAATCCCTTGCTTGAAAGATTGAAGCAAGTTCAGGATTGAGGTAAACCTCTCGTCCTAAAAACCTCTTCTCCCATCCAACAGTAATATGGTCCGCACAGACAAGAGTACTCGAATAGGGCCCAACCACTTCTCAAAGGACCCTGAGTAGCCACCTGCAAACCCACACAAGCCTCGACGAGGTTGTCTCCTCAGCGGCCTCAATTATGACTGGGGCCTCAAGCAATTCCTCCCCTGTGGGACAGGGGCCCCCTGGGTCATTAGAGTCCACACCACCACCCCAGATCTGTGCCCTTCAATTCCTCAAGCCCCTGACCGGCTATCAAAATTGCCCTCTCTGTAACCAAAATGCACTTTCCAATTTTCCAAGCTATATCCTTTAAATATAGGTCCAAAAGGGATAGTGAATTAGCTTTGGGCTTACCCAGAGTTTTTAAAAATGTTTTTTGCCCGTTTGCTAATTAAGACATCATTCTGCGCCTTTCGCTTGACCATTTTCACAACAGAAAGAGTGAAAGGTCAAGAGAAAATAGAAGGGAACCCCTTACTAAATAGACCAATAAACAGTCAAGTACATTTTTTTTTAATTAGGAGAAAGATAAAACCTACCTAAAACTCCCCAAATTAAAGTACCAATATGCAAAAAGTGCAATTTGCTCCAAAGTGCAAAGTTGTAGGATTAAATACAGTGATGGATTTGCGTTTAAAATAAATTTTAAAAAAGAAGCAGCGAGCATTATGCTTATGCAGTATGTTAAAAAAATCTACAATTATACTATAAAACACGGGGAGTGGGGAATGCCCGACTGCTGGTGGGGCACCCATAGTCCGACTTCCACTACCTGCTCAACCGTGTAAAAAAAGTCTGCATGAATCCATGAGCAGAAAAAGACAATACCAATAGACTTAAGTGTGCTAAGGCAGCTCATAATAAGAAATCCAAGTGCTAAAGGTTCAAAGTCTAGCAACAAGAGAGCCCCCAGAGAGGGCAAAGTAACAAGAAGAAACTCTTAATAACAACTCACAGGAATCCAAGTTCAAAGCAGTTCGTGCTAGAGCTTGCCAAAATAGAACCGCGAGGCCAGAGACTGAAATAAACTGCACTGAGCTTACGAGTTCAGGCTACACCATGTCATGCAAAATATCAAAGTAGGGTCCGTACAGCTGCCCCGCACTAACGCCCCACGCCCTTTATCCTCCATGGGCTTCGCCACTGCGGGGAACTTGCTGGAAAGAAATGGGCTGGTAGGCGAACACCGGCTCTTGCTCTGGACTGACTCCTGCTGCTGCACACCCAGCCGTAAAGAAAGTCCTCCTGGCGTGACTATTACCAACTGAAGTGCAGTTATGGGGCACAGGAACAGCGACAGCAGAGTGCCGAGGAGCTGCACAACTCAACATTTCAATGCATCTGTACCGGAGCTGAAACAGCGCGCCAGACCACATCCGTCCACAGAAGTGCCCAGATAGATAGTGACTTCCTTCCTGACTCAGATTTCATTTGAATCCTTTAAACCTCCCGTCCCAGCCCTCTCAGTCCTTCAAGGGCTTAAACACCTCCAACAGCATCAAAGAACTGATCAGCCGGACCCAATAGCTGCGGAACAGCCTGCCAGATGTCCTCCTGCTCTTTCATCAATTAGCCACTGAGTATCCTGCATAACTCAGAGCAGTGGCTGAATAGACTTCACATTGCAGAATGTCACAGAGGAAAGAACCACCATAAGACTACATTTACCAAATGGATTCTGCCTCAGATGCAGAAGCCCCAACAGAACCCAATGTACCAAACTCGGAAAAATAGACACATGACATGTGCCATAGCATACTTCTTTTAAAGGAAAACACAGCTCTGATAGGTTTTGACTTCTTTAGTCCGCTCAGCTCTGCTCCTAAACTCAAACCCAGACTCACATTGGTTGAGTCTTGGAGGTGAGTAGAGTACCTGGGAAATTAGCAGTGACGTTTACTGAGTAGCTGAACATCTTGTGCAGGACAGGAGGTGGTGGCAAACAGCTGACTACACCTTCGTGGCTTGCCATCCATCTACACAGATATTAACATGTACACTTGTATTTCGCAAGGATGCATCGGATTGGGGCAAGGAAGTAACTGCATGTGAAGGTCAGCTCCTCCACATGCACACAATCTATAGCACAGATCTCTATCCTTTCTGGTAAAGTGGAACCAATCATGTGAAGAAAATTAAAGATATAGGTAGACTGGCGCACCAGCACCACCATGCTGCGTCTGCTGAAATCATCGACAAACATGGTTTGCTTTTCTTCAGCAAACATTTATTCCACATTAAGAAAACTTTTAAGTGGGGGGGGGGGTGGGAGAAGGTTTGTAAAGAAGGGACATTGAATAGTGATAAGTAAAGTAGGGATATTGAAGACAAGGGAGTAGCAAACCCTCACAGACTTTGAAGTGTTTGGGTAGGAGTGTCACTCCAAGCTCAATAGTTTCCCGCATCATTCTGGATCTAATGTTGTAAAGCACATTTCTTTTCTGGCAAGAACACCCAAGCAGCAAATACAGTAGCCATATGATCCCAAGCCTATGGAAACTACTTTTGAATCATATTGCTACATTTTTTGGGATCGCAAAAGAAAATGTGATATGTATTTACATTTCCTGTGAATGGAAAAGTAAAATGAGAACTGAAAACGCTTAACGAATGAAATTATATTTACTCTCTGTGTACGCTTAATGAATGTAAAATATTTCCTGTGTGTACATAGATACATCATTGCCTGGACACAAAAGAGTCGGGAAGACTCAGGAGACAGCAGATCAAAACCCATACAGGTAGTAAAAATACTGACAAAACAAAACTGCAAATGACGGTTAGAGAAATTAGTAGTGATCAGCGTGCAGGAGATGTTTCTAGTAACGCATACCTGGCATACCTCCCAGACAGAATTTGCAGTGTCTGGTGCAGCCCTCGGGGCGCCCCTATGGAAAGGCCACATTCACACCAACAAGAACACATGGCGATCTGAAAGTAATTACCGCATTGCATTTTAAAGCCTGCATGAGTCGATTTCAATTCAGCTGGTTCGTTTCTGAGATGGCAGCGGCCCGCACTTTACTCTTTTTATGAGCATACAGTGTCTCTGGAATTCAAGCTATTACCCTGCTCTGTTCAGACTTTGTATAAGGCCATGTTCAACTGCTTAACTCCTTGAGGCACATTTGCAGCTTTGCCAAGTCTAGGTACATTTGTCCCAAATGTTTGCGTTTAAAGGGGTGCTACATTTTGAGCATTCTGTGATTTGTCTTTATACAAAAGCAGAAAGAACAATATTGTATTGCGGTTTCAAAAGGTTGTTATTGTAATGCTTGTCGCTGGCGCCCAGCTGCCATTGGCATGGCCATGCAGAATAGTTTAATGATTAAACTTTACTGGTTAAAGAACAGAGATCAGGTTGCTGATGAACTTGCATTTAGGTTCTGCACTCACTTATGCTTCAGTGTGTGTTGCCTGAAGATGCACATGTTCTGTGTACTAAGATGAGAATCAGTGCCTACACATACAGACATTTAGCGAACAGGGGAAAATCCATGTATCCTCGACTGGAAACCTGATAATCATGCACAGAAACGTCCTCGTAAGATTTGAAAGGTCACTTCTGGTATGTTGCATGGACTCCAAAAGCAGTGAAACTGTTAAATGTCTTGGCATAAAATGCAAAGATTTTAAGTGAGCCCTGACAAGTGCCTGCTCATGTTAACTGTACATGTTGGAGTTGGCTCTTCAATCTGTGTAGCATACTCCTAGAAAAATGAAGTCATACAGAAACAATTTTTTTAGAGTAAAAAGCGGACTGCAAATGATGTCTGTACAGAATTCATGTTTGCCGTTAATATATTGATTCCAACATGCCAATATCATTCAGGAAAAATGATTTTTTTTTTCTTTACACTGGATCTTGTACTCTTGGGTTATAGAGGCTAAAAGGAGTGTTAGGAAAGATTTGCATTTCATGTGTAATTTTCCCTCCAGTTGTGAACCCCCCAACATTTTGCTGATGTCTAAACACCATAGTCTGACTTTACCAGAGGAGCGCAGCCTTCTGCTGTGCTCCCCTGGGCTTTTCGCTCACTTTTAATGGGGAAAGTGACATGCCCTTAAAGACAGTCAGTACTGGGAGACTTTGTTTCCCTTAGTCCATGTTGCAACTTTTTTGCAACAAGTGTACAACGTACCTTACAGTGCACTTGTGTCTAGTCATTTCCAAAGGCCTTAGATATTCTCAAAGTATTTTTTAGGAGAAGTGCAGATGTGCCTTGGACAGGGCTGGTGGCAGCTTATCATTTCGCATATTTTTAACCCTTCCTTGCCAGGTAAACCGCGATTGGCACGGTTCTGTGGCCTGGCTCCTATCCTATGGCCATCTTGCCCCTTCACCTTCCCCAGGTCGGGCCGACCCAGGTCAGTCCTTATTTGGGCATGCATTTTCTCGTGAAGCGCCAAGCTTTCGCAGGCTTCTGCATGCTTTGTGTGCACGCCCACAGGATGTAGGCTGGAACATCTGGTTCCAATACACATCCTGGGTGGCAGAGAGTCTGGAGTGCTATGAATGCCTGGGACCACCGTGGTCCATGATTGGTCCACGTATGGTATGCCTGTGAGCAGATTTCCCATTGGGTCCTCTTCATTTTGGCATGAAGGAGATTATTGATGAGAGAAGGCCCCAAACACCCATAACATGGCGATCTCTGGAGTTCTCACTGAACGAAGGAGAAGATCCAAGTATCCTCAAACTAAGAAGCTGAGTCGAGGGACCGCTGGTGACCCGCTCAAAGGTTTGGCACCCTGAACCCGCTGTCGTCCCGCTGGACCCCTCTGCATACAGTTGTCCTAGAAGGTCTACGATGAAGCTTCGACCCATTGGAATAGTGGGACCAACTATTCTTGGCACCTTCATCTTAACCTGCAAGTAAGCCTCTCTAGAAGTGTCCCTGGGCCAGCCAGTGGACTGACCAGTTTGCGCAGACGTTTTGCCCCGATACCGCAGACGTTCAAGGAGGCCCTTGAAAATTGGCATATCGCAAGCTCTGTGTTCACGGCACTCTCACACCGAATTTCATACACTTGGCGTTCCCAGGTCTGGAGTAAAAGTGAGTGTGCCAGAACCGGAGTTTACGTGGTTGCCGTGCCGCCCAGCCATGGTGATGATCTTTGCAAGTTCATTGCAGCTGTGGTCCTCTGTGCCCTGAAGCCTGCTACAGTGGAACTGCCCTGATCCATCTACCAGGAGCGGAGAAATCGCCACTGTCCCATCAGCGCTGCATCTTCATCGCTGAAAGCCGTAGAGCCGTGAGATTGGCGCATTTGAACCTGCAACCGAAGCGGACTCAACTGCTGAAGTTGTGCCGGGGGTCGGTGAGTAATTGCAACCCTAACCGGTGGCCCCTAGCGCATCCATCCATTTTTACGCACAAGTGGCCCTTCAGGGCCACTCTCCTTTCCACTGCTAGTGCAAACTAGCAAACTATTCCCAACTCTTGGAATCGACTCTGCCCTCAAGTGGAGGCCCTCCTCGAATAGCGGGAACCTATTCTGCATCACCTCACCTACCTTCCTGAGCTGCTACAGCCCCTACAAAAGACCCTGCTTTGCCAATTTCAACTAACGCGTGCGCCAGCTTCGCGAGTACATTTGAGCATTAGGCTCCTCTCATCTTAGGGATTGCACTGCCTTTCAGTTAGGATTGTGTTTGATACAAAAGGGCCTAAATACTATTTGCACTGCCTGTTTCCTTCCGGTTTAGGACCCAATTGGTGCATTCATCCTTTGGACCCCATTGGTCTTGTATATAGGTGTATAGATAGAATTGTGTTGGTTTGATAGTGTTACAGTGTGTTGATTTGCAAAGCACCTTGGAATAAATGTATTTGTATTTTTGATATATATACACTTGACTGGGAGTGATTTGTAAGTGTCCTTAACTCTGTGTGCTCATTGAGGTCTTTAAGTCACTCTCACCCCTCCTGAGATCTAGTCTTGACCGCCGCCATAGCTACCTTGATTGGTCTGGCTTGTCCAGAAGGTTACCCTGTTCCAAGAAACTAGGATGGCCTTCGGAACCTCTGCCTACCAGGTCAGAGTTCAGAAATCCATCTTAACAAGGAGAAATACAATCCCTAGAAGGCAAAGAAAAGGCAGGATTCTGGATGAGTATCACCTCGTGGCTTTGGGGGCAAGAGGTTGCTGGTGGGTATGCCTTTTTTGGAATTGCAAATATTAAGCATATTTACATGCATAAAAACAAGCTTCATGACTGTCAAACAGTCTAGAAGCTTGTGACAGGGCTTGCTCTGTGGTATATTTAAGTAATTAGGACAGAAGAGATCTGAACTTGTCCCAATGTTAGATGTGAACTAAAAGTGTCCTAGCTTTTAAACTCATCATAAAAATGAATTTGGTTAATTTAATTTGTGCATACTGTGTGAAGGAATGCAAAATGATGTGTTGAAAAGGCTGCATAACATGATTTGCAAGCTTTTTTTTTTTTAGGTACATGCTTACGAAAGAAGTGAGTTAATGGAGTGCAAAGAATTAAAAAAAAGTTGAAAGCTACTAGCTGGCATAAAAAGTCACTTTCTCCACATACATGCTGCACACAAATTCTTACTTGTCAGTGACTAGTGGCAAGTCCAAATTTTGAGGTCCGATTAGTAGACTGTCTTGTTAGGTGGTAAATGTGGACTTTGGTGTATCTGCAGCACTAGCTTTAGTGGCTTTATTTTGCCACGTGTACATACAATTTTATTTACGATTCTGTGAAGCTACTGGTATTCCCTGGTGCAGAGTTAAATGTAAGCCTTCACCAGGTAGCCTCTAGGTCAGTGGTGAGGAACTTGCAAACTTCTAGATGTTTTGGCCTACAACTCACATCATCCCTAGCCAGCATACTCAGTGATGAGGGATCATGTCAACCAAACCATTTGCAATGGAGCAGATTGAATACTGCTGCTCTAGACTGTAGTGTTTGCAGGGACACATAGAAACCCTGGATAATAGGCATCTGTCCCTTCCTTAAGCTCGTATTTTGGAGATTCTATCAACTTTATTTAATAATTATACAAAACATAATACAACTTAGTAACAACAGAATGGGAACAAGCAAAAGATTACTCTATATACATCAGTGCATCAAAATGCAAATTACTACTAAAGTAACAGCTATTCAAAACGAAATGCGAAAACATCCCCACCCTCCTATCTCATGGCAAGACGTGACAACACAAAACACAAAAAAAAGGACAAAACATACACCCCTACCAATCCCCAACCTCAATATCCACAAAATAAACCAAAGCCTACACCTCATCCAAATAAATCCCTGAATGACCCCCATCTCTCCTCGTACTCAGTTTCCCAATGTTGTCGAACTGCCCGAGTCTTCTCATACCAAGAGAGCGTCCGCATATCCGACACCCAGTTCTCGCAATGTGGCTTCTTCCTGGATTTCCACACCTGGAGATTCTAATTATGATGAAAGTACAGCCCTTATAAACATTGTTAAGACGGATTTCTGAACTCTGACCTGGGGGGCAGAGGTTCAGAAGGCCAGACTAGTTTCTTGGAACAGGGTAACCTTCTGGAAAAGCCAGACCAATCAAGGTTGCTATGGCGGCGGTCAAGACTAGGTCTCAGGAGGAGTGAGGGTGACTGAATGACCTCAATGAACACACAGAGCAAAGGGCACTTACAAATCACTCCCAGTCAGGTGTATATATATTAAAAATACAAATATATTTATTTCAAGGCCTTTGAGTTTCAACGCATAAATCAAATCACAGTAATAATTTTAAGCCAACACAATCCTATCTAAATACATATATGCAAGACCAATTGGGTCTAAAGGGTTAATGCACGAAATGGGTCCACAACCTAAAAGGAGAAGGAAACAGGCAGTGCAAATAGTCTTTAGTCCCTTCTGCATCCAACGCACTCCTAAGAGGCAGTCCAATCCATAAGAAGAGTGGAGCCTATTGCGCAAATGTACTTGCACTGCTGGCGCACACGGTAGTTCAAATGCACAAAATGGGGTCTCTTCAAGGGTCTGTAGCAGCTCAGGAAGGTAGGTGAGGTGATGAAGAATATGTTCCCACTATTTGAGGAGGGCCTCCATTTGAGGGCAGAGTCGGTTCCAAGAGTTGGGAACACTTCGCACTAGCAGTGGAAAGGAGAGGGACCCTCGGGGGCCACCGGTTAGGGTTGCGAACACCCACCGAGCCCCGGCGCACTCCGGACCAAACTTCAGCAGTTGAGTCCACTTCAGTTGCAGGTTCAAATGCGGCAATCTCATGGCTGGGCGGCTTTCAGTGACGAAGTGACAGCGTTGATTCCTCTGCGGGACAGTGGCGATTTCTCCGCTCCTGGTGGATGGATCAGGCCAGTTCCGCTGTAGCAGGCTTCTGGGCACAGAGGACCACAGCTGCAATGAACTTGCAAAGTTCGTCACCACGGCTGGGTGACACGGCAACCACGTAACCTCCGCTTCGGGTGCACTCACTTTACTCCAGACCTGGGAACGCCAAGTGTATGAAATTCGGTGCGAGAGTGCCGTGAACACAGAGCTTCTGAGGTGCCAAGTTTCAAGGGCCTCCTCGAAACGGCGGCGGTATCAGAGCCCAACATCTGCGCAAGCTGTTCAGTCCACTGGACGGCCCAGGGACACTTCCGAAAAGGCTTACTTGCAGGTTAAGATGAAGGTGCTGAGAATAGTTGGTCCCACTATTCCAATGGGTCGAAGCACCTTCGCAGATCTCGGACGATCAGCTACAGAGGGGTCCAGCGGGACGACAGCGGGCTCTGGGTGCCAAACTTTCCAGCGGTTCCTCGACTCGGCTTCTTAGTTTCAGGATACTTGGATCCTATCCTTCATTCAGTGAGAACGCCAGAGATCGACATGGTATGGGTGTTTGGGGCCTTCTCTTATCCAGAATCTCCTTCGCGCCAAAACGAGGAGGACCCAATGGGAAATCTGCCTACATACAGGCATACCATACGTGGACCAATCATGGACCACGGTGGCCCAAGGCATTCACAGCACTCCAGACTCTCTGGCACCCAGGATGTGTATTGGAACCAGACGTTCCAGCCTACATTCTGGGGGCACGCACACAAGGCATGCAGAAGCCTGCGAAAGCTTGGCGCTTTGCGGGAAAATGCATGCCCAAATAGGGACTGACCCAGATTGGCTCGACCTGGGGAAGGTGAAAAGGCAAGAGAGCCAAAGGACAGGACAAAGAACCTTGTGGCGTGGCCATTTTGGAGCCAGGCCACCTAATCGTGCCAAACACTGTAATCGCGGTTTCCCTGGCAAGAAAGGGTTAAAAATATGCTAAATGATAAGCTGCCACCAGCCCTGTCCAAAGCACATCTGCACAGGAGAACCTCACAAATCCTTCGATGGTATCTAGGGCCTTTGGAAATGACTAGACCCAAGTGCACTGTACTATATATAAAAAAAAAAAAAAAAAAAAAGGTACATTGTACACTTATCACATGTTGCACAAAAGTTGCAACATGGACAAGGACTAAGCCGAAACAAAGTCTCCCGGTACTGACTGTCTTTAAGGGCATGTCAGTTTCCCCATTAAAAGTGAGCGAAAAGACCAGGGGAGTGCAGCAGAAGGCTGTGCTCCTCTGGTAAAGTCAGACTATGGTGTTTAGACATCAGCAAAAATTGTGGGGGGTTAACAACTGGAGGGAAAATTACACATGAAATGGAAATCTTTCCTAACAAACATTTTGCATAAAATATGCATTTTTTCCGATATGTTCATCTTTTATTCCCGATGTGCTGCTTGTATTTTCGTTTTCACTAAAAAGACAACACATTTATGAGACTAAATGTAACAGCTCCTGGTGAAGCCCAACAGCGCCTGATCAGAATAATATCCCCAACATGCAGGAGCTCAATTTTGACCCCCTGTATACCATACTAGCAGTATCACCAGGCATTACACTGGTCTTCAGCGGACATGCACATGGGGGTCTGCTATAGCTTTGTGTATGTTTTATAGTGTCGTAACTTCCTATTTTAGAAAAATCACATAATCAGCAATCCCCAGAAATCGCCTATACTGATAGCACAAGGCCGTACCCCGCTAGACCCCTGTGTGGGGCGAATGAGTGGGGTGGTCAAACGCCACTATCGCCTCAACACCACAGACTGGTATGCCGACCTTGTGTCCTATTATTGGAAAAGTCGCAAAATCGTAATCTCCTGAAATTGCCTATACTGATAGCACAGGGCCAGGCCCCGCCCTCTGATGGGCGAATGGGTGGGGTTTGTCAGATTTCACTATCGCCAGTACACCCCAGACTTGTATGCCGACCTTGGGCCAAAATGTCAGCCCACCAGCTGTTATGGGGGTTATACAAACACACTTTCAAAAAATATATATGTTCTTGGTTCTTAAAGCCCTTCAACAGGATTAATGTCACAGTGTGTGCCATAAGAGGCACATACCCCTGTTTTACTGTACAAGAGAGCACACTAATGTTCATGCTACAGCACCATCAGAAGTGTACACACACACACACACATCCTCCCCCACACAGTGCAATTACCAAAGATTTTGCAATTACCTTAGATTTAGGGAACTGGTGAACACACTTCTATTACTGACATGAAGCCAGTAATTGAAAATGGGTGCCGCCATACATCAGTGGCATCCCATACTTGTTGAAACAAAATATTTCCTTTCCGCTTGATCTACATCTCATTTTCATTGTCCAATCACTCTCCAGAGCAGTTTCTAGTCTCCCCTAGCTCCAACCACATCCCCTCCGAACCCCTCTGGACAGTTAGTTCTTCTCACAAGCACGGAAGCTCTTTCTTAACGCAAAGCTGTTCCTTTTGAAGTCTGTGGTTTCCAGGTCCAATATTACGTCACATCACTGCTGCAATCCCACATGGCCCTATCTCCAGACATGGCCCACCTTGCCCTCCCCACTGCCCAAGGATCAAACATCAAACCAAGCTCACAAAAATAAAGAGTACCAAATGCGGCAGCCTAGATCCATTAATTACTGAATCAAACGTTTAGTTCAAACTTGCGATCTTTGCCTTAGGCACTTCTTTTCCCACATCTTCAACACAGTGGCCAAGCATACTGTGCCACCACTGTGTGTCCGTTGGAGGTGGAGAAGCCAGAGAAGTCATTGGCAGAGCTATTGAGTGGCATCAGACTTAACTCCAAAAGTCAAACAAGAGTTGTCAAACGAAGTATACCTTCTTGATTAGAAACACTAACATAGCGGAGCCATAAGGGATCTTTGAGTGCTAGCCTAACTTTGGGCTCCAAGATATTTTTACATAGCGTAAAAAGGGAGGCTTCCATACCCGGAATGCTACCCCTTCCCCCGCCTCCTAAAGCATAAACCCCACAAAGTGTTCCAATTTTTGAACAGTGATATAAAATGATTTTGTAACGATCACACACTTTTTTTTTGGATAAAACATTTATTGTTTTATACCACAATCACAACAACGAAAAAATTTGAGGACTAGCATGTCCATTCATAGGTTAATAACAGTACATGTATCACCAATCACCAAAAGCATTTCCCATGACCATATACGTCTCACCACCATTGTCCGTGGGCTCTAGGGCCCCTCCTCTTCCCACCTCCCCCATATTTTGGAGGCTTTAGTAGGACAGCCTCTTACATTGTATACTCTACGCTCTATCATAGCACATGTGTCCATGTACATTACCCATTGTTCCAGCGTCTGGGACTCTGGGGCTCCACATTTTTGTGCAATGTTGAGCTTCATCAGACCCGCTGCTGTGTTCAAAAGCAGCCTTTCCCACTTATTAAGGACACACTCATCTGGTATGCCCAGGATTAGGACCTTTGTGTCCAGTGGTATAGTGCAGGCGAGGATCCTAGTAAGTTCATTGCAACATGCATTCCAGAAGGTACAGATCCGGGGGCATGCCCATAGGATATGAAAGAAAGTTCCCTCTTCCTCTCCACACCGGAGACAGTTTGGGTTAGGAGCCCTCTTCCAGCCATATAGCATTGTTCTGGGTAATGCACTCTATGCAAGATTTTAAGTTGCACCAGCCGGAGCCTAGAGGAGATAGCAACCTCCCGCGGGTGCATTAGCACCTGTATCCAGTCTTCTGGGTCTATCTCTCCTACATCCACTTCCCATTTAGCTTCCAAGCTCGTCAGTTCAGGAGTGGCAAAGGACGTGATAGCATTGTATAAAATGCTTGCATCTGGTGGGGATGTATGCTGATAGCATGTTACATTCTATCGGTGTGTACTCCGGGACAGTGGCATCTGCAGGTTTATGATTTTTCAGGGCATGGGCCAGTTGTATGTAATGGTACCGTTCGGTACCCGGGAGTTGGAATTTTAATTGTATGGCTTCAAACGAGGTTAGTTTCCCTTCTTCAAGGATGTCTTCAACTCTCAGAATCCCGGCCCCCACCCATCGAGACCATGGCTCGAGTTTACCAATTTCCATTAAGTTGCTGTTTTGCCATAGGGGTTGTGCAGCGGTTATTTTATTTTTCCACCCTACAAACATGTGTGCTTGTCTCCAAACATTAATAATGTGTGCCGCGGTGGTTGGCGGGGGGGGGGGGGAGGTCTTGGGGGAGTTTGGAATAATAAGTGCAGTGGGTCCATATTGTACATGGCGGCAATTTCAGCCCTTATGTAGGGTAGTTCCGGGTCCCCATGAAGCAGGTTGTTGACCACCGCAAGTTGTGAGGCCCAGTAATAAGTTTGGAGGCGGGGCACCCCTATCCCGCCCTCCCAGATCAACCTTTGGAGCGTGGTCAGTGCTCTACGTGATTGGCCTCCACCCCATATGAGTTCCATGAGGAGGGTCTCTACCCAGTCAAATTCAGAGTCTGGGATCTTGAGTGGGGCATTCTGTAAGACAAAGGAATCTTGGGAGGGTCATCATCTTAAAGAGTGCGGATCTACCCATGAGCGTGAGGGGGAGAAGTTTCCAGTGGTGAACGTCGCTGACGAAACGGTCAATGATAGGTTGGAAATTGTGCGTTACATAGTTAGTGAGATCTGCTGTTATCCAGATTCCTACATACCGAAAGCCGTGGTTCTTTCCACTGAGAAAAACTTGGAAAAGGAGTGTGGTGCAAAGATGTCCGCCAGCCACTGTTCTAGGAAGAGGTCCATGCAGGGTCCCTCTGCACCCTCCGGGAGTCCAAGGATGCACATGTTATTGCGGCGTGATCTGCCCTCCCCCTCCTCCACTGTGGTCTCTAGGGTCTTCAGGCAGTTCAGTGTTTACGACAGCTGTTGATTGATGTTTCTAATGTTGTCCTCTGTATGCGTTGTTCTGCCTCTCCCGTGCGAGAGGTGAGCTTTTGTAAGAACGTGGCGGAGAAAGGATACATCCACTGCAATGCTATCTATTTTCATTTCCATGGAGGAACGGGAAGTGGCTTTGGCTGCCATCACATCTTTTAATGAGAGAGCACCATCAGCATCGGATGGGATTGGCAGTGGCGCTTGATCCGCCGGCTGAGGGATGCTAGCAGTCGCGTATTGGTCCATCCTACTTTGCGTAGTCGCCTTCCGCAGCTTGTCTTTTCCCATCCTGTGAGGTGGGAGATGGAGGTCTGGCATGCCCAGGTTTGAAATGCTGTGCCCCTTTATCGGGTCTGTCGGATGGCACTCGGGGCCAGGGCGAGCTGGATCAGCAGCAATACGATTTGGTGCCCTAACAGTCGTCCCGTGAACCAACTTCGGGCAGTGTGTGGCAGAATAGTTCTGGGCCGCGGTTAGGGTTGTAACGGTAAACCGGTATAAACACCGTTGTCAATTTCATTTTGCTTCAATAACCGTTACTGTGTTTGTAACGGTAAACCGAGTGAATACACTTCAATTAATGCATTGCAAATAGGGCTGGGCTGGCTGTGTGTTGTTCACTGACCCTGGGGGACTGGAGGAGGTGGAGTTTGCCCGGGCCCAGGCTGGGCTGGGCTGGCTTCAGCAAGCCTGTTTTTGTTTTCCACGTGTACTGCAGTGCACTTCAATTAATGCATTGCAAATGGGACTGGGCTGGCTGTGTTGTTCACTGAACATGGGGGAATGGAGGAGGTGGAGTTTGCCTGGGCCCAGGCTGGGCTGGCTTCAGCAAGCCTGTTTTTGTTTTTCAAGTGTACTGCAGTGCACTTCAATTAATGCATTGCAAATAGGGCTGGGCTGGCTGTGTTGTTCACAGAACCTGGGGGACTGGAGGTGGTGGAGTTTGCCTGGGCCCAGGCTGGCTTCAGCAAGCCTGTTTTTGTTTTCCACGTGTACTGCAGTGCACTTCAATTAATGCATTGCAAATAGGGCTGGGCTGGCTGTGTTGTTCACTGAACCTGGGGGACTGGAGGAGGTGGAGTTTGCCCGGGCCCAGGCTGGGCTGGCTTCAGGGAGCCTGGACTCCCTGGAGAAGGTGGAGTTTGCCCGGGCCCAAGCTGGGCTGGGCTGGCTTCAGCAAGCATGGGAGTGGGAGGAGGTGGAGTTTGCCCAGGCCCAGGCTGGGCTGGCCTTAGCAGCCTGGGAGTGAAGGAGGTGGAGTTTGCCCAGGCTCAGGCTGGGCTGGGCTGGCCTTAGCAGCCTGGGAGTGAAGGAGGTGGAGTTTGCCCGGGCCCAGGCCCAGGCTGGAACATTCCTGAATCGTGCATGTGTCACTGTTTGGGCTGCATACCCTGCTGTCACACTTCCAAACTCTACGTGCTGTGAATGCCTGTGCCACGGATTTCCAAGGTTCCAGGAAGGTAAGCAGCCCCCAAACCAGGACCGCTATCCTCTTTTTCTTCCTTCCCTTCTCATGGCCTTCTTTCCCTCTGTCCTGCTTCTCCCCCTTTGTTCAAATCTAGTGCTGTATGATTAATGCCCCCTTAATACGTGTGATTGCTACTTAAATGTGTTGTTATTATCCATCTACTATTATTTGAAATTCTATATTTTTAAACAATTGAACCGATTTGGGTGCATCACGCAAGGAAATTTGGCTGTCACACTAAGTTGTCAGCACCAGCTCGTAACAAACTGTCCCCTGAGCTGCACGCTCCATAGACTGATAATGAAGGACATGTTGTTTAATGAGCAGGTCGTAAATAGAGGAGGGTTCTACTAGTGCTGCGGGAGAAAAAAGAATGGCATTGCAGTTGGAAGCACGAGAAGGGGTGTGTGTGATAGTGTCCCAAACTGAGCTAAAGGAGATGTGCCTATTGAGTTGCAATTAAGTGGTACGAGGGTGGACTTCCTACTTTAGGGTTCATACATTCACCAATGTTCCCAATAGTTGGGGTGACTGACAGTCTGTCAGGTTCTGAGACCTGTTGTCTGTACCACATGCAGTGGTCGAAGTGTGCAGGAGCAGTGCTCCCATGCTTTTCTTTTTTGCATTTCACTGTTCCTATACTTTTACTTTATAAATAAACCGCTCCGGAATGGTTTCTTTTTTAAATAAAAGTATAGGAACTATTAGAAAGTCTGCGTCTGCTGTCTGACCCGGGTAAGGATCGTGATGTCTCAGCTGTGCCTGTGCTTTTCTACATTAAATGCATGCGACCACTAGTGCGCAGGTCGTGTTGGAGTAAAGCACTCACTTTATGTGCCTGAGTTTCCCTGAAGTCTGCAGAGTGACACAGAACCTCTTAAGATTCTGCTGCTAGTGTGTGATTTCAGCACACCCCAAGGCACCTCACACTTAAAGGTAAGCCAGCCTTATAATTAACCAGTCGTTTCATCCCTGGGCCTGGCCAAGTTCTATGGCAATCTGTCAGCAAACGCACAAATGTTAATTTTTATTTTTGCATTTCATTACCGTTGGGTCCCACATGGCATATGAACAGAGATCTTTGCATTGCCAATGCCAATACTACGGTCATGAAATGCAAAAGTTAAAAGCTCAGTTGACATGTGTTTTTTTTCTCCATTACTTGAAAACCCATGTTTTAATTCAGTTGTGTGGCTGTGGTGGGCGGGAGCGGTGCTCCTATACTTTATTTTAAACATTTCACTGTTCCTATACTTTTATTTTGTAAAGAAACCGCTCCGGAATGGTTTCTTTTTTAAATAAAAGTATAGGAATTATTAGAAAGTCTGCGTCTGCTGTCTGACCCGGGTAAGGGTCGTGATGTCTCAGCTGTGCCTGTGCTTTTCTACATTAAATGCATGCGACCACTAAGTGCGCAGGTCGTGTTGGAATAAAGCACTCACTTTATGTGCCTGAGCTTCAGTGAAGTCTGCAGAGTGACACAGAACCTCTTAAGATTCTGCTGCTAGTGTGCGATTTCAGCACACCCCAGGGCACCTCACACTTAAAGGTAAGCCTGCCTTATAATTAACCAGTCGTTTCATCCCTGGGCCTGGCCAAGTTCTATGGCAATCTGTCAGCAAACACACAAATGTTAATTTTTATTTTTGTATTTCATTACCGTTGGGTCCCACATGGCATATGAACAGAGATCTTTGCGTTGCCAATGCTAATACTACGGTCATGAAATACAAAAGTTAAAAGCTCAGTTTATATGTGGTTTTTTTTTTCCATTCCTTGAAAACCCGTGTTTCAATTCAGTTGTGTTGCTGTGGTAGGCGGGAGCGGTGCTCCTATACTTTATTTTAAACGTTTTACTTTTCCCATGCTTTTATTTTAAAAAGAAACCAATCCAGAATGGTTTCATCTTAAAATAAATGTGTAGGTAGAAGTTGAAATTTGCACCTCAATGCATGAATGCACTGCACTCAACATTCCCTTAAACAGCAGGTGTCTTGTTTGGGGTTTTGAATTGCGTGTGGGAGGGAGTGGGACGATGGGGTTTGGGGGAGAGTGGTTCAAGTCAGCAGGAAGCATAGCTCCACTACTTCTTTTCGCACACTTCGACCACTGATCCATCCTCCCTTACTTGTCTCTTCGGAATGGTTTTCGTTTAGAGACCTGTATTTATATAAGTGATTTGTTTTTGAATGAGCATCATGGTCACTTTTGGTGGTTAAGTGATTGCCGTGTGTGGCCTTGCACGGCAGTAACAAGCCTGTGCAATAAATAGTACGTTCTAATTTCAATTATGTTGTATGACAAAAAGTGTTGTCGTCCAGTGTGTGGCCAGGCACTGCTCCTCGGTCTCTAATGGCAGAATGCAGTTGCTGGTGCTAGGCAGTACTTTGCACCCTCGGGTACTAGTGCCATGTAGGATTCCCTGTTGTGTTTGCTGGTGCCTGGGACTTAGTCCCTGGTGCCTTTCCCCTGATGACAGGGAAAACTCGAAAACGTGATTCTCTTTATCAGGTAAAGCTCCCTCTCTTTGCCCATACTATGTAATTTGTTAGTCCCTTTTGCAGCTTGTGGGGGGCTGTACCACTATACTCGGGCAGACACGATATTGCTCTGGTCTTTACACGGTAGGATTCTTTGCTAATTATTCCCCTGTTTGATTGCCAAATTCCTTGCAGAACTGTTGGTGTCCACACTTTTTAGGACCATCTATTTCAAGCAGTACTTTTAGATAACAATAGCGTTTAATAAAACTTGTTTTTCTGTTTGCAGCCTCAGATCAACAGGTATTATTACTCAACTCAGTGTCACCTTTACAAAACTCAATGGTTCTTGGTTAAGTGGAAATGTATTTATTTATTTTAGGAGTTAATTGTAATGCATAATGCACCACATATGATGTTGTAAGAAAAGGTCATCATTTGCAGGTGGTTAGAATCTTACTTGATGCTGGACTCAGGTGGTTAGAATCTTACTTGATGCTGGACTGGTCCTCTATCCCCTATCCTTCAGTTGCTATCCTGGGTGTGGGAGGCTTTAGTCGAAAGCTAGTTTTTAGAGGTTTTCAGCTAGATAGTTTGGATCGTTGAGGCTGTTTCATACACTTGGCCCTTGAAGCAGCAACCTTGTTTGAGTAGCTTGAGGCATCGGATTTCTCAGGCGTGTGTTTGCTGATCGGTTTCTGGCAGTTTTTTTTAGAGGGGGGTGAAAGGGATACATTCTGTAGGGGATGAAGGGGATAGATTCTCTTGGTAATGTTGTCCTTTTCTCCTGTGGGCCTTGTCTACGGTTCAGTATGTCTTGAATTTGATTCTTCACTGACTGCACTGGGAGCCAGTTGAGGGCTAGTTTCAATTGGTCCCGTTTTCCGATACTCTGGCACATTTCGGCAGCCTGATTTTTCAACTTACTGACGAGTTTCTTTGTGAGTCCTGTGTAGAGAATGTTCAAGTAGTCTGTTTGTGCCATCACCAAGGCTCTCATCAATTAGTGGTTTGAAGGGTTTTCCTGAGTAGGCACAGTTGGTAGCTGGTCAGTCTGAGAAAAGTGTTAAAAATGAGTCCTAGGTTTATCTCTGGTTTATATGGGTCTGTGGCGTGCGCATTCGTTGTTCACACGTTTGTGTGATGCATGCTTGCATCCGAGGGTGCACACATATGCGTGTGACTGTATAGTTATGGGCCCAGCAGGATTTTAAAAAAGGGTCCTCCACATGTCACGATTGTAGTGAGGGAAGGGAATAGTTTCTTACCTGTAACTCCATTTCTCCAGCATTGGTATCTTTCATGGATTCACATGCTTAGAATATTCCCCGTCGTCAGGCTGGGAATCCCCGGTACATTATATAGACCCTTTCCCGTAGGAAAACTTTTTCGACGCTTATGCGTCCTATCCACCTCGTTTTGTATCATGCGTGCCCGTACCGTCAGGACGTCATGATATAAATACAGGCCCCGCCCCCGCGCGCCCTCAGATTTCGGCCCCCAAAGTAGTGGGGGAACCGGTTTGCATGTTCAGGGGAGGCAGGTGGGCGCATGTGAATCCATGAAAGATACCAATGCTGGAGAAATGGAGTTACAGGTAAGAAACTATTCCCTTCTCCAGCATTGGATCTTTCATGGATTCACATGCTTAGAATAGATTACATAGCAGTACCACCCCCAAAGAGGAGGCGTGCATGCAAACCCATATACTTTCTTCGCAAAGCCCGTTCCCTATGATCATGTATACATTAGAAATCGTTAACATAGGAAAACGAACCACATACAGTCATAAATTCCACAGGATGCAACCCCTCAGCCGGGGCTTACCTTATTGGAATAGGTGTCGGAGCACCGCCTGTCCCATCCGGGTATCTTCGGCATGTTGCTGCGACAGGCAGTAATGGCGGGTAAAGGTGTGTGTAGCCGCCCAGGTAGCCGCCATGCAGATGTCCCCCAGAGGGACTCCGGCCCACAATGCCGTCGACGATGCCGCTGCTCTAGTTGAATGAGCTCTTGGCCGTCGTAGAAGAGGTTTCCCTGCCTTAGAATGGCAGTACGAAATGGTAGATGACACCCATCTTGACAGTCCTTGCTTTGAAATGGCTTTTCCTCTAGCACCCAAACCATAGGCCACGAACAGCTGTCTCGTTTCTCTGAACGGTTGCGTACGATGAAGATAAAACTTGAGAGCCCTTTTTACATCCAATGTGTGTAACATGCGCTCCGCTCCCGAGCATGGCTCCGGAAAAAACGTAGGCAACACAATAGAGGAGTGTTTATGGAACACCGAAGGAGCTTTTGGTATGAACTGTGGGTTAGTGGCTAGGACTACCTTGTTCTTGAAAAATCGTAAGTATGGTGGGTCTACCATTAGAGCCTGAACTTCTGAAATACGTCGGGCTGAAGTGATGGCCACCAGGAAGGCCAATTTCCACGACAAAAACTTTAGAGACGATGATGACATTGGCTCAAAAGGAGGCTTCATAAGAGACGTTAAGACCAGATTGAGGCTCCACTCCGGCGGAAATTTCTTCTCTGGAGGGAAACTCCGAAAGAGGCCTTTAAGGAAGTGCTTAATCAGGCGGTCGCTGAACAATGGTGCCGAATGCCGTTGACGAGTAAACCTGGAAATGGCTGCTAGGTGTACTTTTATTGACGATACCGACAGGCCCTTTTGAGCTAAGAACAGCAAGTATGGAAGGAGCTGTTCCGGCTTAATCGATTGCGGGGCCAAACCTGGTTGATCCTCGCACCATTGACAGAAACTTCTCCATTTGTACGCGTATGAGGCGTTTGTGGAAGGTGCTCTTGCCGCTTGCAGGATACGCCGACAGTCCTCCGGAATCGTTAGCCGACCAAATTCGGCGAAGTCAGGAGCCAGGCCGTCAACTTGAGGCTGTCCGGGTCGTGATGCCAAACGACACCCTCCTGTCGAGACAGAAGGTCGGGGGTCTTCTGGAATCTCATCGGTTCCGCCACCGCTAAGTGTAGCAGGTCTGAAAACCACACCTGTCTGGCCCAGTACGGGGCCACCAGAATTACCCGACATGGGTACCTGAGGATCCATTGCAACGTCCTCCGGACAAGGGGAAATGCGTACAGGAATTTGTTCGTCCATGGGAAGGAGAACGCATCCCCCAGTGAGCCCTGCTGAGGCCATCTGCTTGCGTACTGATGGCATTTCCTGTTGTTCTTCGTCGCAAACAAGTCTATGGAAGGGTGTCCCCATTTCTTGAATACTTGTTGTAGTTGTTGGTCGTTCAGCACCCATTCGTGAACTTCGTTCATTTCTCTGCTGAGGGCATCGGCTTCCACGTTTCTCACGCCTGGTAGGTGGAACGCTAAGATTTTCATGTTGTGTTGCAGGGCCCAATGCCAGATTTTCTGTGCCTCCGTCGATAGGGACCTGGAACGTGTCCCTCCTTGTTTCCTCAAGTAGAACATCGTAGTGGTGTTGTCCGTCATGACACGCACCACCGAGTCCCTCAGTTGAGGAAGAAAAGATTTCAGAGCCCTCGCACTGCTCTCAGTTCTAGCAGGTTGATATGCAGGGAGGACTCCTGCAACGACCACTGGCCTTGTACCTGTAACGTATCCAGATGAGCTCCCCATCCGCTCAGCGATGCATCCGTCACCACCGTCTTTTGGAACTCTGGTTCCAGTAGAGGCATTCCTTTCGTTAGATGAGTAGACACTCTCCACCAGCAGAGTGCTTGAACTAGTTGTTCGTCGATGACCAGTCTGTCGGACCAGCGACCTCGGCTCTGCGCCCAACGGTCCGCTAGAAATTCCTGGCAAGGTCTCATAAACAGACGGCAGTTGTTTATCAACGGAATGCAGGACGACATGGTCCCTAGCAGGGACATGTACTTGCGCAGTGAAACCTTGGTACCGCCTCTCCATTCCGACGCCTTGCTTTGAAGTTTCTGAATTCTTTCGCTGGATGGTCTCACCAGGCTTGTGTGTGTATGAAACTCCGCTCCTAGAAAGACCAAGGTCCTCGAAGGCTCTACGGAGGACTTGTTGAAGTTTATTGCGAAGCCCAGTTCCTGTAAGAGGGACATTGTGGCCCTTAGACTGTCTCGTGTTTGTTCCTTGGACGAACCTCTGACCAGCCAGTCGTCTAGATATGGATAGACATGGTGACCATCCTTCCTTAAATGGGCCGCTTTAGGGGCCAAGCACTTGGTGAACGTCCTGGGGGAGGACTTGAGCCCGAACGGGAGGACCTTGAACTGAAAATGCTTTCTCCCGACGACGAACCTTAAATATCTCCTGTGTCGTGGGCGTATTGGGATGTGAAAATAAGCATCTTGAAGGTCTAGTGACGATAGATAATCCATGGGTTGCACCGACCTGATAACCTCTTGGAGCTTTAGCATTTTGAATTTTAGGCTCTTTAGCCACTTGTTGAGTACCCTCAGGTCGAGAATGGGCCTCCATTTGCCGTTTGGCTTCTTGACAACAAAGAACCGGGAATAAACTCCTTGTCCTTCCTGTGCCACAGGAACTCTCTCTACCGCCCCTTTTCGCAACATAAGCGCCGCCTCTTGTCGTAGGATTCGGAGGTGGGGCTGTGTCGACAATACAGGCGGAAGACGCGGAGGCTTGTCTTTGAATTGTAGCGCATGACCCATGCGAATCGTGTCTAGAACCCATCGATCTGTGGTGATGCATTTCCATCGGTCGAAGTGATGAGAGACTCGACCCCCCAGGACGTTCCGAAGGCCGTCATTGGTTGCTGGTTTGCTTGTTCTTCGTCGACGACGGACCCGAGCCTAGCCGCCTGGAGGCTTGATAGTCCCTGCTTCTACGTGCCGACTGGGACGCCCGTCTGAACCCTTGTGAAGAGTACGAGGGCCTGTTAAATCCACGGTCCCTCGAGGCTCCAAAGCGGGAGTTTCCAGAAGCACCCCTAAAGGGGCGAAAAGAGCGAAAGTTTCTACCCGTTTGAAGGGCGCCGAGGGACCTAGCAGTATCCGTGTCTTCTTTCATCCCCTTCAACGCTTCATCAACCTTTTCGCCAAACAGGTGTTCCCCTTCACATGGCATGTCAAGGACTTTGTACTGGACTTCAGGACGGAAAGTAGTACATTTGAGCCACGCTTGTCGACGAAGCACTACTCCATGGTTGATTTGTTTGAAGCCAGACTCTGCTAGGTCAACTGCGATATTAATTGCGTGGTTCGAGGCCTCTTCGCCATCCCGCACCAGTAACATAGCTGCTTTCCGGTGTTCGTCTGGCAGGTGTTCTAGGATAGGGGCTAGTTTGTGCCACATTTCTCTATCATATCGTGACACGATCGCTAAGGAATTGGCTGCTCTTACTGTCGTCGCTCCGACCGAGAGCACCTTTTTTCCAAAGGCGTCCTGCCTCCTAGCCTCGCTTTCCGGTGGCGTTGAACATTTTTGCTGTACCCTGGCCTTCCTAGCCGCTGCCGCCGACACCACCGAGTCAGACAGAGGCTGTGATGTTAGACATTTTGGAGTGGACTCCGGAGCTTTAAACTTTTTCTCGATCCGTCCCTTTATAGCTGGCTCCGAGAACGGATGGCGCATCGTCTTGAGACCTTCTTGCCACACGTGGTCCAGAATTGGGATGGCAAATACCGATTTTCTCCTTTGACCCATATGGTCAAAAAGGAAACAGTCTTTCTTCTGCTCCTCAGGAATCAAGCCGAACTCGGAACAAGCTTTTCCCATCATTGCATGGAAGGCTCCCACATCATCCGGGGGAGATGGCTGTGTCTGGCTCCTCGTAGACTCTACCTCTACGTCCGAACTCCATGTTGGGTCCCTCGACGGTGACAGGGAGATGTCTGACCCCGAGTCACCCAGTATAGAGTCGGACTCCGACAACTCACCCTCCTCCTGAGCTCGAGGACGATCTTTTACCGCCTGGGGAGCCGATGGGTGTTTAGTCGTCGAGCGAGCTGTACAAGTTTGCTTGTCGACGGAAGGTACAGAAAAAAGTGACGATGACGTCCCAGGTTGAGGGAACTGCGTATCCAGCCGCTGCAGGAGCTTCTGAAGAGTATTAAGCACATCCAGAGACAAAACCGTCTGGGGGGTCAGTAACGTGGATGATATAGGTACCATACCCCCACTCGCACTCGTCGTCGTCGTCGCCGACGTGGAAGGCCGTAAGCCTAAATCCGATGGCTGCAGAACCGTGTCACCTTCTCCTTCCGCCGAGCAGGCCGTGTCTGGCTGCAGTAAGACCTCAGGGGGGATCGGGTCATAGACCTCTGGCAGCCAAGCCATAGACTGAGTCTCCGTCGACGAAGGAATCCCAACCGCTGCTGCCTGAACGGTAATAGGCATCGTCAATGACACCGAGGTCGACGAGCAAGTCGTCGTCGTCGAGCCCTTAGACTTCGTCGTCGATTTCGATGCCGACTTCCCGGCTGAAGCATCTCGACTCATGGAAGACCTGGGACGGTCCCCTGAGGAGGATTTTGACAGCGCTAGCCTCTCCGTCTTAGATGATGAGGAGGAGGAGGGCTTTTTATGTGATGAGGAAGATCCAGCATGCTTCCCCTTATGCTTGTCCTCAGTGCGAATTTCCGCTGGCCGTACCTTTTTTGATGGAGGCTCCGACTTGCTCCTGGAGGCTGTGGAGCCAACTTCCGAAGCCGGGTAGGCACCCGCTCCGTCATTAAGCCAGTCGACCAGCCTTCTTTTACGGTCCTTAAGGGTTTTTTGGGAGAAACCCTGGCATATCTCACATGTATCCGCCGTGTGGTGCGGGTGGAGACAGTAGATACAGTCCATGTGGCCATCTCCTTCATAAACTTTTTTGAGGCCACATGTTGCACAAGGGCGAAATAACGCTTTTCCAGACATAATTCTCCAGAATTTGAACGTCGCCGAAGCGAAACAGAAAAAACAACCTAGTTTCCACTAGTAGTAAACACGAGGATCCCACTACTTTGAAAGACGGTTGAAATCTGAGGGAGCGCGGGGGCGGGGCCTGTATTTATATCATGACGTCCTGACGGTACGGGCACGCATGATACAAAACGAGGTGGATAGGACGCATAAGCGTTGAAAAAGTTTTCCTACGGGAAAGGGTCTATATAATGTACCGGGGATTCCCAGCCTGACGACGGGGAATATTCTAAGCATGTGAATCCATGGAAGATCCAATGCTGGAGAAGGGAACAAGTTTGGGAGGGGGAACGTTATAAGGACCAGGACACACTCACTCATTGGGCAAGGTCTAAAATGTACTCTGCCTAATTATTCTTTTCTAGCCTTGGTGAAAACATTTTATTTTCCTCTTGTAGTTGTAGTACATCAGAGGGGATAGTGCAATTTGACTGAGAGCCTGGAGGAAAGCAGGGCGCCTTCCGCATCTAATATTACAATTGAGGTAAGATGTGAGCTGAGAGGAAGAGATGAGCTGACTACTACTAGTGGGAGGAGGGCCTTGTGGGTCTATTGATTGTATTGCCACTATCCATTTATGCAAGACAAGTTTGCAACGACAACAAAAAACGAAATGTAGCCAACGCGCTTCTAGCGCTTGCAGACTCACTCCCACTCCAACCCCCAGCTCCTTCCCAGTACCTTCAATCAGGGGTGGACTGGCCTATTAGAGAGCTCTGGAGGTTTTCCGGTAGGCCTCTGCACCCTGGGCCTCTTTTGTGTGATAACCTATTTTATTTCCACATTTTCTCATGGGAAAAGGGTTGGGTTTGTTCAAAATGTGTATATGGGGCCACTTTGAAAATTATTTCCAGGGCCTTTTTTGGTCCAGTCCACCCATGCCTTCAATCCGCCCGCCTCCTTCCTCCTCAACCACACTCCGTGATTGGGCCTGCTGCCCTGTGTTAACTTCTGCGAGGGTCCAAGACCCTTGCAGTCTTACCAACCGGTATGATTTAACATCGTGGCTGGAAAGTAAGTTTGGTGCAGCACTACTATCCATCCAAATGACCTGAGTCTGTCCTACAAAAGTTCTTTGTGAGCGAGTTAAGTCACGGGTCATATGTTAATAATTAAAAACCTAACCTCGTATGATCTTATACTTGCACCAGATAGTGGAGGTGTGTTGCAAAAAATCTGCATATCTATGTTTGTTTATATTACATGTCTTAAAATCACTGAAAGTATAGTGGGCTTAAATAGATTTTTCAGGTCGACATTATTTTGCATTCTGGGACTTATAGCTGTGTTTGCAGACTTTGCTGGATCCCTGCGGCTGTCACTTTCCTCCAGTGTTGTCACCTCAGTCATTGCCTTAACAATCATCTGTTCCATCCACTTCTTAGCTATGGCATTTCGCAGGCCATGGGCAATCGGGCATGTAGTGTTTCACATCCATGCTGGGTGGCCAGCTCTTGTGACGGTCTTGATTCAAGACACAAGATGTACAACATCCAGCAGGGATCTGAAACACTAAATGCACATTTGCCTACCCCATGCCCATATAAATCCTTCTTTGTCACTAGACTCACTACGGCAGTCAGAGGCACGCACCTGTGGGGTTGAGTATACATTATAATGGAGACAAAAGAAATACAGCCGGTGGGTGGGTGGGTGGCGTTGTTATATTTTAGCCACAGATTATTCAAGAGCCTTTAATCGGGGGCCGTGGGCCCACCCACCACCTGTATGCATTTCTTCGTCTCCTCTTATGTATTCCATTTCCTGTCTGTGACGTGTAAACTAAAATGTCACATCATCAGACATCACATGAGGTGTGTGTGTGTCAGTCTAAAAGCACTGTCACGGTTCTACGTCAAAGGAGAGGGGAATGACCTCACAGTTACACAGACTAATAACTTGCATCTATCAGAGTTATAGTTACTTGTTGATGTTGAATAATACTGACTGTACTATCACTGCCACAGACTGAGTCAAAAGTCAATAAGGCTATTTTATTTCCAATTTCAGGGTCAAATAGTGAGGCAAATTTATACAAGTGCAGCTAGAGCAACTGTTAGGTGAAGTAGTGAAAACAACCAAATCCAACAATGATGGAAGAGGTAGATGACCACCATGACACTACCGACACCGCCGGCCCATCATGTGAGGAAATGCAGCTGTACCCTCCCATGAAACGCCGAACTTCAGCAGTGTGGAACTACTTTGGCTACACTAAAATCAGAGGAGAAATAAAAGAGGATGGCTTTCCCATTTGCCGTGCCTGTACCAAAAACATTTCAGCTAAGGGCGGAAACACATCTAATATGTTTACGCATCTTCGAGAGCATCATCCGGCCCTTTTTCTAGAAACGCAGCCGTCCATCAAAAGGAAGCGACTTGCTCCTCCTGCCACTTTCACTACTACAGCAGATTCCACAGAAGCATCATCAAGTACAAAGGTATTTTTAGTTTTAAACTTAACATTCCTCATCCCCAATTAAAATCATCATGGTTAGGAGTCTAACATGCGCATTGCGCACTAATGCAGTGCACTGCATCACACACAGCAGCACACAGGCCCAGCTTTGACTGGCGAGGTGCTGCTGCCTTGGCACTGGTGTGTGGGGCTGTCCACTTGTAGATGATTTTAACTTACCTACCTTAGTTTACTTTTAAGTAAATTTGTTTTGTGTTTGCATTTGCAGTGGTGCCGCCAATCCCCAGAAAACCTCACTCAATATACAATGGAAAAATGTTTTGAGAAGCAAAAAGAAATTTGACCGTACCTCTAAATATGCACAACAAATGAATGCTGAAGTTGCTTTCTTCATTGCAAAAGATATGGTTCCCTATTACATAGTAGAAAGACCAGGTTTCAAGCATTTAGTAAACCAGCTGAATCGTGCGAAGTGGTGTCTAAGTGGTCTGGCGTGGTCGAAGTCTGTTCTCCATTGCCGCTGTTTGAAGGAGGAGCTGCAACAATAAAACACCATCCGCGGCGTGGAGCGCGCGCGGTGCGAAGTGGTGTCTAAGTGGTCTGGCGTGGTCGAAGTCTGTTCTCCATTGCCGCTGTTTGAAGGAGGAGCTGCAACAACTATAAAACACCATCCGCGGCGCGGAGCGCAGTGGTGTCTAAGTGGTCTGGCGTGGTCCGGCGGAGGGCCGCGGTTGGGTCGGCGCCCTCATCCACAAACATAAGCTCAACTCATGCGGTAAGATCTCTTAAGCTTTCTTTGAACCCAGCCCCAACAAGCTCCAAATCCAATACCCATCCCTGTGGAAATCATTAACATTGCAGTTCATTAACTTAAAACACACGCACTTAAGTTCCTAGCGCACGAAAATCAGCTTACTCCAAGCATGGACGAAGAAGACGGGCGTCGCCTCCGTAACTCGAGGAAAGGAGCGGGAGGGCCCCGAACCGGTGTGGCTATTGAAAGTAACGAAACAAATAGACCAACAAAGAAGAATGACGCTCCCTCTGAAGTCATCAATGCACCTCTAACACCCCTCATGCAAACGAGTTGTGAACACACCAGCCCGCTGATAGTCAATCTTGAAAAAAACTACAAAACCGTGCACACTCCCACCACAATTACAGAAATTACTGCAAACGAAGAAACAACAACTAGCGTCAAAAGTCGTAAACAGTTGGATAATGAAAAGAGCGAGGACGGCAAGACGTCAACTTCCCCAAACTCGGCACTCTCAAGCTAGTCACACCGTCAACCCCCAGAGGGGGGTCGGGGTGCACGCATGAAGAGAGCCTAGAGCAAAGTGAGGAAATAGCACATGCCCACGAAATGAAGACGCCGAAGAAACGTTGCAATCGAGCCCTACCAAGTTTCGACTGTTAACAGTTACCACTGAATTGCCGTCGGATGAGGAAGATCGTGCGCACATGAAGGAGACGCGACTCGCAACCGAAGTAGAGAGCTCCGAATTGTGCAAATGGAAAGGAAAAAAATGTGAAAAACAGACTCTGGACCAATCACCAACGAGGGCTCATCAACGAGTAAAAGTCCTAGTACACGCCTCAAACAATGATGAAGATCTCCAAGAAAGTGTAAACTGTCTGGAACACGCTCCACCAGAGAAGAACTGCGTAGAAAGCGCACTAACATCAGCGCGAAACATGAAAAAAAGGAGCAGAGATTGCTGTGAAACCATACTCGGACAATCGAGCTCGCATAAATTCACCAATCTGAAGAATAACAAATCAAATATGCATGCAAGAACCAAAGTGAATCTATCCACCAAAAACGCATCACACACTGTGAAAGAGCGTACGATCAAAAGCACAAACATCGCGAAATCAAAAAAAAACCAACACCATGCGTATGTTGACTGACTTCTTTGAACTCCAGCTACTAAAGAAATCGCGGAAATTTCTGATGCAGATATGTTAACAGCCATAAGCGAAAACATACCACATGCAAAACAACGAAGAATGGACCTCCCACCTGAAGCAGGTTCGTCACAAGCAGACAAATCTGCAGCTCAAAGGCTCATATCAACAGACTCTAGTCTTAAGGAAGGCGAAAAAACAAATGAGAGCGATGACAATGCAACAAGACAAATGTCAAAAGCCAACCTCTCCAAGAATCTAGGCGAAGACATACCCAATGGAAAAACCGCACCTAACCAAGACAACGTAGAAGGTGAGCCCTCAACACCGTTTAACATGGACCAGGAGAGCACGACGAGCGACGAACAACTGATTCAAGGCAGCAAAGAATCCAAAGAGCCCCAAAAGGCCACTGCGGTCACGGCCAATACACAAGAACGAGAAAGCCTGCTCCAGACCTCTGCGTCAGAAACATCTACATCACCAGCTGCACCTAGTCAGAATCTCAGTCCATGCTCAACCAGTCACCACATGGCAGATGCAAGAGAACCACATAAACGCCCAAAGATAGTGGAACTCGACATTCAAGTGAATAAAACAAAAGACAGACCCCAATGGATTCCTCCGACAGAAAAAATAATACAAACGGAATCAAGAAGCTCACAGCAACCACGAACACCCAGGAGAAGTCATAGTGAGTTTGAACATAAATCAGGCAGAACTTCATGCCCACAAACCCCAAATGCAGTACAAGAGGCACCCTCGAAAAAAACGGACTTACAAGGAATCATGTCCGTCATAACTATTGCACTCAATCCTTTCTGCAAACTATACGAGACCATGAATGATGCAGTAAAAGATCAACAAGTCATCCTAGCAATGCTTCTGACGAAAATAGTATACTTGGAAGGCTACATTACAGCAAAAGAAAATCCTATAAACAACAAAGGTATGACTGAGCCCTGCATCGATGAGACGATTAATAACTGCACAGAAATGACAAATGAAACAACATTGTCCAATCGACTGAGGAAGTCAATCAATACAAGTCAAGTAGGAACACAAACAGAGACCATCATTGACTTAACAGTCGATATAAAAGCAACTGACAAAGGAAAAACCCAGCAAAAGACAATAAGCAATAACGAAATAACAAACAGTAAAAACAATGTGACCACGGGACAACAAACGCCACCGGTAATGTTGGTGTTAAATCAAGCAAAAGCCAAAGACAAAGGCGAGATCAGAGTTCCAACCTCCTCATATGGCATTTTTGAGGTAACTGGCCGGAAAGACAAATCGAATAACGATTCAGAATTAGATGCAACCCGCACTAAAAAGGATGTCCCAAAAAATACTTCCAGTAAACAAAACATAGAAAAAGACTCGAACTCAAATCTTGAAATAAGAGCACCAGTCGCAGTATCAAAATGGAATGCGAATAGCTCAACGGCCACCACAATGAGGGAAAACGAAAATTCAGAAAACGTAAAAAACTGTAAAAACAAACTGACCAAAGAACGGAACTCCAAGGAAAAACTGGACTTAACGTATCCCCTAACAAACCTGAGCACATATTCGGATGAAGTCACTGATTCACCGACAGCATTAGTTGCAGTCAATCAAAAGGCGGAACAAACACAATCACCGAAACAAAAGACTGCAGCAACTACAGAAGAAAAACATGCGGAAATGCTGCAAGAACGCGACTTCGAAACCCTGGAACAAAAACGAAATCGTCTAACAAAGTGTGCAGCATACCGTGAGAACAAAAAAGAGCACAAGCAAATCCATATAGCAGATAGATGTACGGAGACTATCCAAAGTAAGAACATCAATAAAACAAAACATATCAGAAACAAATCAGAAGAATGCCTTACAAAAAAGAGAACGGACAGAGAGTCAACAACCACGCTACGAACACAAAACAAAACACAAGAACCTCAAGGAGAAAAAAAACTAACGCTCAAGATGTACAAAGATACACCCAAGAAAAGAGAACACGAAGTAAGAAAAACTAACAATACCAAACACGATCCCAGCTCAGGACATAAACAACAGAACGATCCACACAAACGAGCATTTCACGCTCCAAACACAAGAAACACAGAAATTGAAGAAAACGACGGGAGATACCCCACAAAAAATGTCTCAAAATATTCAATTAGAATGACCCAACGAAGTTGCATCAAAGAAGAGACTATTTTAAATCGAAGAACGGTCTTGAAAATACTGCGTCAAATTAAAGATTTACAGAGACTTCACACAGACGACTTGAAAATCGTTGAACCATGGCATACGCAACATGGAGCAGTCACAATACTGCATCTAACGTCCTCAACGATATTCAAAAAAATTCTAAAATATAGAAGAGACATCTACAATTCTGGTTACTACGTGGAAGACCTCACAGTACCCAGTAACGAAGAACGCATCGAATCAGCTAAAACTAGAGAGACTGACGCCACGGAAAACAAACCTTTAACCACGAAGTACAAGACGGCTGCCGGAAAAGATACAGAGGATCATCCTCAGAAAGACCACAAAGTAACAAAGGGACTTGAAATATCAAAGAAACATCAGAGATCACATTACAATAAGAGCAAAAATGAGCACTACAAAACCAAGAATGACTCAGTACATAACAAAACAACAGAGAAAGAAAAGATGGTAAATCCACAACGGACACCAATCATAGATGATACTACACAAATAACCTGCACGCAAAGAGTCGGCTCAACACCGATGGCTCAATTCAAGCAAAGCCCAAATACAAGCAGTAAAACAGGAATCTGGGCCTGGCTGCCAAAAGCGCTAAACCTACATCGCAAACAATAGCCACTCAAGCGGGCGGAAGCAGTCACATGTAATGAACCCATAGAAGTCATCAACGATATCAAGTTATGTTCATGGAATATGCGAGGTCATATACATCTGACTGCTCCAGGAGGCCCCAATCTTGGAGAATTTCACATAATATGTCTACAGGAAACTTGGCTTCAGCAAACCCCCACACACTAGAAGGATATCAGATCATCCTATCCCCTGCTGCAAGAGGAACCAAAGGACGTCCAACTTCAGGTCTCCTGATAGCCTGCCGAAACGGTTGTGGAGCCTCCATCGTACAAACGATAATTGCAAATCAATCAATTTTGGCAGTAGAGATTGCCTGGCAAGGCGACGAAAATCATAAGACAGATTTGCCAAAAATTGTTATAATAAATCTTTACTGGAACCCAGCCACAATCATCGCAAAAAAATTCATAGACCTTTGTGAAAGGACAATTGACGCAGTAAGAACCGAGCATGACATAGAGAACATTTTGATATGTGGAGATCTAAATGTCACCCAAACAACTAGTATGAATGCAACGGAACCACAAAAGGCGTCCGCACACCGTGGCACAATTTGGAGAAAGTTCACCAACTCGCGTGAGCTATACAACTTGGATGAAGTGTTCGTGGAAACAGACAGAATAGCAACTTGGGAGCGGGCATCCTCGGCCTCCACGATCGATTACATTTATGTATCCAAATCCATGTTGCTCTGCCTACAACTTTTTAAAGTGCGTATACTCCAACAAGCGACCACAACCTGCTTGAAACCGCATGGAACCTCAAAACCAACAAAAACTGTCAAATGAACACACAAATCGAGGCAAACGCGAAAGGCACCAGAATCAAACTAAGTACTGCTGAAATTCTCAAAATCACAGGAAAATATAAGGCCATCACCACCTCAGCGACATGCCCCAGCATCGACTACCAACCTCTACTGTTGCCGTACATACAAACAACAAAAAGAAAAGGAAACGCAACAAACAGAAATACTAAATACGCATACAATAAAGTTTTAATTGATAAAAGGCGCGAGTATAGAAGAGCTCTTCGAACAGCCTACAAGCAAATTGTCACAGACGGTACATCAGAGATTCAAAGTATCAAAACAAAATACAAAGCCTGGGTAAGATCATATAGACATAAACTGAACCAAGAGGACGCCGAACAAATAACAAAAGCGCTTATCAACAACAACAGTAGGAATTTCTGGTCCTTAATACATAATGTTGAACAATCACAGGACAATCAAATTTTAAACAACATCAGTCAACACACCTGGGAAAGTCACTTCAGCAAAGTCTTCAAATCTGATTTAAATGTAAAACCACAGGCGCAACAACTAAAAGCTGTACAATGGTCGAACCTAGATAGAAAAGGAGGACATTATCGACATCATCAAAAAACTGAAAAACTTGCGTGCACCAGGCCCAGATGGCATCAGTAACGCAGAACTAAAAGTCATCCAGAAGAATGGGCTACCTTGCTAAGCGTCATCTTCAAGCGATGCACTGAAACGAGATCAGTGCCACAATCATGGACCAAAGCAATCGTGGTACCGATTTATAAAAAAGGCAGCCTCACAGATCCAACGAACTTTCGACCGATTGCCCTACTAGATGTCATGGGGAAAGTATACGCCTCATTACTCTTGACGAGATTCCAAAGATGGGCGGCCTCTGCAGAAAGTAATGATGAAATGCAAACAGGGTTCAAGAAACACACAGGCACAACATGCAATATACTAGTGTGCAGTATACTAAAAGCAAAAACCCTAGAAAAGAAGCACCGTCTGTTCGCAGCTTATATTGACTTCTCTCAGGCCTTCGACAGAGTTGAAAGATCCCTCTTGTGGAACAAACTTGAAGCATGGAAATGTCCCCACTCTCTGTTAGAGCCAATTCAAGCATTGCATCATGACACATCCATAAGAGTGAGACTCAGCCGTGAAGGAGACCTATCAGCCGAAATAAATACCACACGAGGAGTCAAACAGGGTTGTCCACTGGCATCAGCACTCTTTATCACCTATATCGGCGACATTCAAAATATGGGAAGTCAAACACGAGTCTTCCCACCAACACTGGGAACAACGCAAATCGGACACCTGCTTTATGCTGATGACCTAACAATTTTTTACCAGACCCAAATTGGGCTGCAGCGCAAACTTGACGCCCTTCTAATCTACGCCAACAGCAATCATTTGGAAATCAATATCAATAAAACAAAAATCATGATTTTCCAATGTCACCCAAGAAAGGAAAACTTTCAGTGGCATTTGGACAAGACCAGAATTGAAGTGGTCCCAAACTTTAAATATCTAGGAGTCTACATGGATAGTTCCCTCCATGAAACCACAATGCAGCAGGAACTACATACAAAAATTAGTAAACTAGCAGCTCAAGCAAAAAAAATTGACAGCAAATTTGGAAAATTCTCCCTAAAACCAATAATAAACTTCTACAAGATGAAGGTCGTACCCACCATAATTTATGGCATAGAAGCCATGCCGATGATTCCACAGAAAGTTTGGTGCAAATTAGAAGCACATTTCTGGCGCAAAGTTCTTAAACTACCAAATTCGACTCCTGGCGTAGCAATACGACGCAAATTAAGTTTACAATCTCTAGAATGTGCCGCAACTTGCAATGCCATCATGCTATATCGCAAATGCAGAATGGACAGTAAAAACAAAATCTTCAGTATCATTAAACAAGAAATGAACAACAACACTTGTGATATGATAACCAACTGGCAAAAGCAAAATCAAAAAGTATTAGATGCAACCGTCTCAGATGAAGACGAACTCATCACAAATCCATGTAAAGTGCTAAAGAAAATAAAAGATATGGACTGGGCCAAAACGATTGACGATACCGCGACATTAAAACTCATCGCTCATTTACCAAGTTTTACTGTAAAAAGAAATGAACTGCAAAACTACATAAAGCAATTTCCAAATAGGCAAGCACAGAACCTAATTCTACGAGCTAGGCTCAACCTGTTCAAAACAAATGAAATAAGATATGTTCGAGGACAAGCACAATCAAACACCTGCAGATTCTGCTCCAACGACACACAACCTCCAAAGGAGACAATAAGACATTTACTTATGGCATGTACAGCGACTGCAGCACTTAGACAGTGCTATCTGCCAATGATACCGGGTTTCAGCACACTGCCAGAAGAGCAATTGTGGTGGTGCAGACTCATTGGGGGAGACAAAACAACGTGGCAAATAGCAGCTGCAAAAATGCTAGAACACATTGACAAGAATCTACTAAATGTTAACAGCGAACAATAAAGAATAAGCCTCCAAAACAGAAAACACAAAGACGTGTTCATTGTAGTTTACTACAAAGCTTCAGTATTGTAAAATCACATTTTGATCAAACAATAATAAAAAAAAGAAAAACAGCTGAATCCTAAATATGAACTTCCATCGCGAACATTTTTTTCTGGAAAAGAAATCCCAAAATTGTAGTCAGCTTTGAGAAATGAAGTGCAGGAAGCTGTTGGCAGAGCCAGGTGGTTTGCAGCAACTACTGATCTGTGGACAAGCAATGGTGGCAAAGGGGAGCCATACATTAGCCTGACACTCCACCACATCTCACCAGAGTGGGTCATGCAGTCTCACTGCTTGGAGACACTGTATGTGCCCGAAGACCATACTGCAGAACACATAGCTGAAATATTTGAAGGCATGCTACAACAATGGCAGCTAGACATTAATAGACTTACTTGTATTGGCACAGATAACGCCTCGAACATGAAGAAAGCATTTCAACAGGTACTTAAAGTACCACGCTTAAGCTGCTTTGGCCACAACTTAAATTTAGGGATTCAAAAGTGTTTAAAAATTCAGCGTGTTGACACAGCAGTGAAAAGTTGCAGACGGCTGGTTGAGTCATTCAGCCGCAGCTGGAAGAAAAGACGAGAGCTAACCTTAAAACAAACTGAACTCAACATTCCTAAACATTCCCTGATTCATGATGTAGTCACAAGGTGGGGCTCAACATACAACATGATAGAGCGCTTCATTGAGCAGCAGCAATCGGTGTGTGCAGTTCTTGCGGCAGATAGAAATCTCTGGCATTTGATGCCAAAACAAAATGACATGACAAACCTTGAGGACATTTCATTAGTACTTGGGTCAGTCCACATGTTCACAGATTCCCTTGCTAGTGGCACACATGTCACCGCATCAGCAATCAGATCAATATTAAATCATCTATTGAATAACGTTCTGGTTTGTGCTCCCAATGATCGTCCACTAGCGAGAGAAATGAAAGAAACTATTGCAGCAGACCTGAGCGGTAGATATGAGGCACCTGAAACACAATTGTTGCTGGACATCTGTTCATTCCTGGATCCAAGGTTCAAAGAACACTTCCTCAGAAATGTCACTGATACGGCAGAAGCAATAAAAGAAAATGCTTTACAAGAAAAACACAGCCTGGAAGAAGGTGAGGATCAAGAATCAGATGTTACCACTGCCACCCTGACAAGAAATAGGACCCCCCAAGGTAGTGAAGAACAACAAAGTGAGCAGCAGCTGCAAAGCCTTGGAGTTCCATCACCAACTCCAGTACTAGCAAGCAAAAAAACAGTTGATGTTTCTCCCAGCAAAGGCCTACACGATTTACTCTTGGAAATCACCGAAAGTGTCAAACAGTCCACTTCTGTGGCAGCAGACTCTGAACCAGAAGCAGCAATCATTGCTCAGGTCGATCACTACAAAGCTCTGCCAATCCTTCCGGGAAATGAGGATCCGCTCATTTGGTGGAAACAACATCAAAAGGATTTACCCATTCTGTCATATCTAGCCCAAAAATACCTGTGCATCCCAGAAACTAGTGTTCCTTCTGAACGTGTTTTTAGTAGCAGTGGCTACATATTATCACCTTTTAGGAGCAGGCTATCTACAGAACATGTAAACATGCTGGTATTTCTGCATCATAATTTGTGATTTTTTTTATTTTTCTAAAAAAAAGTTTGTTTGCTGCTTACTCAGACTTGCGTTCTAATACTTAAAATCGTTTCAGACTTTGAATGTAAAACCTTCCAGCTATCATACTTGAGACCCTACGGTCATATACGTCTTGGCCTCCTACTTCTTTAGTTAAACTTCTAAAAAGGTTGTATTGGTTTACAAGGTAAAATTGGACCTCCTGCTCCGTTGAGTTAAAACTAAAATAAATGTTTGTAAGAAGAACTAAGACAACTTCTTGGTGATGTTTTCTTGTTTGTGTATTGTGTCTTGTTGAAAAAGTGACTTTTCCAGTCAAAATAATATTTAAGACCATGCTTATAAACACACGTGCGCACTATACTGCAATAACCGCGGTATACCGTAATTTCAAATGAAGGTTATCATACCGTCAAAAAGTCAATATCGTGACATCCCTAGCCGCGGTGCACCTCCCCAGACAAATCCGGCCAAAGCACTGCGCGTTTCCCTTCTCTGGTGCCGCAGTCTTTCACCCCATTGCAGAGGGCGGTGTTTCCCACACTATGCCTGTGACCCGACAGTATTGGCAGGGAGGAGTGGGTTCGGTGGTGGATGTCCCTTGGTGCCGCTCCACGGCCGTATTGCCTCCTGCTATCTGCTGGATCATGCGCGTTAGCTTGGTTACATCAGGAGTGTCGCTGTGGGAAGTGGAGGCTACGGTTGGCCAGAGCGCTGGTCAGCTGAGGGATCCTCTGGATCAGAAGGAAGTATGCAGTGCTCTGCGGCATTCTATTTTGTCCAGGGTGTCTCTGCTGGGCATCCCCCACCCCAGTGCTAGTTGTGCACTCCGTGCAGTGCAACAGTTGTGCAGGTATAGATGGTGTGCTATATGTGGGATCTGTGTCGTCTCCCTAAGAAGGCCGTGGGCTGAGTCAGCCGCAGCTAGCAGTAAGTAATATGGAGATGGGGGGGGCCACGGCAGCAGCAGTCCACACACCTCATTTCCCTGAGGCAGTGCGTGGTGGAATTGTTCCACTCACCTGGGGCCCGTCAGTGGCACAAACAGAGGAGACAGCTCCCTCCAGGAGATCACGCCGCGGCCCAATGGAGTCCCCTCGCTCCCGACCAGCTCGGAGAAAGAGCACAGGGACGCGCTCTCAGGGCTCGGCGGGATGCTGCAGTATCCAGTCGTTCCAACTCTTGGAGCTTTCCTGCTTTGGACTGCGGTCCACCAGTCATCCGACTGGCCTCCTGCCCCGATCCGGATGGGGGAGCCAGGGGTCCCTGTGCTGGGTGTCACAGGCGCGCGCCCACATGCCTGCTACTTCCCCTCCTCCCGGGACCCCAGCGGTATCAGCTGCTGTTCTGTGCCCGGGGTCTGCAGGCCAGGGGGGAGGGTGTGGTGGTGGTGTCTTCTCACCTACCCCAGCCTCAGCCGCGGGCGCACACCTGAAGACTGCCTGCAGGATCACAGCGGTCTGGGGCATGAAGTCTGGTGATTTCTGCAGAGCGTACCAGGCGCATCGGTCGGTGCCTTGAACGGGCGTAGATGGTTCCCCACGCCACAGCCCTTGCGGGTAGAGATCCTCTCGAAGTCAGATGGTGGCTAGCCATCTTAAGAGGGGGTTTTGTGCCAGCCGAGCGCACCAGGCCGTGCCTGCCCGTGCCGTTGGGGTCAGGATCTTGCGTTTCTCCTTCACGCCGGGAATGCTGCATATGTTCCCCTTCAGGACGGTGTGTTTATATCCGGCGTTCGTGTACGGAATCAGGATGAATTTGCAGGATATATGCGGCTGCCGCGGGAGCTCCGATGGACTCACGTCCTCACAGCTCGCATGCTGGCCACGCCCCCAACGATCACACACTTAAGTTAAAAGGTGAAGGCAGGTTTTCAGAGGAGTCTGGACATTAGACACTTAACCACGTATCTTTTCATCTCTTCATTTTTTTAAAAGTGTCAAAATGTATGTACATACAATAGTCATATAACTTAGCCCCCACTCGACAAAATCCATTCAGTCTTTACACAAACATTGAAGGTTTGGTCTATAATCTTTCTCAAAACTTTTGTCGACATTCGTCAAATAGCAACAAAGTTATAAGCCATCAAAAAATGTTGAGACCCCCCCTCTAATTTAGCCCCCTCTTGAGAAAATCCCACCAAACTTTAGAAAACCATTTATATCTAGATCCAAAATCATTTTGCCAAATGTTGTGCAGATTTGTCAAATGACACCACATTTATGTGGCTTTACAATATTTTGGGACCCCCCCTTTTGACAGAATCCCCCCCAAAAATTGCAAAACCATTCAGGATTAGTTCTAGAATAACATTGCAAAATTACATGCAGTTGCATTGAGTGGCGCAAAAGTTATAAGCCATCCAACCCTGTAATGCAGAAATAGGTACATCTGAAGTGTCCGCGAACACCACAGGACTGTCCCAGGACATCCAGAGTGTTCGCGGACTTTTGGGGGGGGTGGGACAACCCGTTTTTTGGCTTCTTACGGCCACATCCAATCCTCACCCCGCCCTCACATCCCCAGAGATTGTTTGTCGAGTTTGACAAGTGAAATGCTGTTTTTTTTTTTTAAGTTTTCACTGCGGTGTTCGCAGACCCCCAAAAAGTCTGCGAATCCAAGATGGCGGGCATTTCGGGGAAACAGACGCATTTCACGTTTTCTCACCGTCCAATCAGCTGCCGCGGGCTGGTTTCCGCGGACCTCGCAAAAGTCTGCACATTTTTCTGGCCAACCGGAGGCCAGTCCGCGGACAGTGCAGCCAATCAGAGGCCAGTCCGCGGACTGAACAGGGAAGTGAGTGCGCGGACCGGTCATAGATATCACTAATTTTTTTGCTTTACGTTTTGGTCATATAAAAAAAGAAACTACTGGACGGATTTACACCAAATTAACAAAAGTACGCTTTCGGGGCAAAGCCGCCACTCCTGCCGCAAATTTGGTGTAAATCCGTCCAGCGGTTTGGGCTGTAGGCGTGAGCAAAGTTTTTTCCCATTATGTCTATGGGGAAAAAAGACATTTTGGGAACCCCCTATAACTTTGCCCCCTCCCCCGGACCAAACCTCACCAAACTTTGCAAAAATAATTCAGAGTGGGCCATATACTTGTTTTTGCAAAGTTTGGTGTGGATTCGTCCAGGGGCAGCAAACTTATAAGACAGACAGACAGACACACACACACACCCCCACCCCCCTTATTTACTCCATCCAGAATGGAAGACTACAAGTACCTAGCTACACATGACCTAACGTTTCAATTTAGAAATGCAAATGCTTGCTGACACTAATCTAGTGTTTGCGTTGACTGCAGTATGGAGATCCATTCTACTAGCAGCAGACCCCATGGTCTGAGATCTGCCCAAATCTGGATGAAAAACGTATTGCCCACAAATCGGGAAATCCTGCTTACTAGGTCACCATATCCCCGGAAAATCCATTTCACCAGGCTATTATTCTTCTGAATGCCACACATTGCAGTGACGCCGTCCTGCTTCATGTGATTAACCGCTGTTGTTGCCAGCAATGGATTGCGAGACATGCTATGCTTAAAGGGATCTGAATGGTTAGCTCAACTGCAACATGCTCTTCCCGTTAAGGGTTCCAAATAGGGGATAGGCCAACTCTGACCTTTGCCCTTGTGAGCCAGGTAAATACCATGCCTGGGTAATAGCACTGATAATTACAGTTCTTAGAAGCAGTACGTCAACCTGTATAATTGTATCCATATTATTAATATTTAGACATTAAAAAATGCCAAGATCCAATGCACTGGTGCCTCTACATAGAGCATGGTTTCCTTGCAGGCACACAGCTTTGGAAACAGTATTATCTGCTGACCATTCATCCTCTGATTGGCCATTTTATCCTATTTAACAGAATTGGTCATAATTGCAGGGGAAAATAAACAAATGTTTAAAAAATGTAATAGTGAATTTGAGAGGAGTACTCCAATTACCACACCAGTTCACCGCCCCTTTAAATAACAGCAACAAGTCCCAAATAAATCCCAGGACAAAGTGTCCAATAACCCTAACCTTGCCCTGGAGAACGCCTGTAATTTGTTTAACCTTTGCAATGAAGAAAGCAAACAGTTTAACGAGCTTAACCCAAAGTGGAAGCAGGCAGGCACTCATAAACCATGCAAATCTCATGATAAAGGTGCCCACTAGATCCAAATTATTATCCAGGTATGTGGTCTTAAAACTAACAAACCATGAGCTGAACACTGCATCGCTGTCAGTGGGGGAAGATTTTGTATCAGGAAACAGCCTTTATCATCTGGACACTGAAGCACATCATATGGACGGCTTATTGTGATTTACGCTGCTGGTGCCGGATGCCATTAGCCTCATGAAGGGGTAGCTGGGTTGGGGCGGGGAGAATGGCAGGAGGACCAAAGAGTGGTGCATGCTCGCCTAGTCTATCCCACAAACAGCAGATGGGAGGAGACAACTACCCAATACAGTGTGCAACACTACTGCACCTGGCACTCATTCATCTGCTAAATCACTTACACCAACTATGCGGACGACACACAAGTCCTCATCCCTCTCACCGGAGACTACGAAGCCGACCAAAAAACCCTCATCTCCATTTACACCACCATCCAAACCTGGATTGCTGAAAACTGGCTCTGCCTCAACAGCGAAAAAACAGAGCTACTCATCATCGGATCACCAGCCACAATCAATAAAATGGGGCCCCAATATGACTCCATTATCGACAATTGCCGCATTTCGGTCTCCAAAGCAGTCAAAACCCTTGGAGTCTACCTGGACTCAAACCTCACCATGGACAGACAGGTCAACGCAATCTCTTCAGCAACAGCCTACCACTCAAAACGTATCACTGCTGCAAGGCCCTTCCTTTCACAGGAAAACTCCATCACCATCGCAAGAGCTATCATAGGCTCCCGCCTAGACTACTGCAATGCACTCCTACTAGGCACTTCAGCCAAAAACATTAAAAAACTTCAAACGGTGCAGAACAATGCCTTCAGAGCAGCCACGGGAATCTCGAAAAGAGACCACATCTCAGCCACCAGAAAATCCGTCCACTGGCTCCCGGTCAAGGAACGGATCCTTTTCAAATCACTGGCACTCACCCACAAATGTTGACACGACACAGGACCGTGCTACCTTGCTCAGAGCTTCTCTGGTCCCCCCTCTAACAGACCAACTAGATCGAGCCACACCAACCGCCTAGCAATTCCAAAAAGCATCAGAACCAGAGCAGGTGGCGCTAGCTTCCCAGCCCTCGCCGCCACCAACTGGAACCTATTACCCGCCGAGATCAGAGGCATCGAATCCCACCTGGGCTTCAGGAAAGCAATAAAAACTATGCTGTTTGTATAAACCCCACCTGGGCCCTGTCAACTGTATAACCTCTGTAAAGGCAAATGTCCTTTTTTCCAGGCTAGGGGTAGATACGATCTCGCTGTAACACCCTCGATCTACCCCTCCCTGCACTGCAACTAAGTCATTTTCTTGCAACAGCGCCCCGATGCCTCGGGGCTGCGTGGAGCTTTACAAATGTAAAAATAAATAAATAAATGGCTGTGCCTGTGGACACAGCGCTGCCTGAAACTGCTTAGCTCTTCAGATTCATGTAGCATTCGACTACAGGGTGTTGGCCTTAGTCTGACAACTCTCCAGATGCAGTCAACTCGGTCATGCTGCTGCAGTCTTGGCATATGGCTTGACCTACAGCTTCCCGTTCGACGTTCTGAAGTGCTGCCCGCGGTGGCCTAAACTGGTAGGGACTTCAAAGGGATTACAAAACTTCTGGGATCTGCCTGCTTAAATGATACACATATAATAAAGAAATGTGGTGTATTCGCAGGATTCTCATGCATAAAAAGGGCAGATACCGCTCTTATCTGGAGGGCTGGCGTTAATCATATCTATTTATAAATAAAGGGGTTGTAATGACCGAAGTAATGACAGGCCCATTTCATTACTGGATTTATACCATGGTATTAGATGTTCAACATATGCATAAACAACAAATAGATCAGTCACCTTCAGGCAGGGTTCCAGACAGATTAGTATCATTGACCAGGTCTATAGGCTAAATCTTTTGATACACAAGTATGTTACCTTGAGGAAAAGTTGTTTACTATTTTATAGTCCTCCAAAGGGCATTCAACAAAGTACCCCATTGTCAACTTTAGGAAAGACTGGAAACTATTGGTGTCCCATTTGCCCTCCTTAATGCCGTTAGAACATAGTACTCAGATAACACGGCAGAGGTCAGGTGGCGCAGGGGGGGGCAGGGGCTACAACAGCTGCTTTTGATGCTCAAAAAGGTGTTCGCCAGGGCTGTGTCCTGGCGCCTGTGTTATTTTAACTATATCAACAAAGCAATAGATTCACTGCTGGCCACTGGCATTGGGAAGGGACAAATATTCAGTATTGATGTTTGCAGAGGACGTGGTTGTACAGGGGTCCTCTGATCCCACCATTTACAAATCGTAATCCAAAAAAGAGCACACACCGGGCAAGAATCAATGCTGTTCATTACAGCTGGGCGAGCATATATCAAACAGAGAACAGTCGACTGGAACTGGTTGATGAGAGCTGACTTCTCTGGGCATGCAGGGAGCATTAGCTTTATACTTCAAATACAACGGTCAAGGCATTAGAAACAGTTGCAGTTCATATTTTCCAATTTTGCCATGAACTCATTGGCTAACCTACATCATATTCTTAGCGGTAAGCGTATGTTAGTAGAACATGATTGGAGCAAACAGGTCAACAGTATCCCAAAACATTGCCTCCTCAAGCGGCGCCACATTGCTTCTCAAACCTCCCGGGAACTTGCAATTAAAACATTTGTGCTGACCGCTGGGACTTGATTATTCAGCCATTGGTCATCACCAATGCAGAAGAAACACGAGATACCCTGCTTCTGGTGGGAAGGGAGGCATTCATACGGCACCTGCTGGATAATGGCCTTTGCAGGCCTTGTGCTGTACACTCTAAAGGCTGGCCACCTCACAGGGACACAGAAACATATGGTCTAATCGGTCCTCCCAGGCATGCTTTTCTGTGCAGCTTCCCCATTCCCATATCCACCTTCCGAATGGCACTCATAGCTATGTGAACGGTTCTCTGGCTCAGGTCCACTTCCCCAATACCCTCTGTCCCTCCAAATCCCCCCTCCCCCCGAGTGCCCATGGGATTGGCTTGCTGCCCTGTCATTACAACACCCAGTGCTGTCTCAGCTGCTTCGGTGTGCCAGTGACACGCAGCCTGAGCTTCGTATCCCTCCTCCCTAATCCGTGGTTTGTTGATCATGTGTTCAGGGCAGGTTTCCAGAGTGAGGCCCAATCTGAGGGCATCCCTGCTAAGTGTTTAACCTGGGATTTTCTCTTATCTCGTAGTAATATACATAAGCTCCATGAGACGATAGCATACACATGGCAACCCTACCCCCTGCATTTCCCAGCGAGGCCTTCCTTAATGGCGTTACTACAGTTTGTTTGCCCATGTTTTCCCCCCTAGGAGATACCCCATCCTCTCTTGCTTACTCCCGTAGGTGCGCCCCCCTATCTGGCACTGAAGTAGCACCTTTAATACATGGTTTTGGTGTTTCTCACCCCAATTGGTCTAAGTAAGCACGTAGAACTGTTAGTTAATTTTTGTAATGAGTATGACTTATGGCGAAGCACTCCAAAACCAAATCCCTGGTCTTTAAACTTCAAAGAACTAAATATACAAAAATAAATATCCAAATGGGGGCACGATCATAGATCAGTTTACATCTTTCGATTATTTGGGTATAAGGCTCATGGAAACAGGTAATTGGTCCTAGCAGGTGGATAAATCGAACGGAACACTAAGCAGGCAAAACAGTGCTATAGTTAGATTCATGAAAGTCACTGGAGCTTTACTCCCAGTACTTGGTATATAGAAGATGCAATCTAGACAAGCTGTGCTATATGGTGCTGAAATGTGGGGGTCACACAAGAGTTAAAACACTAGAGGTTACTGAAAAGAATTTTTAAAGAGTGCAATGCATCTCCCAAAGGGAACACTGACTATTCCACTGTATGAGGAGACGGGTATGTCGGACTAATGGTTGCATCTAGGCCCTTGTTTTACTGGATCCATATCTGGAGTGCACCTTCTACAGAAAAATATACAGAGGCCCTACAGGATGTGTTATGACAAGAGGACGGCAAAAGTGTACCATGGGGTAAAACATGTATTAATTCACCATGGCTGTAACAACTATTGGACATATCCACACAGCATATTGACAAAGGATACATTAATTGTATAATCTGAAATCCAACATAGATTCTTGGAAGATGATATGAAAATGAGGCTGACTTTGCCCACATTAGCTCTGTATTGGGATTGTAGATCCTAATGAGGGCATGAACAGTATTTCGATCACTCCACTCCTAGGTTGGCACAAACACTTTATGTTAAGTGCAGATGTGGTATTTTACCATTGGCTCCACATTCTAACCATTGGGGATCAGGTTAACCAGATATGTGCCCACAATGCCTGGATATAACAGAAACTGTGAATCATTGTATGCTGTCCTAGGTATACCACATTGAGGAGATTTTTTCTAAGACCTATGTCTGTGTAGCTTGCGACACCTATAAGCGCAAACTATTGCAATAGAGTACAGATAGGGAGGAATGGCATATGAGGCGGGACACATAGGAACAACATATGAGGAGGGACACAATCTATAGGTGTTGTTTGATTATGAGCACACCCATTGACTGCCCATAGCCATGCTAATCCCTCTGGCCATTCCCACCCATTCCTGCCTCTCCCCGCCCAATAGACTCATCATGTAAACTGTTTGAGCTTGCTTCAATCAAGCCTTACCATCAGACTTTGCACTCAAAATTGCCTGTCATGGTTTTTCAAAGCAGTCTTCTGAGAGTTAATGACTTTGCCAGAGTTGTGAAGATGCTGCTAGTGTAATAAAAAGGTTTTACCAGGCCCGTCATCAGCCACTCGATTTATAAGCACTCTGCGTGTCCTTCACTAAAGTCCTGGTTAAAAGCCCAAACGAACCACGGCCGGACAAGCATCTGCTGTATGAAATGGATGTTCCACAGGGAAGCTCAGCCGCCATCACCCGCACCACCATTCTTTGGGTCATCCTTACACTTTGTCCAGGGTGAGGAGTAGGGCATCCGAAAACGATGGCTGGGGGGGCCTTACCTACAGCTGTTAAAACCTGCCTGTATATGTTCACAATAAAAAGGCATGGATCTGGTGAAGTCTTAGGATTTAAAATGCAAAAGGACACAAGCAGTTTCAGTTGGGGAGTTATTTTTTTTAAATCCCAGGAGCACATATCCGATCACAAAATCCATGCATCATAAGGAATGAGAAGAGTGAATACTGTGCAACCTAGGTAAAGGGAGGAAGCTCCGTGGGTGCATAGATTATAATAGGAGAATACATTTCCTAATGCAAATTGAATCAGTGATTTCCTGGTTTTAGCTTTAAGGTTGGATAGCTTGAGGAGTTTCACTGTTGAACTTTATCAATTTCCCGACATATTAGATACCCCACTCCAAAGAGCTAAAAGAAGGGTGAAATGTCTGTGATTATACAACAGTTTTTGGAAAGGTCTGTTTTAAGCTATTAAGCTTTCTTGACAAATTCAAAGGGGAGTGCCCACAAGGAGTCCCATTCTAACTGAATAGCTTGAAAGGCCCAGACTCCAGGCCTAATTCGGAATCACCTTATAATCCTATTTTATAATCTTCAGACTCTGCATCATCAATTGCCAGAGAAAATGTTGACAGTTACATTGCGTGACGTTTAAAGATTATATCATCACTAAGTTCACCAGTAGTATCTAGTATTGCCTTCAACAAACAAATCAACCAATACATATAACTATAACATTTCAAAAAATACCCAATGCTTGATCCATTTAAAACCCATGATACTTGTTGTTAGGGTCACAGTGAGTCAGGTGCGTACCAAATAAGAAGTCCTTATCTATCTCCTCAATAGAAGGGGGAGCAGGCCAGAGTATGTTATGTGCATGTTAACAGAATTAATAGAAATCGTGTCCGATAGGGAGGTGGGGGGGGGGGATTCCTGGTGGTTTATCATCTGCGGGATAGAAAACAGTCTGTAAGAGCTTTCCAGGCTTCAAAGTTAAGCGTAACATCCCCACCATGTACTTGTATCACCCCATTCCATGTAAATGTTTCTGCATCATACCAACGTGTACATTCTCTAAACCATACTTCAAATGCACCTCTTAGCCATTATACAAGCTAAATCCATGTATTTGGTGACATGCTTGTGCTTGCTCAATCTGAGATACACTCAGTAGACATTCAAGTGGATTCCAGTTATATCTTTTTATCCCTGCTTCCTCACAAGTCTGTCTAATTCGGGACCAAAAATGCTGCACTACAGCACATGCCCACAGCATATGCATAAGGTGGGCGTCATCTCGATAACACCAGGGGCAGGTAGAGGATGTGTCCTTATGGGCGTCCCCTTCCATAAAGCCTGGCCTCACCCCTTTTACCCTTTCCTGCACTGAGCAAAAGGAGGGCTGGCGCTGGGGACATGCAGTACACCGAAACTGTTTTTGTTACAGATTCTAGTCAGTTGAAATGTGTGCACATTGCATTTAATGCAGACTCAAGTTTGCCATTTGCACCACAATTCCCCACTGCCAGGGACGTTCCTTATTTCATGTAGTGGCTAATGTGCTTTTTCACAAGGGTACAGGTAGAGAGTAGGGTTTGTCTATTTAGGGCAGGCGGACTGGATGCTCTATTTCAAGAGCTTCTTATATAGAATCTGCTTGACCGTTTCATCTTTCTATGGCCTATCATTTAGGTCATACCAAAATACTCAATTTTGATGCTACTATGGTCTAGAGTTTGGCTAATGCAGTGATGACATATTATTATATAACATGTTGATGTGTAGCGCTTCATGCTTGAACCCTCCCACTTCTAAGTGCTGTGACAGTGGCATAACTACCAAATGGAATGGTACTCAATTTATCAACCTCAGAAGGGCTGATTAGGTGCTGCCAAGATTTGAACTTGGAAAGTGCGAGCAGGCACATGTCACAGTTAGCGTTTAACACACGGTCGTGGATTATGGATAATTAACAACGGGCCTCGTAAAACAGTTGGTCACAGATCAGGCGATTTACTGATGAAACAGTTAATAGCAGCAGAAAAAGACTACATGTGTTCGTTGAATACAGAGCACACACTTTCACATAATGCAAGCGCTGGTGGCAACGGACAAAAGTAGACAATTGCTTCAGATTCCTTGAATGAATAATGCATGTGGCTTTAGAAAGGAACACACGCATAACTTGCTGCTTGGCTTTAGCGAAAGGCGATGATCAGGAAATTGTAGTAGCTTCCCCTTTCCAGCAGAGAAACCTAACCCCAAGTGGCAACTTCCTGTCCTAAAACTGCACCTAGCAAAGTCAGGAGATGCTTTGCACACCATTTAGATCTGATAAGCAGTCAGAGGACAGGAAGCAAACAAAATACATGTGCACAATTAAGAGTGTGTGGAAGCAAGAGATACGCTTTACCCCTTCAGAAACCCAGTTAATATAATGGAATTTGAAGTCAGGTGGAAGCAATCGACATGCTGTACCTGGTCATTGAATGGAAGCCAAGTTACTATGGTAGAGAAAACCAGGGGACACAAACGACACCCGTCTCTTAAATTTGCACATAGGAATGTTGTATGGTCAAGCAAAGGAACGCTCAGTGTTAGGACTTAACCTCCCAAATGGCAGATGTGACGCATACGTTTGATTCCTGTATTACATATAAAACGCAAGCTGGATTAAGGGAGGGGAGAAGGTTCGCAAAGCAATCAGCAGAACTCAAGTCCTGGGGCTGGGAAGAGATTGGTCATCGCAGGTCCCTGAGCAGAGGTGAGGGAGAGAGAGCTGAGAAGCCGTGGTCGGGTCATGTGTAGCACGTCTTGACCTAAAGCGCGAGTTAAAATGTGGAAGTCTTGCTGTGTGCATTTTGAGACTAAGCGCGTTAGGTATGTTACACCACTCCATAGCATAGCATAGCTGAACACAGTGTAAATCCCAGGTCACTCAAGCTACTAAACTAAAATAATTACTTGTCCTTTTCCCTATTAATGTAAACCATGCTCTTGTCTTACATAACAGTTCTGTTCAGATGTGCGGTGATATGCTATTTCACAGTTGCTTTTGGTTATAGCTTGTGAAATGCAAATTAGAGCTTGAAGAAGATAGATGCGATATTAAAAATATATGAACTTACTATCCTCATGGTCAATTGCATATCTGAGTAATGCTTCAAACTGGTGTCTCTTTGAGCCCAAAAGAACTTCACAAATTGCCTGACTGTAATTTGTTAAATTATGCTAATGGGCGCAAACACTCAGGAAGGCTGTCCCAAGCGCTAGATCAACTCCTGGGGCACCTATCATAAAACATGACTTCTGATTCCATGTCCACTTTCACAGCCTCACCAAGGGTGGAGGGTAGGGGCAGGAATCACGCTTGACCGCAAGAAATTAAGTCAACTGGGCTATACACTTGACTGCAGATAAAAAATAAACATTTATCATAGTTGCCCCGCACCCTCTCCTGACCCCTGTTCCCTCCAGTCCTTTTTCAATACCCAATAGAACATTAACATTATTGCATTTATAAGAAGTGTGCCATGACAGATTTGTCCTGCTTCTAAGCACTGTATTAAAAAGTGAAATATAGGTGTTCTATTAATAAGAAATGTAATCCAAATGGGTGTCCAGTTAAAGGATAGAATGCCAAAGGATCAAAAGTCAAAGGGTAGACTCAAAAGAATCGAATACAAAAGGGTTGAATTTATTTTTTTAAAATATTTTTTTTTTGGTTTCCGTTTTGGAAAAAACAAACAAAAAAAAACGACCCTTTTGTATTCGATCCTTTTGAATCGATCCTTTTACCAGTCAATCCTTTATTTTTGATCCTTTGACCTACAACCATCCAAATGTTGTGGGTATGCACATGTAATAAACGTCTAAATGTTTACCATCGATAATTCCATACAAAGGCTCGCAATTATGTCAGTCTTAAATCGGCTGTGATTCTTACTAAGCTTCAAACATGCCCCTACAAAAATCACACCCCAAGCAGTTTCTTTGCATCTAGGAGATATGTACTAATTTAATAGGTTTGGGCTATTAGGTGGCACTTGTGGCACCTACATACTGAAGCTACTGCATTAGGGTACATATACAAAGAAATGGCATGTGAGGGACACAAAGCTTGCAGCTCTTGCTTGGTTATGTGCTACAAGGAAGGCATAGTATCAAACAGTAAGAAAGACACAAGTGATCACGGTTCAAGGGTGTTTAATGAACTTAAATTGGTTTCAGAAAACGCCTATCTAATCCCAAATCTAAAGATGGGAGCAAGCTACAACCCATCAAATAATTATAATGCAGTCCTAGTGTGTCTTGTCAAAATAAAAAGGGCCTATACTAATAAACCTACTATCAATCCTTACTTCGAAATACAAATAGTGTGGGAAAGAATGTTATGCAAAAGAGGTGTTCAAGAAATTATATATGTCAGGATATTCAAGCTGTTGGCGTCCCTTCCCGACGTTTTCAGTGTGGGACAAGGCAGCACACTCGAGCTTAGCACACACTCTGGCTTCTCTAGCACGAGGATGCAGTTCAAAAGCTCCACATCAGGGCCGTCTGCACCAAAGTCTCTTTGCCATTCAAAGTCTCTTGCTTCAGAGGGCCTAATGCAACAGAACAAACATTTAAGTTCCTTTCTTCTTAAGATTTCACATGTACAACTTCTTGGGTGATTTACTGTTCACCCCGGGTCCCCCTCCGCTGGGCTCAGACCCACTTTAACACAAAACCTTCAATTGATCTCCCTCCGCCGGGCTCGGACCAAATTTAACTACTTTTCCAAACGTTCTTTACTTCCAACAAAATCGAAGACTTTCGACTGTGCGCAGGATTTTGCTCCAACTGTCGCAGGACCACTTTGATTCACAATTACTCCTTCTCTTCTTACTTCCTAATATCAGGGCATTCGCAAAAACACAGTATCTTTTCCCCAGCCATGTGCAGGACCCCCCCAGATATCCATGTTGTGGCTTGTGTCTCTGGTATTTTTAGTTTCACTTTTGACTTTCAGACCACAAGTCCCATAAGGCTTTGTTCTTGCCTCTTTCTCTTTATACTCACATAGGCGCGCACCCAAGCAAGTCCCTGAAAGACCTGCTTGGCCGCGGTATTCTGCTTCGTATTGTTCGTCGTTTCCATTTGGATTATTAAGGACTGCAGTGCTTCAGCTACAGCTACAACTGTGACTACACTGCCCACAAGGTGAACAGCATTGGGATAGACATTATATTAGCAATGAAGTGCTAAATATCATCTCTCACATATCTTTTTCTCTTTGTTTAGGCCTTGTGCAACGTCATACTGTGGGAGTTTCTATTTAAACTTGCGCGCGCACCCAAGCAAATCCCTGAAAGTCCCGCTTGGCGGCTTTGCCGCGGTGCTGCATGCTGCTGCCTGGCACCACGCTAACTTGAATTGCAATCTTAGTCACTGACCACCCACATCATTGTTCAAAGTTACCTGTGAGCTGATTAAAGTGAGTGTGCCGGTACACTACACGTATCACAAGTTGTGCAAACTCAGCTGTTAAATATCCACCCATTTGTCTGTAGTCTGAATAGGGGCGGGTGGTGTTTTGGTGTATAAGAAATATGGTTTCATGCTACACAACTTGTACACCTTAAAAACAAACATGCCCGAATCTTCAGGGCTGTTACTAAACACGCCTGAGAATGGTAACAAAAAGGCTTCATCCATATCTCACACATCAAGAAAATCCATCATACTTACCCCAGTTCTAAGAACGCCCTTGACAAACAGAGATATTTGTACCTTGTGTGCCAAAAGGAAAGAGCGTATGCCAGATGAATTAGACCCTCAACAGGCGGAGGCGCCTGTAAGTTTGCACTCGAACCCTGTGGTCTCTGCCACAAATGAAGTATCTAAAGGCACAACTTCGACCTCATCCACTGTGTCCGATTTAACCATCCTCACAATAGCTTAAATGCCCAAAAAACATGTAAATAATAGCAAACCGATGTTTCCTGTGCCCAAAATTAGCAAAATGTCACCCGTATTATCGTATATTTCTATTCATGCCAGCACAGATAAACTAAACAAGACATCCTGTTCGACAGTCACAGATTACGGTGCGCCAGGTTCCATGGATACTACTATTCAATCAATTGCTGAATCCTTTTTGCAACCTACACCCAGGCGCCGTTTACAAATCAATAATTCTGACAACCCAACGACAAATCTTGCTCTTATTGAAATGACTCTAGCCACTGTCAATACAACTGTTGCAAGTTTATTCAAACTATTTGGGAGCTTAGACTCAAAAATCACACACCAATCCAGTCAGATAGAACAAATACTCAACTGGATGACTAAATTACCTGTTGATTTTCAACAATCTGTGAATGTTGCTAACTCAAGAAACAATGCAAATGTGCACAAAGTTTCCTGTGTGTTGAAAAATGCTGCCAATTTCAGTTCTGTTCCTTCTGTGTTGCCTTTGTTTAAGAATATCATATGTCCGGTGGAACAAACTGATCCGGAAGTCATTAATTTAAATGATTCATGGATCAGTTTAGATAGGAGTGTAAAAAATCTCGTACCAATGTTCGTGGTGATTCTTCCGAGGTTCTGCGCCAACAATTGATTCCTAGACCTCGACCAAAACGAACTATAACCAAATCAAAAGTGGCCCCCCAGAGGATGATCAGGTCAACTCAGCCAGACACAGTTTGAGCCTCTTACTGAGATAGTGAGCCTCATTGAAAACTTATCATCTGAAGTGCATAGTATGGCCGAAAGGCGTTCGATTTGTGCCTCGGAACCTGAAACAAGCTCTGAATCGAACTTGAATTCAGAACAAACTAAGAAAAGATCTTGTGGAGGATGGTACCCTACAAGAGCGTGTGACATCAATTAGAGCCGCAGTTGATGCATATCTATTACAGCGTGTTACACAAGCAATGGTGGCTGAACCATCTTGTCCTACATTAGGAAAGTCAGTTTCTCAGCCAATGAGTATTAATCGACCAACAATAAAAGAATCATTGGACGGTTCTTTGCCACCTAAACAGACAAATGAATGGTCTTGTTTACACAATGAATCTGGCCCTCAAACTGTTTCTGGGATAACAATGACACAATCGAAGACTTTAACCAACACTAACACAGGCAAATCAAGTGCAAACGGAAGGAAGGACAGAAATACCTTTAACAACTGTCATTCATTGATTGTTAAATGTTGTGATGCCCCATTCGAAAAATATGATCTGTGTTGAACAAGTATACTGAATATCTTTGGAGATGTCACTAATTTGGAAGATATATCTTCAAGCGATATTGACCAAATTGAATTTGTCTGTGATTAAAACTTGTCCATTGTGGGGGGGCGCTGTTGCGCGGCATCGTAGATGGCCGCAGCCTGAGAGCGCTCAGCTGGAGGCGGAGGATCCTTCGCCCACCGGAGCCGATCTACATGTGGCCGAGGCTCGGATTCTGCTCCAAGTCGTGGCGGAGCATTCAGGGAAGATTTGGACCACGGCTCGGGGGCCGCGGATGGAGGATCGTGGTGTCCAGCCTCGAGGCCCTGAGCCGCTTCGGCCGCGTGGACCTGGTGTGTCCCCCCCACACCTCTTGGAGATCCGTGTATCGGGCGGCCCTGGCCGCTGCTGGGAGTACTGTGGCTGCGGCTTGGGGGCGGACAGCGCTCAGGGCCGGTGGACGAATCCCGCAGGGGCCTGCTCCTGCCCTTCTTATGGCCGGGTGCCGGCTCTGGAGCCGCAGACCTTACTGTCGGCGGATCGCCTGCTTGGGACATTGGAGGCGGTGGGGGTGGGGGGTCGTGGCCCCCATGTAGGTGAGTGGAGTGGCCCCTTGGTGAATACTCACGCCTCTGCTTTGGGGGCTCCCTCATGGCACCGAGTGACTGTGGGCACCTATGTGCTGCTGGCGGTGGCTTCCTGAGAACTGTGGTGAAGACTGGGGGGCATTTGGGACTGGTGGCAAGTGGCACCCGCTAAAGTGAAGCACCGACTCTGAGGAAGACGTGGCAGGATACCCTCCCGGCCCCCCTCTTTGGAGTGTAGTGAGGTGCCCCCCTCTATGTTGATGTTCTCTTTTTTTTTCCCCCTTTGCTGGGTGTTGGCCTCTATACTCTCTGGGGCACCTCCGAATTGGACTCCCGACGGGTTGGTCTGCGGGCTGGTTGTTGGCACCTTCGCCCCCACCTGTCTGGGCTAAAGAACGGTGGAGTGGGGCACAGCTCGTGATTGTCCTTGTAGCAGCGGGGGGAGCTGGGACCTTTGCCCTCAAGTTGTGCTTTTACGCCCTTAAGTCTGGCAAAAACCTGGTTTTAAAGAGTTTACCCTCCCTGTGTCTGAAGCCGGTGCGGCTCGGGCGCGGCCGCTGTTTGTGGTTCCCTGTATCCCCCTAGAATGGGCAACCCCAAGAAACAATCCAAGATGGAGCAATTTGCAAAGGCGGGCCGAGAAATTGCCGGCCAGGGAGAAGAGTCTGGGGCTGCTCATATTGACATGTCTGCCTACTGGCCCTCAAGGGAAGAACTGACAGCTTGGGAGCTAAGATCGATGCTCTCACCTGTAAGGTGGATGTATCGGCGATACAAATCGAGAAGCTGTGCGGTCGGATGGCCAAGGCGGAACAGAGGATTGGGGATGGGGAGGACAAGATCTCCTCTCACCAAAGAGAGGTGACCTCTTTGCAACATGCAGTTAAGAATATAACGCTGAAGGATGACGACTTGGAAGGGAGATCAAGGAGGAACAATATAAGGATTACCGGGGTGCCTGAGTCCACTCTTTGTTGAACAGCTTCTGAAGGAGGTTTTGGACGATCCGCGGGTTTCAAATATGTTTATGGTTGAAAGGGCCCATCGTTCATTGGCGGTCAGGCCGCCCCCGAGGGCCCCGGAAAGGGCCATTATAGCCCGAATTTTCAGCTACAGGAATTGGGATACCCTGTTGCGCGTGGCCAGGGAAAAGAAGATCCTACAATGGGGCTCATCAACAATTTGTTTATTTCCTGACTTTAGCCAGCAGGTGCAGGATCAGAGGAAAACGTTTCTAAGCGTTAAGGCCTTGTTGCGGAAGAAGGGGGTCCGCTATGCTATGATGTATCCTGCTAAACTTAAGGTGGTGCAAGATGGTAAGGTGTCCTTCTTCATTAACCCCGAAGCGGCCAAGAGGTTTGCCTCGAACATTCTGGATCCCGTGCCTCCTGCTCCGATGTCCCCTTGATTGGGAGCGAATTGGCGTGCTTATGGGGCTGCTCAAGGATGCATGGCGGGTCCTGTGAGATGGCCATATAAACATTACTTTGAGTTGTGACTGTACCGACTAACCTTGTCTCCTGGTGGGTGATCGAACTGTGACGTGTAACCATGGTATTGAGCCTCCAAGCTTTATGAGCCGCAGATGCCACCAGCTTCCCCCCGAGCCCAGCGGCCACTTAGCTTGGACTTGCATATTGTTTGTGGGGTTTAGGGTGGTGGGTGGGATGAGGGGGTCAGTAGATTGGAGTTTCTGGCGTGGGTGGAGGGAGGGGTTTGGGGTTTGGTTTGTTATTTTGTTGGTACCGCGTGGGTGTTGTTTGGGTGGGGGGGGTTCCCAGGTTATTGTATGCACAGACGGAGAATTCAGCAGGATTTTATTTCGTGGTATTACCCGTCTAGTAATTAACTTTGACCTGACTTCACAACCGCTGGGGTTCTCTCATGGTCTCCGGTGTGGTCACCCTGATATATTCATACACAAAGAGTGGGAGGGGTGAGCTCTCTTGTTGGCGAAGGTGGCGCTCTGGATGCGTCCGGACAGACAGGGTTTTCCTATGGCTGTGCCCCGGTTGATATTTTGGCGACTGCAGCTCCTTTGACATATACCCATTGGTGGTTGACATGAGTTCTCCCTCGGGGCCGGGTTGCGCTGTCCCCTTGGACATAACTCTGCTTACATGGAATATTCGGGGCCTCACAAATGCGAAAAAGGTGCGACTCCTATCCAATTTTGCCAATTTTGCCAGGAATCATCAGATTAACATGTTATGTTTACAAGAGATGCACCTGGAAAGGGGTTACAAGCTCCCTGCCCTTTCCGGCTGGGGAATACATAGGTATGGCTCTTCTTACTCCACACATTTCCGGGGAATCGCTACTTACATCCATCACTCCTTAGGATTTAAATTTCACAAGCAAGTGGCGGATGAGGAGGGACGATTTTTGCTGGTGGCTGGGGAGATCGCGAACCATCCTATTATATTTATTAATATCTATGACCCTCATTATGATTCTCCCGATTTCTTTCAAAAATGTTCGGACCATCTACGACTATTCCCGGGTTACGAGATAGTGTGGGCAGGGGACGTTAGCGTGGCCCTTTCTTCCATGTGGGACAGGTCGGCATCGACTCAACAGTCGATTCCCCACACTGTGCAAAAATGGCAATCCATTATAGTTGATTACCCCTTGTTTGACGTATGGAGACGGTGTCACCCTGATGCTCGGGAATTCACGTTTCACTCTAGTGTACATGAGAGTTCGTCCAGAATTGATTATGTGTTTATGTCCCCGGACTCGGCCCGCGGGGTGGTCAGGGCGGATATTCTCCCGCGTACCCTTTCGGACCATTCCCCAGTGCTGGTAAAATTTAAGGGACCCCCATCTTATCCTAGGCAGCTTCGCTGGAGGTTTCGCGCCCGAGCGTTGGAAGACTTGGTGTTCCGGGAGGGGCTTCGCCAGGCCACCACAGAGTTTTTTCAATTTAATGCTGAGTCAGTTCCCAGTCCGGGGGTGGTTTGGGAAACTTTTAAGGTGTTTCTGCGAGGCTGGTGCATGTCGCAGGTAGGGGGGATGCTGAAGAGTATTCGTGGTGCGATAGCATGTAAGGAGAGGGAAATTAGGGATCTGGAACTACTTCAGGGAAGTGCAGATTCACTAGATCTGCAAAATACTCTTGCAGCAAGGAGGCGGGAGATTCAGGCCCTGATGGACGACGAGGAGAGATTCCTGGGCGACCCTGTGGCCGCAGCGAGATACAGGGAGGGGGATCGTCCGAGTAGGGCCCTGGCCTGGGCTGTCAGACAGGAGAATCATTTGGAGCCTATTCTAGAGGTGGAATCTCAGGGTGGCCCGCTTGTCAGGGATGTGCTTGAGATAAACTAGGTATTTCGTCAATACTATGAGCAGTTGTACAACGCTACTGGTTCAGCTGGGCATGATATCACCTACTTTCTTGATAGGGTCGCCTTGGGTTGGCTGGATTCTGAGATTGGTGGGCTTCTTAATGAACCCCCCTTGGCGGAGGAATTCCACAGGGTGATTTTGTCTGTTCCGAATGGGAAAGCCCTGGGAACGGACGGGATATCAGATGAATTATACAAAGCTTACCCTGATTTGCTCATCCCTCACTTATGTAAAATGTTTGAGGAGGCGGCATCCTCCGGGGTACTCCTGGAATCTACGCGTACTGCCCTGGTCACGGTATTACTTAAGCCCAATAAAGATCCTAAACAATGCTCCTCCTATCGCCCACTTTCATTGATAAACACTGATCATAAAATCATCGCTAAATTACTTGCAGATTGGCTTCTCCCTCACATGCCAGCACTAATCCTTCCCAACCAAGCGGGTTTTATTCCGGGACGATCCACTCAGAACAATCTGCATAGATTATTTACTATGATGCACAATGTGAATCCGGAGGTCCCGATTGCAGTGGTAGCCTTGGACGCGGAGAAGGCGTTTGATTCTGTGGAATGACCTTTCCTGTTCGAGGTCTTGCGCCGCTCGGGTATCGGCTCTACGTATCTAGCCTAGATTCACCTTCTATACGCGGCTCCATGGGCACGGGTCTACACGAATGGGGTTCAATCTGCTCCCATCTATCCTTCCCAGGGCACTAGGCAGGGCTGTCCCTTTTCCCCTCTCCTGTTTGCCCTGGCTATTGAGCCGGTAGCCTGTGTATTGAGAGAATTTCACTCGCATCGCGGTGTGATACTCCGGTCGCATGTATCTATCATCTCACTTTCTCGAATAAACTTGCAACCCATGATGGGGGAGATAGTTGCGTTTGGTGCCCTGTCTGGGATACAGATGAACTGGTCCAAGTCGGAGGTACTTCCGCTTACACCAGGAGTCACCCCACAGGATGTGGGAGAGGCCTTCGCGTGGTGTCCACAAGGGATCCGATATTTGGGTATCAGGGTATCCACTTCCGCTGCACTTTTGTATCAGGAAAATTATGTTTCTACCTTGCAACATTTGGAACACCGGGTGGACTCTTGGGTCCGGCTTCCCATCTCCCAGGCGGCCCGCATCTCCCTAGCCAAAATTATTGTCTTACCGAAACTATTGTATGTTTTTAACAACGTTCCGGTATGGCCCCCAGTATCATTCTGGAATCGTATAGAGTCTATGCTGACTAGATTGATCTTGGCGAAGAAACGAGCCCGCATTTTCCTGCGCTCAATGTACAGTTCATATGCCCAGGGGGGTTTTGAGGTTCCTAACCTGTACCTCTATTTTCTAGTGGCACAGATCCAGTACTCGATTTGGTGGTGGTCCCCAACAAACGACCTGCCACACTCGCAGTTGGAGAGGTCAATCGCTCAAACGGAGGACCTTAGAGGCTACCTTTGGGCTGTTCGGGAGCGCCATTTGAGGGCAGAGGTTCAGCCGTTGGAGATTACGCCCAGGGCCTGGGACAGCTTGGCGAAGTTGGTGGGGATGGGCTTGTGGTATTCACCCAAGATGGCCATATATAGGGTCCGTGGGATCCCACTTACATTTGAACACATCTTTAATCAGCATTTCCAGAGTCTGCACATTCACACCCTGGGCGATGTAGCACCACAAGGGAAATTTATAACTTGGGAAAACCTTAAGGCGAGAGGCAACTGGACTATTACCCAGTTGTTATATTACCGCCTCCGCGAGGTACTGAAATCGAAATGGCCTGTCTTCCCTGATGCACCAGAGACCTCCCCCATTTTACAGTATATTGTGGCCCCGCCCTCTTCTAGAAAAGTGGTCTCTTCCCTGTATTGTCTGGTTCGGGGGTTTGGGGGATCTCCTTCTTCCTGTAGGGCTAAATGGGAAGTTTGTATGGCTCGTTCTTTACCCGACGATCAGTGGGAAGGCATACTTGCTCAGATTAAATTGATTTCTAGTAATAACAGATTTCGCCGGATTCACTTTAAATTCTTGCATCAACTGTATTATTCTCCTCTGACTTTGCATAAGCCGTTTCCCCCTCGGTCTTCGGAGTGCAAGAGATGTCATCTGCCCCCTGCTGATTTTTACCATGTAGCTTGGTCCTGTTCCCATGTCCAGACTTTCTGGGGTGCTGTCGCTGAGATGATGGGGCGGGTGTTGGAGATCACGATCCCTTTCACTCCGGAAACGTGGGTGCTATCGTGGGTAGATCTACCTGTAAGCAGCGACAGAAAACTGTTTGGGATGGCTTCTGTGGTCGCCAAGTCTCTGGTGGCACATGCATGGGGGTCTGCTAGGGCCCCGTCAATACATCAACTGCATGTCGATGTATGAGCGTAGAGTCGCAATACAACCAAACACTCTCCCTTAATAGTAGACCCAAGGACTATTGGCACTCTTTTAGGAGCTATATGGCTCGCGAGTCAGACTCCGAGAGTGCCCTCTCGGCGCAGGATAATGAGGAAGGCACCCAAGAACGGAGTTGAAGAATACTGACTTTATAACTTTGTTCAGTATCTTCGCCAGGTGCGGGCCTATTAATATCTGGCTCATTGTCTTTATGAAGATAGTCTAGGTCACTGTATCCTAGATGAAACTCTTGTCATTTGGATATGTTCTGTTGCATGCATTAACGACCTGGTGGGAGTTGAAGGGGTGGGTGGGGGGGGGGGGCTTTGTTCCTATGTGGGGAGTTGTTGCGTGTCTTTTTTTATCTTCTGTTTGTGAGGTTGTATTGACATTGCCTGAGATGTTATTTGTTATGCAACTGGAAAACTAATAAAGAGAGGCTTAAAAAATAACTTGTCCATTGTGCTATTGTGGATTAAATCTGGCATGGTTCTGAATTCAATCTGGAAGTCCAAAATGGATTTATTCAAAATGGGCTTCCTGATGGCTCAGGACCCTGAACACCTGATCCATGAGAGAAACCTCCCATTAACTAACAAAAAGACTCCCCATACAGACCCAGAGTCTGCCTATTTGCACATGCTCATATTGTGGACCTGCTCACAACGTTCACCAAAAAGAGGTGCACAACATGGAAGCATAACCACTAACAGATATAAGTTCAAAGGTGACCTCTTTGGCTAGTTGGAACACTAGAGGACATACTCATTTGCAATGGGCCTCATGTCATCCTATAAATCAATTTGATATAGATGCCCTGCAAGAGACCTGGCTGACGGTTGCCCCAGTTTGGGACGATCACAAAATCATATTGCTACCAGCCCTTGCGGCTCAAAGGGGGAGGCCAACGTCAGGCCTTCTTGTTGCGGTCAAAATAAGTAAAGGTCTCACCATAACGGAGTGGAAATCCCCAAATAACTTCACACAACTAGTTAAGATATCCAACTCTTATCAATCATTGGCCTTAATCAATGTATACCGCAATCCGGCTGGCATCCCAGATGATACATTTTATAAAGATCTATCAAAGGTTTAGAGACAATAAATCTGGCACAGGAAATCATGGCCACGATCTTATTGGGAGATTTAAATCTTGATTGTATACGATTATCAAAAAGATCACACGCACACGACAGAGAGATGGGTCAAGTTTTCTGAGGATCCAAACGGATCCATTGAGGGAGATATCCCACCTCATCATACATGGGAAAGAGGCATGTCAAAATCTAATATAGATTATATCTATATGTCTGAAACCCTTTTTCAAAAGGCCACTAAATTTGAAATAATTCACCAAACCATTAGTGATCATCACCTTTTAACATTATACTGGCAGTGGGATTCCAAACTACCTATGAATAACCAGCAGTGGTATAAGCACACCTTGACAGTAAATAACGCAAAAACACGCTTTAGATGGTCTGACAGCTCTCTTGACGCTCTAAATAATGCAGTAAAGAATCAGAGTTGGATTGATTTTGACTCCTACGCAGAGCTTTTACCTCTCTTTAGTAATGTTTACTTTGACAAAGGAATAACGCACACTAACCATAATCACAGGTTTGATCCACTTGTACAGCAAGCACAAATATTGTATAGGAAAGAATTAAGGCTATCTGCCAAACTCTTACCAAAACACTGTGATCAGGCACAAAGAACAATTAAGTGCAGGTATCGAAAATTGGACTCGAACAAGAAAAGCCAAATTATTTCAACAGGATAGCGAGGCCTTTCTGAACTCTGCACTTAATAAAAATTCTGCCCAAATGTGGGCCTTGCTCAGTAGCACGGCAAGCTCGACACAAGTAAGTGCCCAATTGAATGGGGTTACTGAAGCCCAATGGCTTGATCACTTTTCACTCCTATATGCTGATAAGAACTTTGACAGCTATAGGTATGAAAATCAATCTATAGTTGGGTGGGAGTTAGAATGTTCAGAGGAGATAATAGTAGAATTTATTTTAAAAACTCCTCATCCTTCCGTGCGGTAGGGCCAGATGGGCTCAGCAACTTCATGCTCAAACAAAATCCCATAAAGTGGGCCATCATTCTTAATAATGATTATACATTTATCCTAAGATCCATAAAAATACCAACCTCATGGAAATCTTCACTGATAGTTCCAATTTTTAAAAAAGGGAATCGTACTGCACCATCAAGTTACCGCCCAATCGCCTTGCTTGATGCCCCGGGCAAGATCTTCTCAAGACTAGTCTTGAGAGACTTTGCCAGGTGGACTCAGGCTTGCAAGCAACGCGATCCGAATCAAACCGGCTTTGTTGCTGGTTTGGGAACGGCAGTGAACCTCCTAACCTTGAATGCACTCAAATCCCAAGCACAAACGTCCAAACAGCCGATTTACTTCGCGTTTGTCGATTAACACTCGGCCTTTGACTAAGTTTCACGAGTCAAATTAATGAGGAAATTGTTGAATGCAGAGTGTCCATCTTCTCTATGTGACATTATTTATGCCTTACACTCTACCACTTCCATAAAGGTTAGGCTATCAATGTTAGGCCCCCTATCTGCAGCAATATCCACTTCAAGAGGGTTGAAGCAATGGTGTATCCTTGCTTCGGCCCTCTTCAATTTCTTCATACAAGATGTACTGCGGGTCTTTTATCAAGTGCGTTCAGATTCGCCAGAAATTAATGGTGTTACGACAGGGCCTTGTGGTATGCTGGCGACCTTGTCCTGATCGCAAAGACACCAATAGGTCTACAACATCTTTTGCCTGCCCTCAGTGCTTATCTAGATGACAACGAACTAGTCATCAATCTGAAAAAAACTCAGATAGTTCTATATGCGCCGAGGGTAACCAATAGAGCCAAGATGGATTGGAGAATTAATGATGTAAGCTTGGAAATTGTACCAACCTATCTTTACCTAGGTGTATTGTTTGATGGAATGTTGCAAATGGATTCGCATCTAAAATCGCTCGCTCATAGGTAAATCTCAGCCATATCGCAAACACAGTTGATCCTATACAAATATAGTAAATTTTCAATCAAACCTGCTATTCTGTATTGGCGACAAAAAGTCATGGCAACTATTCTTTATGGATTATAAGCTAAAAATATAGTTACAACAGCATTCCTGAATAAACTGGAGTCTAAATTTTGGAGGGGTGTCCTTGATATACCGTTATGTATACCAGGACCGTGGATGCGAGATGAGTTGGGCCTCAGCTCTTTGGTGGCAGAATACCAATGGTGACTATGCACTCTATTTCGCAAATGTTTAATCTTTACATGAACTGATAATATTCTGGCAACTCTGTCCACTTATATGTTGTCGTCATCTCATGCCTTTGTTCGAACATGGTCAGCATCCATTCTAAAAATGTTGGCAGGTGCTGATGTGACTATTGATATACTTATTACCAATCCGGACCGAGCCAAGGACAAGCTTTACAGGCTGGACTGGATTGACACAAGAAGGTTATGTCTCACTTACAAGGACTTCCAAGCTATTGCCTTTGAACATAAAATAACTCAAAGAAACGGAATCATACTTGTGCAGAGCTCTGTCACCACAATTGAGAACAGTGATCTTTACGATTACGTTTTAACTTGAATTTAACAAGCGATGTCCTGGCAAGAAGGAAACTCATTAATGGTAAAGATAACTATTGTCGAGATTGCCTAGAAACATCTATTAGAGCAACTTTAAGGCACATAATAGTAGATTGCCCAGCTATCATGCATTTGAGAGAGAAGTTTTTCTGGAAACACATGACTTATTTTGGTCTAATGATACCAGAAAATAGATGGCCAAACATTTTGTCCACTAAAGTCATGAGTATTCGGGTTGCAACTTTCAACTTCATGAATGCCTTAGACTTAAGTTCTGCATGTGATGCAAAGACGGTGCGAAGGCGTTCAGAATCAAACTGTCTTCATGAGGTTGTTATGCACGGAAGCTTTAACATCGATTGATATTAGTATAAGCATCATTGAGACGTGACAGTCGTGTGTTGAAATTTGTTCTTTTATACAGGTTGATTATTGTTACAGGTTACAAAAAATTTGATTTGGAACATAAATTCTTTTTATATATGTAAACGTGCCTCTTATGTATGCATGTATCTTATGATACCTTTTATTTCATGTTTACTTTTATCTGTATTTCTTCTAATTTTATTTGTTTGATGATGCTTTATATGTATATTGTTGTAAAGTTTTTAATGTTCTGAAAAAGTTGAGTTCACTCAGCTAAATTCAAATAAAATAAATTATATATATGCACATACTTTAAACTTCCAGAATGCACTGCTTCTGCACCCTTTTTATACTGTTCTCTCTCTTACTTGGCTTTCAGCAATCTTGCTCTCACATGCCCTTTCCTTGGTGGCAATGTACTTCGCATATATACAAAATGTTCCTTTAGTTGCGTTTACTTAATCCTTATGCACGCGCACACCGGGCTCCTCCGAACTTTGCACACTCACTGGTTGCCGCGTGGCACTGTAACAGTTTCATTCCTTCAGCCTTGGGATCAGGGCTCACTCTCATGGCCCCTCTGACGCCTGGGCTCTCTTTATCCCAGGGGATTGAGCACTTGTTCACACAATGTCCGTAGCAAGTTCTTTGAATGGTTCCAGCTCTCGGGAGGCATGGCTCCCTTGCTGCGCTGCAGCCTTTCTTGCTCAGTGGGTCAGCGAACTAGCATGCAGTGTTCCTCCACGCTTCTGGTCCAGCAGTCCTCTGCTTTATGGTCTCCTCGGTGTGAAACAGGTTCCCAGTTCGCTCACTGTGCTGTTTAGAACCACACCTTTTATACTTTGCATGCTGGTTAAGTGAAGTCAGGTGTGGATGATGGAAATTAATTGACTGACTTTATTAAGTTGACAACAGTTCTCAGTTGATCCCAATGGGAAATCTCCCTTCGTCTTTGCTTGCGCTTCTTCGTCCCTGTGATTGGGGAGGAGGATATGGGGTATGAAGGTAACTGAGCCCTGACTAAAGAGGACAGGGCCCTGGCTTGATTGAGTAGGCGAAAACGGGGCAGGGGCGGGAGGGAGGTTACAGGGGGGTTGTATCTCGAGTTTCAAGCCTGGATACTTTCCTCCCATTTTCTTGCATTTCCTTCTCTGTCAGTATCCGAGGCATTGTGGGACAGGTAGTTTTCGAAGAGTTTGTATACTCCTTTATATTTCTGGCTGAGATGGGAGGAACTGGGTATGGTGATTTGTAAAAAGGAGGCGTAAACGGGAGAATACCAATAGGTTTCTAACAGTGCCCACCCATGGACTGCCCATCGCCATGCTAATACCTATGGCCATTGCCACGCAGTTCCTGGCTCTCCCCACCCAAAACACCTCTTCATGGGAACTCTTTGTGCTCGCTTTAATTAAGCCTTACCATCAAATTTTGCACCTGAAGTGCCTGCCAGTGTTTTTCCAAAGCAGTCTTCTAAGAGTTAATGACTTAATTGGGGCTGTAAATGCAGTACTAGTGTAATAAAAATGTCACAACCAGGTCTGCCTTCAGCCACTACATTTATACCACATAGTTCCTACCCAAAACAACTCCCACTAAGGACTCTTAGAGCTTGTTTGACTTAATTGGAGTTGTAAACCTGATACTGGTGTAATAACAATGTCTTACCTGGTCTGCGTTCAGCAACTTGAATTATAAGCACTCTGCATGTCCTTCACTGAAGTCCTGTTAAGAACAAGCATTGGCAAAGACAACAGTTTTGGCTTAGGTATAAGTATTAGGCATATGCCAGGCACAGCTATTAAATGCAAGATACTTGCATCATGTTGCACCTGCTACTATAAATGGCCAGTTAATACCACTAAGTGCCTTTTCTATGCCTGCACAAACTGTTGGCATAACCAATGCTTGTTTTTATAGACGCAAATATACGCTGATCCTCTGTTAGCTCTACAGACCAGTAAGGATTCAATGTGGCTCAATTGTACGGTGAACAACTAGATCTTTAGATCCTGGTTAATCAGAATAACCCAATGTAATTTTTGTTTTACTTTCCAACTATTATTCGTTCTGTTGTATTTGATCATAGGGTTTCCCAAGCTAATCATGCGCCAGTGTCCCTCACGCTGATGAAGATGCTGGAGCTCACAAAAACCATGCACGTTCTAATTATAAGTCAATGCTTATTTGCGCTTTACCAGCTTAAATGACAGTTTGAGAATGTAGTTGGTGGTCTTGTGACAACTCAGATCAAACATCATTCACACTGCACTGTGCTAGTGACTTACATTTGTACTACTATCTTGAAAGCATTGTTATTTGGCATCACAAAGCACAAACCTAGAGTTATGAGATTGCTTGAAATCATGCCACTATTCCATTTGTATCCTAAGAAAGTATGCAAATGTTATTGTTTAAATACATAGATAGCTCTTTAACTCTACAGCCAACAAGGCACTTCAGCTGCAATCAGAGCATGGGCAAGGCGGATTGTAAGCAGATTTTGTGTTTAAAAGGACATTTTGGCTGCATTTGTTTTCTGGGCCCCCTGGCCTCTTATGTCAGGTATCTAGGGCAGCCCACTGCCCGTGCAGCCGAAGCAGCGAAGGACCCAGAGGCTAAGGACAGCTCTGGCAGAAACAGCTCCAGACCTTGTTTGCCAGTGTTCTCTGGTGAAGCCTGCAGCCATCAACCAGCAGCGGCTGACAAGATAAGCATGGTTCGGATATAGGGTACAGCCATTACCCCATTAAACTGCCCCAAAATGTATTATAGCTTGTAGTCCGATACATGCATCCCACAGATGTATGGTAACCATATTCCACATTTAGATACTTTGTGCTAGTCAGCCATGTCTCAGTCAAGCAGATCGGGTCAGGTAGCATTATCTCGCATTTAGGCAATTCTTTTAGTTGACCATAATCAGAAATTAGGCCAATAATCTACTATCCACTGTTGTACCCACATTTAGGCATTTCTTCCTCTATCCAGGGATCCCAAATCTAGGTACTATCGCATTTACTGTCTTTGTTGCACACCCATTAAGGTATCTCTCCCCCAACCCAGGTGTCCCAAAACGCATTTGCTACTGTAATTTCTGTTTTCTGCCCCACTTAGTGGTGTTACCCTCTGTCCAGGGTCCCAAGGCCAGGTGAGTCTACACCTACTGTTGCACCCTCAGTCGGACGTGCCCACATCTAATCAGGTGTCCCAAATCTAGGTATTTCTTGGCATACCAGCCTAACAACAACCCCTACTCCCACAGCTGACCCCACGGCACCGACCAAATGTGTTTTGACCTGGCAATTTAGGATCCATCCTACCCATAGGATGGACACCATGCCCCAACCATCCCCATCGCATTGACCTACATCCCAATGCTCCACCCGGTCTAGCAGCCCCTGCCAGCCTCCAAAACACCAAGGTATGCATCCCTCATCCTCACGGGCTCACCCTGCCTTTTCACCCACCTGCTACATCCTTCACCTAGATCTCGCTCCGCCCAATCGAGAGCAACACGATGGAGAGCGGGAGTCAAAAAAATATTGACCCATGGAGCATACTGCACCGCCCAGCGACCCAGGTAAACAACCTCCCCCCCTGAATCCCCCGGTAGCTCACACCCCTACTGAACAATATGGTGCCCCCAATTCCTGCTTCCCTTCTCTTAGTGCAGCCCTGGCCAAAACCCCAACCTCCACAGCCTATCCCAACACCCCATGGGCAGCCCGAAAGCCAAGAAAAGGCTCAGACCTAGGCCACCTCAGGTTCCACCTAGCATCACCTATTCTCCAACAGAGATCCCAAATCCTGCCACCTTTCTATAGGGCCATAGCCTCCCTCCAGCACCCAATCCGGTCCTAGCCCTACTCCCCTCTTTGCCTGTTCCTCCCAGGCCCTCCTCCGCCTCCCCACACCTTCCACTCACATTCTCCCAGTCCACCTCGACCAGCCCAATCCCCCTAATGCCCTACCCTAGCCACTCCCAACACCCCACAATGCCCCCCTCCACTCCTGCTCCTCCTACAATCCCCAAACCGACCAGTACAGCAACTGCAAGCACACCCCACCAACTCTCGTGCATCCTCATCAACAACAAATTCTACACAACACCAGTTCCTACTAATTAAGGACACCTCAGCCAACACCACAGACTTCGAATCCCTTCTGGTAAAACTCCAAATCTCACCCTCCGCTTTGTAAAGCTTCCTACTCATTTACAGACCCCTGGCTACAACAAAAACTTTGCAGACACTATGACAACCAACCTCAATCTGCATCAACACTTAACATCCTAGATGACCTCAACATCTGATTTGACTCCCCCTTCAAACCCTATGACCCGAGCGCTCACAGAAAACCTAGAAGCCTTCAACCTGACTACATCTCTACGCCCACCCACACCAGAAGCGCCACACGCAATGCGATCTTCAGCACCACAAACATATCAACACTGACTCCAGCCCCCATCATGGACAGATCATTCAGCAATATTCTTCTCCACAACACTCACAACCACGGCCCACGGCCACACCCGACCCCCACATCTCACTCCACTCTTGAACAAAGTCTTTATCACCCCAGATCTAGCCAACTCCCTCCTCTCCTCACTCCCAGTACTCTGCCTCCAGGAGGCCCCCCGCCGTCCCCATCAAACTCTTCGATCTCTGGCTCTCGAGCGCCCTAGCACCCCTCACCCAAACAAAAGAGCCCTCTCAGAGATCAGGACCCACACCAAGGTGGTACAACGCCAACCTCCAATCACTGAAAACCCTCAAGCACTGCCTGCAATGGACCTGGAGAACCAACACTACTGCCCTAGCAAAACGTATCAGAGCATATAGATTGGAAATCAGAAAAACCAAGAAAGAATTCTATGGGAACAGAATTTTAAACTCCTGCAACCCAAGCAAGAAACTGCATAGAATATTTTTTTAATTCAATTCACTGGGTTGATCTAACACCCAACCCCCAATCCCTCAGCAACACCTTATCAGAACACTTCCACAATGTCGCTATCGACAGACACTCTGCCATCATCTCTAAATTGGAACACATGCCCCAACCCCTGTCCACCCACAGCCAGACCGCTGTCCAAACCCCTTTCCGATACAAACCTTCACCTCTTTCACTCCAATCTCACACCAGATGTTCCTCTCACTCATAGCACAAAGCCGCCCATCAGGTTCTATATGAGGACTGCTGCCCACCCACCCACCTCAAAAACATCCTAGCCTCAACCTGTGCAGGCAGTATCGCATGCTCAATCCTCAACCACTCCCAAAATCGGGAACCTTTCCAGAAGCCTTAAAACCTCCTACATCAAACCCCTCCTCAAATCACTCGACCCACTCCGCCCCAGAACTACCGGCCCATCTCTAACACCTGCTAAACTCATGGACCACACAGCATACAAGCGGCTCAGTCTTTTCACAGAAGCCAACAACCTGCTGGATCATGCCCAATCTGGCTTCAGACCGCTCTGAGGAACAAAGTCCTCTCGAGTGTCCGTCTGGGACGACCTTAAAAGAACAGCGAATGCAGAAGGTTGTGCTGTACTCACTCATTGACCTCTCTGCAGCCTTCGATACCATCAACCACACCATCCTCCTAGACAGGCACACTCATTAGGAATCAAAGACACTGCCGTCTCTTGGATGTCCCCTTTCATCTCTAATCGCTCACAAATGATGCTCCTACAACTGTTTACCTCGCCCGCATGACCAGTAACAAAAGGGGTTCCACAAGGAGCATCCCTATCCCCCTCCTCTTCATCTATCTAAACCCACTCTCCGCATTCATCCGCTCACACAATCTCACTTGCTACAACTATGCATACGACACACAGATCATCTTAAAATCCCAAAATCGGCAGGTTCCAACCATCCTGATCTGTCATCATGCCTCGGATATTGACTACTGGATGATGACCAACCACCCATCCTCAATCCTGGGAAAACACAAATCCTGGTGAGCGGGAAAACAGCACTCCTTCCCAAACCTAATTCCTGTCCTCAATCCCTAGGCCCCACACCGGCCACCTCCAACTCCAGTCTGCATCCAAAAACCTTGGATGTACACTGGATACAGATCTATGCCTCTCTCAACACATCAATTCCATATCCAGGACCGGTTTCTTCCATCTACGCATCCTGAGGCATATCTTCCCATACCTCACCTATCACCACCGTTTCTCTGCAATCATCTTCATCATCCTCTCCTGCCTAGAGTGCAAACTGCCTTTACCTAGGCGCACCAGCGTTTCAGCTAAGGAAGCTGCAAAGAAGCCAAACAGCTGCGGCAAGCCTGCTCATTAACCTACCTCCCAGAGAAAAGATCAGCCCTACAATAAGCATCCACCATTAGCTCCCCATTGGTCAACACACTGCTTTTAAAGCCATGTGCATTACTCAACGGGCCATCCACAACAACAGCTGGGAATTCCTCCAAGACAAGGTCACTCCCTACCACCCCTCAAGGATGGTCAGATCTGGCACAGCATCACTCCTAGTTGTCCCACATTACAACGCCACCAGACTGGGTGGATCCTCCTTCCAAGCGCCAATCAGCTGGAGCCATCTACCCCTGCACCTCCGCATTAGACAATCCTCATCCTCCCCCATTCCCCACACTGACAGATGACAGTACATCACCCCCCTCCCTCCGGGCCCCTCTCCCACTGCTCAGACTTTCGCTCCAGGGAGACCATGATTAGCGAGACCAGCCAATCGCATTGGACCAAGAGAAAAACAACATTGAAGCCGAACTCCATTTAATCTTACGGTATGTATACCTTTGAACCACGTCTGTGGACACAAGCATGGCCACCCATCCATGCACCCTAGAATGCAGCTATTGCTATGCTATTCCGGCCAGCAGCACACAGTCGTCCACACTGAAACCCCTGAGGTACCTCAACACCTCTGCCATTATTATGCAGCGACAACCAGCCCTCCAGATAAGGTGCATATTTGGGCTTTTTACGCAGTAAAATAATGTAAATACGCCACATTTTATTTTTATTTTCGTACCATTTACGCGGGATGGCCACAGTACTTTTTTGTGAATTCCCCTATTCTTTTTTTCCAGCAGATGGCGCTGGAACGCATATTTAGCAAATGCTAGCTTTGTGTGAACGGAGCAGGACGATTTGGAGTCATCTTTATGCTGCTGTTATTCTTCGAGAAAGTGTGATAGCTCTTTTGGGTAATGCACCCGTCAACATAGATTGCACACACATACATGACCAGACGTGATGGCAGTCACGCTGAATGTACTGTATATACACACGTAGCATGGTCATGGGCCATGCAGGGCTGTCACCCGCCAGGTCATAGTTTCTATGCACGATGCACGTGCCTGCCACGCAGTGGATAAAGCACACAGATGCATCATACACCCCAAAAACTAAATAAAATACAGTGAGGCATGCACCCGAGAAGCCCCAACACCTTACTGACAAATCGGGATGCAAAGGTTGTGCACGATGTGTGGTAGATTAAACATTTGAGGCTTCTAATCAGGAACTGCCCCTCTTAGCCACGCCAGTGGGGGCGAGCAGACTAGGCGATGCATAAGTGAGTGGCAGGCAGCCCCCCCCAGACACAATGACGCTGCCCCCAGACTCTGGCACATCTGAAACCTTGCATACGCCCTCCTGGCCCCATGCCCCACAGCCACAAATGCCCTTTGCCCTCCGTGTGTCCCTGCAACGTACGCAAACAATATTGATTCTGTTGGCAGGCCCTACTGGGGCGCCAGTGGGAATGGGCACCCCCCCCACCCCACTATGTCGTCTGAGAGCTCTTACTGCCCACTGCCAGGCGCGACTGTGCAGACTTTGGAGAGCAAGACACCAAGAGCTGGGGAGCTGCAGGCTTGGACTGGCCTATAGGGCAATGCCCGAACCAAAAAACACAAAAGCTTAGTGTGGGCCAGCTTATATGGTCAAAGTGGGCCACTTTTTTGCTCCATGTGGGCCAGTTTGATAAGTTACTTCATGCGGCTAGCAGTTCTGACAAGTGCTACCAAATAAATATTCTTTAAAATACACAAATGTGCATCACATTTGATCAAAAACGTCCCCCTGGGTACTACACAAACAGTTCTGTCACAAAAAGAATGAATAGCCATTTGAAACTCTGGGCCGGTTTTTCATTGGTTTGCGAGGCAATTTTATACCCAGTCCGACCCTCGGATCAGGCGTTGCGTCACGCGTGAAAAGCTTGAACCACTGCCAGTATAGTGGTACGGCTCGGGTGCGCAGCATGTGGGCAGTTGGAACTGGAGGAGAGTGCAAGGGTCTGGAAGTCCCGAAGAAGAGGCGAGTTTCGAGTTTGTGGGCGTGGTGGTCGGTGCAGGGAATGGTCAGCGGTGGGTAGCAAGAGACGCCGACACTGATGGGCAGAGCGCAAAGCTTCCAGGGTAGATGCGCTGGCATGACTGAGCAGGGAGAAACTAATGGCAATGTCGGCCATGCGGGAAGCTGGCAGTGCCATTGCAGACTTCCAGCTCCTATCCGCCGTGTCCTGACCCGAACCAAATCCGCGCACCTGAGGTGACTGGGATTGCAGTGTTGGCTACACACGGAAGCCTGCAGACCACAACAACATTATCTCGGAGAGAAAAGAGCCTACAAGGATCTTTTCGGCTGCGTATAGCGCCTACAGTCGCAGGCTCTTCGCCGCAGGCGAGAGTGAAGGGGGGCATTAAGCAGGCAACACTTGCACAGCACGCCGCCATTACGGGTAGACAAGGGGAAAAAGATAAAAGGTGGGAGAACACAGTTTAAACCAAATCCACAAGCACAATTCTATCCGAATGCAACATGTTAATGGGCACAGTACCTGTCAACGTGCTGCATTTGAAAAAAATTATGCTTTTAAAATGTGTTTCAGACTTAAAGGAGAGAGTTAACCGATTGTAACATTGAAGCTGCACTGGAATAGTCTCATTACAATGAGTAATGAAGCTAAATGCCCCCTACACAAGTAAGTTTGTCACTCCTCCACCGTCTCTGAAGTTAGTGCCCCTCCCAATATTTGAAGGGTTAGCCCCCACCTAAATTTTAGCCTAGGTGCACCCCTGAATGTGCGCACTTGCATTTTGTTAGGCAGAGGTGTGAGGGAAGCCTTTCCCCGAAACTGGCGGTGTTAAAGCTTTACTGTGTTGTTCAGAAAAATGTACTTGGAACAAACGCAGTAAAACTTTAAAGCTGTTACTTTCAAGAAAGACTTCCATCACCTCTCTGCATGTTGCACTTTAAAATATACTATTCAATAGTATGTGTTGGATAAGTTTTACTCTCTTGCTGAGGAGAAAACTAATTTTTACTCTCTTGATATTGTATTTACTCTCTAATTTGAAAAAGCATGCGTAAAATACTCCCACTTCAAAATCTTATCTGGAGCACTGGCGACAACCTATGAAAAATGTCAGTCTTGCTGGGCACACATCGATTGTGCAGCATCAGCACTCTATCCTAAACCACCAGCAGCACCCACCCATGTGCCTGACCTCAGGGCGGCTTACTGCAGCATAGCCAACCACCTAAGTCCTAACCCAGCAAAATGCATGCATGCATCTCTAATTTAACTCTTAGAACCTCCCACACATGAACTGCGGTCACCAAGAGCAATCCAACCACAAAGCACATTGAGGCCATAAAAATGGGGAAAGCGCGCTATATAAATGACGAATAAAATAAAATACAATACCTTTTGTATTTATTGAACGATGTATTATGTATTCCTTGATCTGTATACTTTAATGGCAAATCTGCCGAAATAAAGTTATTGATTGATATAGGATTCGCTTATTTGAACAAGTGAGAAAGAATAGTCTTTGACCAGGGGTCTGTAACATGTATTCACACCGTGTTCCATGGAACCTGCAAGCTGCCTCCCAGCTGCAGGCCACCATCTTCTGCCTACCCTTTCCCTTTCTTTAAAAACGTAGCTGCCGACCATAAAGTCCCACTTACTCAATTGTGGCGGCGGCGCCTGCCGCAGCCAGCCTATCAGCTTACCTCCTTCTCAGTTTGTAGCCACGATGGAAATGGAAGAGGGCCTCTGTATGGAGCCTTGCCTTCATAACCAAGGCGGCGATATTGGCACATGATTTTCATTCAATGAAGGGAACGCCGTGTGCATCCCGTTCGTTGAATGAAACCATATTTTTTTTTCTCACCCTGACGTTACCGTTTTGGTGCTAATAGCGTTAACAGCCCGTTCCAAGGGCTGGAACGGGGTGAGGGGGGTGTCGAGCCCCGGTGCCCTCGTTATAGGCCCAAGCAACGCCCCGTTCCAGACCTTGGAACAGGGTGTTAAAGCTGTAGTCAAAAACATATTGAGACAACTCCCATGATCCCTCTCACCTTTGACAAGTGTGAACATATGTTCATGGTCACTATATGTAGATGAAATATTTTCCATCGAGTCCCTTAGTCAAATGTATAAGTGACTTTCACTCGTTAGTAGACTGAACAGATGTAGGGTTTATATGTGTACGGATTACACTTCACACACACAAACACACAAGCACAGATTCCATTTTATGTATACAATTGCCTTGAGCTTCAAACTATTCTAATAACCTCACAGAAACTAGGCATGCATGTATGTACATAGCATATAAAATGTAATAAAATGTACAATGAAAATGGCAGAAAATACATATAGGAATACGTTTTCCTGTTATCACTTGTCAGCAGGTACATTTTAAGGCTATGTTATCAACCCCCCACATGTTTTCTGCATATGCACGTTTTCTTAAGCAAGCAGATTTACCTTATATACATTTAAATGGCGGCATAATAACAATGAGCAACGGTGCAGATTTTGTTCCAGTACACCTTTTAGGCAGTCAGCAAAATGAAAGTAATAATTTAAGCAATGCAATAAATATCTAATAATTCAGTCAAAGTTAATGGATGGCTACTACTATGCAATAGCGTATGGGAGCTAGATACAGCTTAAATGCAAAGACCTGGGCGATTCACAGATACATTTAGCACCAGAGTAGAAAACCTGGCTATTATTGGAATACTGTTTTCAGAGATTGGTCGATTGTGACAACCGACATTCCAACGTGGAAATAGAACATTAATTGAGCAAAAGCCTAAGCAAATAACATTGTTTTGGCAGTACCAAAAGCATATACATATACCCGAGACACAAGTGGTGGTACAACTCAATTTGAAGTAACACAAACAGATAATGGAAATATATTAGAACAAACTCAGAGAGAAGATTGGGAAAGTTTAAATATTAACCAATCATAAATACGGAATCAGGAGTAACCCCAACCTGTTCTGAGAAAGCTCATCACAATAAATAGATTAAATCAACTACTGTCAAGTCAAGTTAATTCGATTGTAGTTACAACAACCATAAACATAAGCATTAACAAAACAAAAGCAGCAAAGCCTATAGACATGTGCCCTTTTGGTATACTGTTCCAATGTGCATGCTATAGTCTGATCTTGATTCATGAGGCAATAACACAAGGCAAGCCTAAATTGAGAGAACCCTCTTTGCTTCAACACGCTGTTAGGACGCCTGACTTACCTCGACTCTCCAGGTCCCTCTTGCGGGTCCATGGAGCTCAGTTTCTTCCAGCCGCTTTGCTCCCGCGGATTAGACACCGTGATGCAATGAAGCATTTTGCAATGTTACCACCTCCCCTGGAGATTGAAAGACGCTGGTCGGCATTCATGATCAAGTTACTGTAGTACACATCAGCTGACTTATGGCACACTTTTAGGTCCGTTCCTCCAATTCCCGATTAGCGCCCCAGCCCCTACATAAAAAGCCACAAATTCTAAACCTCCTTGTTTGTGCAATGGTCGCAACTCTCAACCAGAACCTGTGCATCCAGAGCCATCCTAATTCAGGTTTAGGTCTGTAAGTATTTAGTCCATTGTCTGGATCATTCGTTGGGAGTTCTACGCTAGGAGTTATTTATATTGGGTAAGTCTGATTCCATCATTGGGTCTCCTTTTTCATATGTTATAAATTGCATGGGGATTTGTTTCTAATTACTGTTATCGTGTCTCCTCACTGCAGCTCCCGATACATTTTACGTTGAAGGGGGTGTGTACAGTAGTACTCCTGCCCAGGTCCATGAGTCCCCTAGATTGGGCCTCAGTCCGAGGGTCTTGTTGATCAGGGTAGACAGTTGCATAGCTTCCGGATATCTGAGATTCATTGTGTGCTTCACGCAACTCTGGCAGACTTGACACAAGGGTATTAACGTTATGTTATGAATTAATTTGTAAGCAGGACAAAAGAATAGAAAGTGGCCTAGGGATTCCAACTCCCTTGAACAAAAGGGAACAAAAACACCTCTCAATCCCTGACCCCCTTCCAGCTACATACAACTGTGTTTAATTTAATAAGATTCAAATTTACTTAACAAAAGGTTCTTGCACTGCCCAATTCGTATTTTGGAATGTGCCCCTTTTGAAGGTTTATAAATATAAATACGGAATCAGGAGTAATCCCCTCTCAACAGGTACTGAGACAACGTGTTCTGGAAAAGATCCTCAAAAGAAACAGATTGAATCAGCTACCGTTAAGCATTACCTTTTATAAATGGAAGGGATAGGAAATGAAATACCAAATATGTGCTTGTGTATTAGGCCAAGTGGACGATCAGTGGGCCATTATGTTCAAACGAGAAATTAAAACGGATCATGCAAATTCATAAGGACTTTGCAGAAGACTAGCCACACCAGTAATGTTCCATTACAAGAGGTCAATTCAGTTTGTACTAACACTACCGTGAGTAATCATGTAAAAAGTACATTGTTCAGAAATGGGCAAAATGTACAGGAATGTTGTGATCATCTATGCATTGCAGTTGACAAACAGTTTATGGAACAGAACGGTCATGAATTGGAAAAGAAACGTCGTTTTTAATCAAATAAATAAATCATTTTATGCAGGCTTGGGACAATCTTGCCTCGTTACAAAAGTGTTTCACTGAATATGTCAAGAAACGTTAAAAGGGATTCCAAGATGGCGGCGGTGTGGGAAGGACGTGTGTGAAGTGAGCTCCCTCCTCCCACCCACAGGCCGTATCAGTTAAGCCCATAAATAACTCTCGTCTCGGTCCTTGCTCCCCCGATGGGTGCAAGGAAACATAGCAAGTCGGAGTAAACAGAAAGCGCATCAGAAAGGTCCGACGAAGCTCTTCACGGAAAAGCGGTGTGAGGAGCTGCAGGCAGAAGACCAAGGACTGCACCGGAGGAAGGGGGGGCGGATGCCGGTACTCCTGGACGAAGAGCAGCCCAGCCCGTGGCGCAGGGCACAACAGCAGCAATAGGGTCTGGGGCAGTCTGCTCGGTCTGCTCGGACCCATTGGCGGAGAAGAGAATCCGGCGAGCCCCCTCCAAGATGACTCGGGGAGGAGCAGCGACACAGACGTCCTCTGGTGCAGCGCGGCCTCCACATACGCGCAGGCAGGCACACCACCGCGAGGAAGGGAGAGCGGTGGGGTGAAGGCCCCGAGGGAGCCTGGGGCGGAATCGATGCAAGCCACACGGAAAAGGGAGCGCCGCGTAGGGCAGCTGAGCGCTGATGAAGGGGGAGCAATAACGGCGTGAAAACAGAGGCACGGGGGCCGGATAGGCACTGAGACGCTAAATGAAGGAGAATACAGCAGAGCTGTAAAGGAGGCCAGGCTCCGAGCATCAGAATAGACAGGATACCCCGCAGCACAGAGGTACGACTCTGAAGATTGTTGGGAGGACCTAGCAAGTGAGGGAGGGGGACAAATTGAGTGGTGAGGGGGGCAAGTCCTCAAAGAAAGTGGGGTGCAATATTGGGGACGTTGCTCCTCACAAAGGCATGGTGGGACTACAGGTGTAAGCCAACAAGGAGAGGGGGGGCGCTTTACTGAATACGGATCCTCTCATATAAGCAAGGTGGGACTACCGGTGCAAGTGCACAAAGAGAGTGGGGAGCATATACTGAGCACGGACCTCCCCACAAAGGCAAGTTGGGTCCACCGTAAAGGGGGCAACAGCATTAGAGCAACGGTTTGGCGAGGGAGGAGACACCCCACAAGTATAGCAGTCCGCCCCCCGGGAGGCTGGCTCCATAACTGCACCAAAATCTAAAGACTGAGGGGCCACGCCGGGGGCCTCAAGCAACACAGGGCCCACATTCTTTATCCATATAGGCCTCGAGATCCTTAGATAAAGCCTCCTGGAAGCTCAAAAAAAAGACATAAAAGCTCATAACCAGGGAAGCATCCAGGATCCAAATAACAGAGCAGCATCTATGTCAAAATCGAGGGGCAAACCAGCGCAATTCTCTCAATCACCGCCGAAGGGGAAGCAGGATCAGCGCTTACCACAATTGTGGGGAACAGAAATAGGCACCCCAGCGAGTTCAACAAGAAGGAGGAATCAAGACGGTCAAAATATCAAGACTGGAACAGGAACTTACCCCGGAGACATGGCTATGAGGGAAGACATGAAGAAATGCTTTGCAGAATTTCAAGACCAATTCATGTCAAATATGCAATCCCAATTTGAGACCATAAAGGTAGACATGACAACAATGGTGCAGGACCTCAGGAAGGAAATTGACTCAGTGGGGGAGAGAACCGATACTCTAGAGAAAATCACGCAAAACCTGGACGAAGACGCGAAACAACAGGTGGAAATCCAAGAACAACTATTAACACGAACTCATAATCTAGAGTTGCAATGTGAGGATTTAGAGAACCGCTCTAGGAGATCGAATATAAGGATTAAAAATATGGTGGAGACAGTAGAAGAAAAGGACCTGAAGGAAGCGGAACAAGTATTTAAAGACATCCTGGACGGGGAAGAGTATGTGGAAGTAGCTATAGAGTGAATCCTCCGAGTGGGGCCAAAGAGGCAGCGGGAACCGGGTGCAAGGCCCCGTAATGTATTGGCAGCATTAACCTCCTATCCACAAAAGGAAAGTATTCTTCGGCGTGCCAGGACAATGGACTATATTCGCATGAAAGGAGAGGACATACAACTATATCAAGACCTGGCACAATCCACCTTGCTAAAACGGAGGGATATGGGTCCAGTGACAAAAGTGCTAACAGCAAAACAAATCAGATATAAGTGGACCTTCCCATTCGGTTATTTTCGTGGGAAGGGAAGCAATGGAAGGTAACGTCCTCTGAGGAAGGAAAACAAATTTTAGGACTGTCCGATCAGAATGAACCTACTCAAAGGGGATGGAGAGGGAATGTCTCCCGAAAAGGATCAGAAAGGGAGTGGAAAAGAAATGACAGAAAATCGAAAGGGGCCCAACCTACCGCTTAAGTATTAGAACAAAATAACTAGGAGCATAAACCACATCGAATCCACAGACTCAGATGCACTCCGACTGGCTGGTGTGATAGATCAAAGCTATCGGGGGGAGCGGCACCTACACTATCTCAGGTGAGGCCGGGGGGGGGGGGAGGGTGTGGGCCACTAATTGGAATCCATAGGGGTTTTAGGATACCCCGCCAGTTATCCCCGAGTTATTGAGGGCATGGCGCGGATGGCGTCACGCCAATGCGGTCCTAGGAACCAGAGTCCACCTCAGGGCAGTTTAAGGGGGGAGGAGGGAACATTGTTTGAGCAGGTTGGGGGTTGCTCGGGTTGGGGGAAGTTATACAAACGGGAATGCACGAACGACTCAAGATCTGGTCTGAGGTAAATGGAAGCGAAAATCCCTAATAGAAATATGGGGATAAAAATATTAACATAATATTCGGGGCCTAAACTCTCCAATCAAAAGGAAGAAAGTAGAAACCTTCCTAAGGCAAGGGAAATATGATATATTGATGTTCCAAGAAACACACATATGGGGACAGGATAAAAATAAAATCAAACTGAAAGGATACAACATGATGTTGCAGGCTAATGCCCCCGAGAAAAGGGCAGGGGTCATGATAGCCGTCAAGGACTCCCTTAATCCACAGATACTCCAAACAGAAGGAGATAAACAGGGGAGATATCTATTGCTGAATACAAAACTAGACGGAATCCCCATCACTTTAGCAACCATATATGCTCCAAACTCGGGCCAAGATGGTTTCCTCAGATACACATTGGCCAGACTGGAAAGATTTTCAAGGGGGGGAAATAATAACGGGAGGGGACCTGAATATAGCGTGGGACCCGACTCGAGAAAGATCTGGGCCCAGACAACAGGGACGGTGCTTCCCGTCAAAGGAATTAAAACAGAAAATATCCAATCTATCCCTGGAAGATGTATGGAGGCATACCAACCCCACGCAGCATGGATACACGCATTTTTCTCACATACATGGGACAATGTCTAGGATAGATTATCTTTGGGTCACGACAGGACTTTTAGGCAAAATAAGGGAATCAGAAATAGGGTCCATCACATTATCGGAAAATGCCCCCCTATGGGTAGAGTTAGTCTTGCTCCACAGAGCAACGGGGCTTTGGAGCTGGAGGCTTCCTGAGGGGATAGTTGGAGACCCAGTGTTTGGTAATATGCTGAGGGAACATATCACAGAATACTTAGAACTAAACAACCTTCCAGAAATCTCTATAGAAACACACTGGGAGGCCCTAAAAGCAGTCACCCGGGGACACATAATAGCTCTAAAGATTCGAAGGGATAAACTGAATGCCCAATGGGAAAGATAATTAGAGGAAAATATAGCAAAGATCCAGGCTGAACTCACACAGAAATATACCCCGAAACTACATAAAGCACTCAGACATGTCCAGGGCCAACTGGACTCCCTCCGCACGAAAAAATCAGAAAGACACTTGTTAAGATTGAAACATTGGTATCATGTTAAAGCCAATAAGGCAGACACATATTTGGCTAGACAATTTAAGGGGCAAAAACAAGAACGGGCGGTAAAGGCACTGAGGGACGCAGGAGGGGAAAGAAAGACGCAAACGGAAGAGATAGGCCACATATTTGCACAATTCTACCAGCAATTATACACTTCTGACCAACCGGAGGAAAAACGACTGGCCTCATATCTAGAAGACCGTATCGGAATCAGAAAAACAGATGCTAGGCGAGGACATAACCCAGGAAGACGTCCTGGAAGCGATCAGGGACCTTCCAAGGAACAAGGCCCCAGGCCCAGATGGGTATACTGCATAGTTCTATAAGACATATAAGGATCTTTATGCCCCTACATTAGCAAACTTATTTAACTGCTAACGATGCCCCCGGGCTGACGTGCGCTTTAAATAAATCTGAATAAATAAATAAATAAATAATTTCTTCAAGAACAAGGGGGATATCACCAGATCAATGAACAAAGCGAAGATGCTGGTTCTTCATAAACCAGGGAAAGAGCCTCAGCTTCCGAGTTCATACCGCCCCATAGCCCCAATTAATTTGGATGCAAAGTTGTACACAAAGATACTGGCCTCCAGACTAAAACAAGTACTCCCGAAACTAATCCACCAGGACCAAGCAGGGTTTGTCCCAGGCAGACAAACGCATGATAACATTAGGAGGGTAATCCACCTGGTGGAAAAGACGGGAATTAAGCAAACTCTGGCGGTGGTGCTCGCTCTGGACGGAGAGAAAGTGTTCGACCGCGTAGAGTGGTCTTTCCTCTTTAACATTCTAAGGAAGATGGGGATGGGGAAGACATACATTCGGATGGTAAGAGACAATTATAACTCCCCCAATATAAGAGTCGCAGTAAATGGGAGCCCAACGAGCAAAATACAAATTAGGAGGAGACCAAAACAAGGGTGCCCACTCTCCCCCCTATTTTATGCCATTTTTTTTGGAACCACTGCTGGAAAAGATAAGGGCTAATACAGACATCAAGGGAATCGATATGGCAGGTTATTCACACAAAATAGCAGCATACGCGGACAATATGCTGGTGTCCCTGGGGGATCCAAAGCACTCTCCCAATCCTAATGCGAGAAATTGATACGTTCGGATCTCTGTCGGGCCTAAAAATAAACAGACAGAAATCTGAACTTTTAGCTTTGGCAGGAGATACCACACAAATCCAAGAAATGGCAGAGGCACGCCAATTTAAAATAGCAAAAACAGGGGTGAAATACCTGGGAATAACATTGATGGGGAAAATCCAAGACCTATTCTCACAAAACTATCCCTCAATTCTGCAACGAATAAAGAGTGAAATGGCAAGATGGAACCCCCTGTCAATATCCTGGTGGGGCAGGATAACAGTAATTAAAATGACCATACTCCCAAGGTTATTATACTTATTTCAAGCCCTTCCAATTAGGATCCCATCAACCTTATTCAGAGCCCTAACAAAAACCATCATGACCTATATATGGCAAGGGAAAACTCCCAGAACATCAAGAGCTGTCCTTACCGCTTCAAGAAGTGAAGGTGGATGTGCACTCCCTCATTTTAAGAAATGCTATGAGGCAGCCCAACTATGGGTACTACAGGAATGGAATCCACTCGAATCACAGAAATTATGGGCAGCCCAAGACAGAGCGGTAGCGACAACCCCAACAGGCACCCAAACGTACAAATTAGCGAAATCATGAAGGCAGCTTTTGAGGTATGGGACAGAGCTACACAGAAAGGAACGCTGACAAAAGATCCATCTCCCTTCACGCCCCTCTTTAAAAACCCCGAATTACCGCTGAGACTGGAGAAAGGGGCATTCCAGAAACGGGAAGAGGCCGGATGCAAGATGGTTGCAGATATGTATGAAGATGGAAACATAAGAACTTTTGCGGAATGCACATCTCTATTTAAGCTCAACACCACAGATAAATATAGGTATGATCAGTTATATCATTGGTTAGACACACCAGGAATCAGGGAGGCAGTGTCAAGGGAGCTGACCCTATTTGAGAAATATATCATGACAAACACAGGGGCAGAAAAATGTGTTTCCTCTACCTATAAATGTATAAATACCTCCGAAGAAGAAGTGAAATGGAACTACATAAAAAAAATGGGAGTGAACTCTAAACAACAACATCTCTAAAGGACACTGGGAATATATATGGAAAATAATACCAAAATTGACCACGGCGATCCAAACAAAGGAAATGTGGATGAAAATCCTTCTGCAATGGGACTACATGCGGGAAGGCTTAATCAAATGTTCCGGAACACTACAAAAATATGTTGGAGGGGCTGTGGAAATGAAGGAACTTGGCGACATATATGGTAGGCCTGCCCAAACTTACAACAATTCTGGGGAGAAATCAAGGCACATATGAATTCAATGTTGCCAACAATGGGTATCATAGGTAAAGAGGTTTGGTTGTGGGATCCCAAGGATAGACAACTCACCAAGAGACAAAAAAGGAACTTTATGGGATTCCTAATAGGTGCTTGGCAGGAAATAGCTAACAAATAGAAACAGAAGCATCCTCCAATGACTATAGACTGGATAAGGAGAGTCTGGACACATATAGCAATGGAAAGGTTAACCTATAATATACAGGAGGCCCATCAGAAATTTCGAGAAGACTGGGGCGAAACCCTGGAATACCTCCAGAGTGACTATATGGAGCAATGGTGCCCGCAAAGGATTAGGATTTTGGATATGTTTAATTAAGAACATAGCGATAAACCTCGGACAAGAAAATAGAAAGAAGCGAACATTCCCGGAGGGGGGGGGGGGGTGTTGGAAGTGTTATATATATTATGTTGTAAAATCAATAAAAACATGTTTAAAAAAAAAAAAGAAGAAACGTTCAAAGGAAAGTCTATGATGAAGACTGTCCTCAAATGGAGAAATTAAACCTTTTCCAACTTACCTCTCACCTACACAGAGGTATAATACCCCCTCAACCATTTGTTAAAATTGTCTGGTTCCTGGACAGGAGCAAACAAACAGTAATTTGTTACTAGCTCTTAAAAGACTCCACTATTGTAGGGCAGAATGCTGGGAAGGAGCGGCAGACTCAGATTTACTGTGGAGCAAGGAGTAACCACTGAGTCAGCGGGTGCAGGGCTCATATGTGTGGGCACAGGAGCATAGTGGCCAGCTTCCCCAGGACAGAAGCCAGTGTGTGTCTGGAGAGTAAGGTAAGTCATGGCAGGAGGCTATCGTTTTGTTACAGGAGGAGTTAAGCAATACAGGATTAAGCCAGCAGGCAGGAAGGTTCAGCGATCTGACCCATCGGAATCTGCAGAACATACATGGTATTGTAGCAGGAGGAGCAGTAATCTTGGGGAGGGGAGAGCAGTGAACTTTGAGCATCCACTGATGGTGTAGGTATGAATGGAACGTGGTAGTTAGGGCTGATGTGTTGTAGCCGGGCTGCCACATTGGAAGGGTGACTGCTGTGCTTCAGATTGGCAAAAACCAAGGAGAAGAGAAAGTATATCGACCAGGCCTCACAATTTTCACTCACCACTAGCCAACAGCTACTGATAATCGTTCCTGACAAGAAATGGTGCGTTGTGTGTATGTGGAGAATTAAGGTAGTGGGTGACATCTTATGTCTGACTTGTAACTTGCAACTTGACATCTTTACCCCTGATGTAGAGGACATAGATTTAAAGTCCTCTGGTCGCAAAACATGTATGAGTAACAAAAAGAGGAAAGTTCAAGTTAGAGCATACATTTAAAGTACAAATAATTGTCCTGAAGAGAAATTCAAGACAGTGTCAGGCAGACTTTTTAAGAGCAGTAAGACAAAAAGAGAAACAAAACCAGGCAAACATCTCCTTCACAACTTCTTCCTCATGATCATCTTCTGTTGATTTGTTATCAGTGACAGTGCTGCCAGTCTCAGGAGAGAGGGAAGATCTAAGGGGGCAATATTTAAACAGGGGAGGAAGTGGAGCTAGTTGTGGCTCAAGTGTGGGATAATATGGGGTTCACAGACCCAGTGGCGCCCCAGGCTTCTGCAGACTTTAGATTAATCAATACAAGCATAACCCCAAAATGGGGCTGCATCTAATTTCTGGCACACACTTACAATTTGAAAGGGCTGTAAATACAGAGAACATAATAATGCCACGGCTTGTGCCGAAGTTATATCCAATGAAGGAACAGTAAACTGCATAGCACTGAACAGTGGAAGTGGATGCTATCCTATCTATCTTAGTCAGGGTATCATTTATGGCAGCAGAGGAGACTTAGTAGACAGGACAACGAACACAGACCTGAACATATCTTACGTGGGAGTTCATGTAGGTCTCTTAAACAGCAGAGTGTTTGCGGGGCTCTATAAAGCCACAGAATCAGGAATCAGACTGAATCTTCACGGTCAGATCTGCGGAAGCAAGCGCAGCTTCTGTCAGATCTGTCAAGATGGTCGTAACAATGGCAATGGGGCATATTTCGCATGCAGGCTCCATATTGGGGCTCATCTCTGCACATCTCCTTTTCTTAGAAGGCAGCCAGAGACATTGGTATTTCTATGTGACCTAGGATTTGTACCAAAGATGATTCATGGATCGTAAGATGAGATTCTTCCTGCTTTTATTTGGAACACAGCAGCCGGAAGAGAATGTAAGGCACTGCGCAGATGTGAAGAGCAGTCTTTGAATATATTCGATGGACGAAAAACTACAGGGGTTGATACAACCTGCTGCTAAGGAGTGGTGCTTCAGGGGCTGGAAGGAAGAGATCAGTTGTGTCCATTAGTCAGTAAACCAAGGAAATATATCTATGGTTTATGAAGCAACAGGGATGCAACTGCTTAATGGCATACAAGGGCAGGTCTACAAGAGGAATGGCGGCTTAATGGCACATGATTATAGGGCCTCAATTCAGGACATTTGGAAGGCAGCTAAATGGGCGAACCCAAATACATTAATCAGACAGACTGAATTTGGACAATACCAGTCCAATACCAGTGGACCAGTGATCCCCAACGTGAAGCTCAGGAGCAACATGTTGCTCGCGGCACCCTAAAATGTTGCTCGGGGCCATTGTCAAGAAGGAGGTGCTGAAGGGATTAGACCTTGGTAGCAGTATATCCAGGACAGAGTCCTGAACTGTGCCGGAATGTTGGCCAATGAGCCTGCTGTAGTTCCAGTGGGCTAATTTTTGGAGATGCAAGATTTAATTTTGTTGCCACCATGCAAGTTATTTTTCAGAAAACGGCCTTACTCGTTGCAGTGTCATTATTAAAAAGTTTTCGTGTTCAGATACTTTGCCCAGCTGGAAAATGCATTAATGAGCAAAATAATTGAACCATGTCCCAATGTTTGTGTCCTGGAGGAAATTGTCATATTTTGTTCATTTGTACAGCTAGTAAGTGCAAAATGGACAAATGGGTGACATGTATACCCAGCTTCCCTTTATTAAATAATTTGCATACGCTTTTTTGTACAAGCAAGGTTCATGTTTGATGCCACCGTGCATTACATTTATCAGAAATATTACGTTTAGTGTCACCTACATTTGTTACATGGTGGAAAGGTAGTCATTATTTGGCACGTGGATAATGGGCAGACAAGGCAAACGCATGCCACATTTTTCATAATTAAACAAAATATTTTGCCTATTTGCAATGAAGTCAATGTGAATGATCCAAATACTTAATAAACACCACCATGTCACTTTATGAAGTGGTCTTCAAAGGTTTGACCAATGTTGGCCACTACATTTTTCTTTTTTTCAAATGTTTTTGTTCTTATGGTAATACAACCTTTACACATCATATTCAAACAATGTCTCAAGGTTAAACAAAACATATTAATCCACAAACACGACATTAATGGTTAAGAGTTAATGCAAACAACATCAAATAGTTAAAAAGTTAGAAAAATTAAAAAAGGATCATGGTTTCCCCTTTGTGAGCAGAACTTGCTTAAGACATGTAAAAATTCCCTTCCTAGTAGTTATTCAGCAGCAAGGACATGGCAGTTATAAATTAAGTTACTCTGTCTCTGACCCGATTTAATACTGCTGGATAGAGGTTTGCAAGCCCGATCGTTAGAGAGAAGAATGCCTAAGTATTTGTACTTGCCCGCCTGCTCAATTCGCGAGTCACCCACTCACCAAACAAAGATGTTGTTCTTTGGTGCCTGCTTTCCGAATGTAAGGATCTTGGTTTTAGATGGGTTAATTACCAGCCCATTGTCCTTAGCATATTGGTGTAGTCTGGTTAAAGCCACTAAATTTTGACAGTCAATATTTTTATTCCTAACCACATTTTAACCAACGTAATGGGCCCCAGGTGCTTTAAAATGCACACTATTTGCCATTACATGCCAAAGGAATTCTTGGGGTGAACCCTCAAAGCCCCAGTGAAGTGATCTGTAAAGCCTACCATGTTCTGACCAGTATTACTCAATCCATATTGATCATTCCATTAACAGTTTGCAATATTTAAAAATACATATATCATATTTCATAAAATTCACTCCGAACACGCCCAGAATAAAAGAGCAGCTTTAACATATTCAAACAAGCTATATATAAAATCCTGATCATTACAATTATTTATATAAAACATAGCTTCTCTGGATGGCCTAATAGCATTTAACAAAAACTGGGGTCTTAACCAGCACTTAAGAACAACAAATTAACCAAATCTTCGACTCTCATTTTGCAGGCACACATCGTACTTTTCCCCCTGCATGCCTTCTTAGTTTATTAAGGGAGGACAAATTTGAACGCATCATTATCAGCCTCCTACACTTTGGGGATCTTATTTCAAAGATTTATCCTTGCTGTTGTACAGGAGTACTTATGTATTTCATGGACATGTGCATCTCTCCCCATTTGACAAGCTCTTGCTTTAAGAGCTAATTAGAGTCGACTTAATGTGCAAAATGCTATATTCCACTCCCCTGTCACCAAACAAAAACTGGCAGTGCCTTACAACCTCCCTCGTACCACACGTATTTGTCTTCACCAGGGGAGGTCACAATCTCGCTTACACTGATACTCACATTATGATTAGCAGAAAATCCCAGATGTGCTTTATTTAAATAAGTTGAAATCACCTTCAAACTGAGCACCCTCAATTCAGCTCATAAGGTGCTACCAGGTGTACCTGGAGGCAGACCTATTTGGTGCAGGAATTTATTTTGCAACAGCTGCAGGACATGACCGTTCGAGTAACCCAAGATTTTGCGGCCATAAAAAAAAAACATAGAACCAGACCTTTTCCTTATATGCCTCCAGGCACTTGTCCAACCTGAACACCCATAACTTCAAATGCAACCGTAAAATCCCTTTAATCCTTAATAAGGCCCTTGCTGCTGTTTTATTAAAATGATTGCCCCAAGCACCGCTCTTCGAGAAGAGAAGGCCCCCAAACAAATATGAGGTTACCGCCTCAATTCTACCTTCATTGAAAACCCAGTTATACGGTTCCCCCTTTTCCCAGACACCATCATTTTTGTTTTCATCATATAATTTCAAACAAAGGTTCCCAGAAGTCATTTGCATATAAAAGGCACTTTTGGAGCCCTGTCGGAGTAAAATCCACAACAGCTGATCTGCGTAAAGAAGCACGCTAGAAGATGCAGCCTTCAGGCAGGGTGGATTAACTTTCCTAAGAGAAGTACTATGGCCAAGTGACATAGCTGTCTTACACCTTTATTGGTGGGAGCAAACGATTAACAATTCCCTGATTTTGTATATCGGACAGCCGCTGACTGAGGTGTCTGCATAAAACAGTTGCATACAATTTATCAAACCATTAAGAACCCCAATAAAATGTAACTTATGCCACAGGATGTTTTTATCAATCAAATCAAATCCTTCACAAATCCCAAAAAAGACACACAGTGTCCGTCTGTCAAGCAGTGGTCCAGTGTAAAAAGCCTTCTCCTGAAACCCACTTGCAAGGTCTTCAAAATATTGTTACTTCTCCAGTCTGAGCATCAAACACTTGGAAAATATCCCTACTGGCAATGTCCAGTATGGAAATTGTACAAAAGGAAATAATCAGGATGAAGGAAATCCTACACAGCAAAAGGGTTGTTCTGTGTGTGTATATTTATTAAACAATGACAGAATGGTTTAGTTGATTCAACAATTTACTTTTACAGAGCTTTCGATAAGCACGAAAGTTATTTCTGACATCAAACGGACAAATAGTGATTGTGAACGGTGGTAACACGGGTCAGTGTCGACCTCAGATGTATTGAGGTCAAAACTCCATAGGGTAGCACGTTCCCAGAACAGATGAGGTAGGAAAAGCCTACCGCGCAAGGGAAGTGCGCCTGAGACTGAAGATGGTCCCAGGTTTTGTTCACACAAAGTGTACACAACAGTCTTTTTTCAAAACATACACAAGGGGGGATGGTGCAGTTGTGTCACAGGGATCGACACAGGTGTGTTTCGGCCAAAATAGGGCTTGATTGAAGCCGGTCTATGTGCTGGCCTTCGTCAGGAGGGACACCAAATGTGGTGTTGTCCGTACAATCTGTGGAATTGAAAGAAACTGTGAGGATCTCAAAAGGTAATTGACTAATTCATAGTGGTATTTAATACTGGCAGAATGGTGCCGTGGTGATACATAACCTGATGCATCTAGAACAGTTTACCTGCTCCTGGAAAAGCAGTAGGATGCTGTAGACAATCCTCATGTAGTTGCTGGATTGCTAATGCGAGTTTACACTTAGAAGTGGGCCGAATTGTCTTCAGGCCGACGTCTCTCAGGGTCCCGTGGACTGCAGAGGGCCATGGTTGGTCCCGAATCTGAGAGAGTAAAAACAAAAAGGATCATGGCTAATGATCCTTAAAAATGGTCTGTTGATCGTGGATCCAAAAGGTGGTGACTGGATTTCTAAAGCCCCCACTATGGCGTGGTGGTGGTCCAAGCAAGCCAGTGGGGTGAGGAAGTTTTTAAAACATAGCGAGCCGACCGGGTACGTGAGGTGTCCACTGGGGAGGACTGAGTGGCTCCAGGTGTGATGTTATTGCCTCGGTACGTCACTTGAAATGTGCAGTGGTCACTGGAGATGTGCAGCGGTGCAGTAAGCCTAGGCCAGGTGCCTTGTAAACCCTAGGGGTTTTGCCATGTGGTCAAAGTTCGGAATGGTGGTTTGGGAGATGGCGTGAAAATCGAACGTTCTGGTCCATTTGGAATGAAACGCATGCTGCATAAGCATGATAGTAGTGCTGGAGGCAGGGTGTACACACAATTGTGGCGGTGCCTAAGAGTGCGAGTTCCTGAAATATCAATAGAGGCTCAGAGTGCCTAATGCAGTGGTGAATTGGCAAGAGCCCATGGAACAATGGACCAACCAGTGCGTGATCGCCGCCCCTAAAAGTAGGCAAAGTGACATGAAAGAGAGAACTCAGGTGAGGGTCCCTAGCGACTTACCGCAGTGTCTTTAGTGCTTCTATGCTGGCGGGGTCCTCAGCTCACAGTGGTGCTGTGTGGGGAAGTCGGCTACTGGAAAGGCAAGCACGCGAAAACGATGGGGATTCGGACGGCAGTTGGGAGGACCAGTCAACGGATGAAGAGCCTGGACCATGTCGCATGGACGGCGTCCCCACCTGGTGCACGTGCAATCGGTGCGAGCTAATGCCAACTGAGGAGGAGAACTGCTGCTGCCGTGAAAATTCCGGGTGCTTGGCCTACATTTCGGAAGGCGAGCCAAGTCCGCAATGCATCACCGAGCTGCCAGAGTTCAGGGAAGCCTGCCTCTCACGGACCGTGTTGAGGATGATGATGGTGCTTATGCACGAACTTCGCGGCACTGTTCGTCCGCGTAATCCGAGTAACGAGAAAGTATACTCTGGTTTTGATGTCAGTGAGTGATGCCACTACTATGTCATATTCTAGATAGAATTTTTTTCAAAGCAGAATGACATTTTTTACCTGAATCGACAGTGATAAGAAAGTTTTGTCATTTTAATACAGTTTGCATCTTTCATTTTCACAGGTGGTACAGGCTGGTGGCCTATCGTTGCTTCACTTGGTGGCTTCACGGGAGGCTCGGACACCGCGTTCGGAGAGTAATACCAGCCTGTGCGGTACTCGCCATTAGACATTTCCCCAGCGACAGTGGACAATACCGCGGATTTTCCCTGGATGTGCTGCAACCGGAACTTTACAATGTGTAATGTTTATTATTTATGTTCAATTGAAATTAAGATCTAAAATAAAACCCAACATATATTTTAACAATGGTTGTTTTGATTTTTTAAATGAATCTAGTGTGTCTCCATTGAATAGTCTTCCTGTGCCTTGTCTTGTCACACCACATGTCTCCGGCCAGCATCCTCCCTCACGCTGGCCGCCCACCTTCAATCCACATAACCGTTGAACCCATATGCAGCAGACATACATATGTTATTTTGCGGGTTGGCATCAAGCCTCCCGGCCTGCCTCCTCCCCCAAAAATACTTACCACACCACTTTGTTCAAGCGTTGGCAATAAAAGGAAGGCCGTTGGATTTTATTGATACAAAACATGGTTATAGGTAAATAATCAATATGGTTGATCATAATAAATCATCCTTTTGGTCACCGGGTACAGAGATGACCCCCTCTGGCCCGTGCCGCCTTGCCACCACAGGCCAGCCTGCTGCTGACTAACTGCCTAGGCATCCAGGGTCTCCAGGGTGAACTGCACCCATATATTCTCCTGGGAGGCTGAGGTATTTATAAACTCACCCCCCTGCCTTCCATGTACTAGATCCTTCAGCCTGCCTCTTACATGCAGTGAGATGGCCTCTCCTTGGTGAGGCCCTGCGGCAAACGAGTCTTGTCTGCACGACCACCGCCCCAATCCACCCCCGCCCTATCAAAGGCAGTTTGCACCGGGGTACTTGTGCTGGCAAGTGGAGCTGTCAGGGAGCGATAAAGACCAAGAGGTGCCAAACACCATGTACACTTCAAAGTGGTCTATAGAGCATGGGTTGTTGTTCCCATGTCTACCTCCAGACCCCGTGTCTCCTGCCAAGCATCCCCCCTCACGCTGGACGGCCCCCTGCAATCCACATAAGTGTGTCTCCATTCACGAGTCTTCCTGTGTCTTGTCTGCACGACCACCGCCCCAATCCACCTCCGCCCTATCAAAGGCAGTTCGCACCGGGGTACTTGTGCTGGCAAGTGGAGCTGTCAGGGAGCGATAAAGGCCAAGAGGTGCCAAACACCATGTACACTTCAAAGTGGTCTATAGAGCATGGGTTGTTGTTCCCATGTCTACCTCCAGACCCCGTGTCTCCTGCCAAGCATCCCCCCTCACGCTGGACGGCCCCCTGCAATCCGCATAATGCCACGACATATACACGTCATTCATTCACAAACACACCCCTGTTTCGAATTCTTTATAACCCACTTCATATTTCTAATGAGCACTTCTTTGCGCTTTGCTAGTCAACCCGTGAAGGTGCTGGTTATCTGCTCTTCGTCTCTGTGAACTTCCGTGAACACTTCGAGGAAACTCCTCAGTTTGCAACCTGTGAACTGCTCCCTGTTCTACGACAAGAAACTACTCTGATCCCTGCATCTAACTGTTTGTTCGTCAAGGTAAGGCCATGTACCATAATCATTTTGCGTCCAATTTCTTTTCGTTCAAGACAGTACATGCAAGGAACTAGTCACATGTTCTGAGTTTACATTGGTATTCATAGAGAATTGTTGATCTTTACTTTTCAGAACTTTCCACAATGCCTGCCTGTTCCATTGGCGGTTGCCCTTCGAAGACCCATAATAAATCTGAAGGTACTATAATGCATGTTTTCCCTAAGACAATAGATCAGATAAGAGAATGGGTCCGATATTGCGGATATCCACCGTCTGAGCTTGAAAGTAGAGTCCTAGAAGTCTTTGCGGACAAGAGGGGTGATCGATACCGCATCTGCAGCAGGCACTTTAGCTCAGACATGTACTCCACATCATTGCTAATAAAGAAGAACACACCGCGAGCGAGGCGAAAATTGCTCTCAACCGCTATTCCCACTCTATTCGTCCACATCCCTCCACTGGTGAGTCAAGTTTACGTATTTATCTCTCGGCCTTGCGGTAGTGTGTAGCATTAGCTAACAATAATTTCCCCATTTATGTATCCACTCAATATGAAGGCGGAAGATTCTCCATCCGTGTCGTTATTGCAGTCATCAGCCACTTCAAGCGCCTATCGGGTAATCTTACTTGGCTATTCTGCCACTGACTTGTTTTAGGCATGTAAATCAATAGTTTTAATTTATCGTGTAATTATTTTACCTAATGGTACACCCTTGTACTCGTCCTCTAGTCTTTGTTTTCAGTTATAATTATTGTTATCCAAAATAATGCAAGTACTGTCTTTCAGGGAGATGCTGAGGAGTCCAAAGTATTGACGACAACCGTTGATGTCACTCAGATGCTCGAGGTACGTTTCCGGACAGTTCCATCGATGGAGATCATCAGATCTTACATTCTTGTAGCGTGATTGTTACACACAATGTTTCTTTCGTTTTTAGCCATTGATATGTCCTTCTGTCGTCGCACTCCTATGTGTCTTCTTTTTTCAATATTGTGTTCATTACTAATGAAAGTCCTATGTTTCAGGGAGTTGATGGAGCATTAGTCCAAGAAGAAGGGGGAGCATGCAGTTACGGGTCTGCGCAACAGCTTGCAGAAGTGTGCACCGCAGTTACATCGTCCCTTGATGTTCTTATGCATTTCGAGGTATGGATACTGACAGTTCGATCAAGCGAAATCATATGACGTGATTACATCCGCTATACTTCCTTCTTTATTAACGCAAGTACTATGTTTCAGGGAGATGACGGAGCTTCTTCTACAAGAACATCACCCCTAGTAGTTGATGCAGATCTCTGGGTGGTGACACTTCCAACGATCGAGCAAATCGAATCATATTTACATATCCATTATTTATTTTAGACAACTGATCATTTGTGCAGGTCTATTTAGATGAGCCGTTGACGCCTGCACAAAGTTTATGTTCTTTTTAACAAAATAGAAAACCATACTAATGCAATTACTGTGTTTCAGGGAGTTACTGAAGCATCATCTTCAATAATATCATCAATGGAAGTCTATGAGGAGCCTGAGGTATGGATCTTGACAGTTCCATCTAACTAGATCAACAATGCGTGAATAATTGTCGTTTGAATGTTCTACACAAAGCGTTCATTCGTGTTTTGCTATTGAGATGTACGTGGGTATTGGTCCCCAAGTACATTTTGTGTTTTCGATATTATTATACATACTAATGAAAGTTCTATGTTTCAGGGAGTCGATGGAGCGTCAGTGCGTGATGGATGTGCTTATCATGAAAATATAGTCGTTGCAGCGCAAGAGGAAGTGGAGACATGCACACACGAGTCGGAGCAACAGCGTCCTGATGTTGAAGTTCGAGGCAAGAAAGTTTCAAAGAAAAGAAAGCAAAAGAAGGTTAGTGTCCTGGTCACTATATTACGTTGTTTTTCACTGTTATTAGTTCAATACTGTAAGTTGTGTTTAAACTGAACATCCCTTTTCCAATCTGTCCTCTAGTTGCGAGTGGGTGTACGAACTAGATCTACACAGACAGTGAAGCGAACGAGAGATGTTGCTTGTCAAACCTTTTGGCAGGGACTTGAGACTGGAGATGCATCGTGCCAATGGGAAGAATATCAAGTGATTGACAACGGAGCTATACCACCACCAGCCATTGATAGTGAATGTCCTCCTGGTAGTTCGGATGCAGTCGGAGATCAATTCACAGAATCCACACCCGCAAAAACTAAGACCGCGAGAAAGTTGAAGAAATTGTTTTATTCACCCATCGCCGGAGAAGGAACAGATGTTGCAATGGAAGAGAATGAAGTGGACGACAATGAAACACCATCAATATCACTGAACCTAGCGGAAGACGATATCAGAGATTCTACCTTTCATGTGAGTGACATGTCCTCAACGTTACAGGCCGAACCAGCTGGGATGCAGAGTGACAGTATAAGGAAAGAGGCCAAATTCATTGTATTCGATAGTTGTTTGATTGATATTATTATTCGGATGAAATGTGGGCATTCGGTTGGTGGGGAAGTATGTGGGGAGCCATTGATTAATGTGACTCGTGCAATTCGAGGCACTAACCTTAAAATACATGCCACCTGTACAAAATATCATCCTTTCTCATGGTCTGCACAACCCATGCTGGGGCAACTGCCAGCAGGCAATCTACTTTGTGCAGCGGCTGCACTTTTTAGTGGTTCAAGTTTTAAAAAGTTAGAGTCTTTCTTTCAGTTTGTGGGAATCCATTTCATTGCGAAAACTCAGTTCTACAAATACCAAACCGATTATCTATTTCCAGCCATTAGCGAAGCTTGGAGAATGGAAAAAATGTCTATTGATAGTACATTCGCGGGCAAACGGTTCAGGCTAGCCGGTGATGGACATTGCGACAGCCCAGGATTTTCAGCCAAGTACTGCACCTACCACTTTCAGGACATGGAAAGTAAGAAAATTGTGAGTTCGGTGGTCGTGCAGGTGTCACAAAGTACATCCTCAGTGGCCATGGAGAAAGTTGGCTTTGTAGCATCATTGCAAGAACTACAATCGCGGGGAATGGTGATCGACCTGATAGCCACGGACAGACACGTTTCAATTGCCAAGACAATGAGAGAAGAGTACAAAAATATAAATCACCAATTTGACGTTTGGCATCTTGCAAAAACAATCAATAAAAAAATGACGGCTGCAGGTAAAAAAAAAGATATGCAAGGTATTTCACAGTGGTCCAAGTCAATCAGCAACCATCTTTGGTGGAGCTCAAAAACATGTGGAGGGTCGTTAGAAATTCTACTGGAAAAATGGCGGTCAGTAATGCTACACTGTACCAACGTTCACCGTTGGACCACAAACCAACATTTCCACAATTGTGAACATGGCCATTTGTCCACAGAGGAGGCACGGAAGAAGAAGTGGTTGATTCCTTCATCACCCACTCACAAAGCCATTGAAAAGATTGTATTTGATAAAACTATAACAAGAGATTTGAGGGGACTCACGGAATTCTGCCACACAGGAGATTTGGAGGTGTTCCACAATATGTGCCTAAAGTACAGGCCAAAACGATTGCATTTTGGCATGGAGGGCATGATAAATCGGACTCTTCTAGCGGTCTTGGCACATAACCATAATGTTGGCCGTCAACAAAGTAGGACGACCGGAACTTTAGGGACGCTTCGCTACAATAAGGCCTTCACTAAAAGAAGTAAACAATGGGTGATCAAACCAGTGTTTGAGGATATGCAATATGAGTTTATTGAGAGACTTATTGTTGATGTCCTAGATAGGCACATACATGGAGTTGTGAACGAACCTGTGCAGGGGACAACTGCATTGCCACCCAACATTGCCTCTGTTCCATGTCCACCTAAAGAAGAGCTCATTGAGAAATACACATCACGGTTTAAATGATTGTAATTTGATTGTCTGTTCTCTCGAGTCTCCTCATGTCGCAGGCCCATTGAATATGTGTATCTATGTAATGTGTAAATAAAAGTGATTGCTCAGTGTACATGCAATGTGTCTCTCCACCCTTGCCCCTCCCTTCACCGTGCAGTAGTGCGAACCTCCCGGGTGTCACCTGTGACTTTGCTCTCGAGTCTCCTCATGTCGCAGGCCCATTGAATATGTGTAGCTATGTATTGTGTAAATAAAAGTGATTGCTCAGTGTACATGCAATGTGTCTATCCAACCTTGTTCATTTGCGCATTAAATTAAACCAAACAGTAATATAAATAATTTTTCAAAAAATATAGAATGTCTCCGTATTTATGGTTCTCTGGGGCTGCAAAGCACGCAGACAAAATGCAAAGATGGAGTGTAAATTTCAAGTCCTGTGAGATGGCCTTACACTGAATGTAGCTAACTAGGAATGTGTGCTCGTTCAAAGTGAAGGTCAGCTGCTTTGATTTTTTGCTCGGGTGCCGGAATGGCCCACGACTCAGTATAAGGTTCTATTGTTATTTGACCTTGACAGGCCGGGACCATCCCGAAAGACTTCTTTTTGGGGGTGTGGTGCAATAACGTAAGAAACGATAATGAATAAAATTTCAGAAACGATAGCCATTTAATGTTCGTTCATTAGAAGAAATAACGTCGGCATAGAAGGAGTGGTATTTCGGGGCTGCCCTACGCACAGACACAATAGAAAATGCAAATATAATGTAAGTAACTCTTTAGATGAGTTTATACCGCAATTTAATTACTATACAGTAGCTTTAAAGACGGGTTAAGTTGTACTTGTTCGTTCAATGTGGCATATTGTTTTGTACCGCGCACTATCTTGAGGAGAACAATCTCCTTTTACGGAAGCACCTCAAAACCTTACTCTTTGCTTCTGCTTTCTCTCTCCCTCTCCCCTGCTACAACTGGTCCACTGTCTGCGACCTCAGTCCTGGGCCCTTCCACTCTCCACCTGCACTGCCTCCCTGTCAACCCCTGCACTGGGGGACTGTCTCAGTATCCTACAGCCCCCCCTTCCCAGCACTTGTTCTGCACTTACCTTGCACTCGCCACCAGCTGGCCCTATGTATTTATTATTTTATGCTACTTACCTTGTACTCCACTTCCCCCCTCCCCTTCCCCTTGCACTTTTACCTTCCCCCTACCCCTGCACTTGCGCGATCTGAATGACACCTGGCCTTGTAGGATCGTTGTCTGTCTTCTCCTTGTCCCCCCCCGCCTCGCCACGCCTTGAAACACTTGTGTATAGGCGCGTTGCAAATGCCATATTATATCATATCAGTGATGAAGTGGTCCACTGGCGCTCAGGCGGCTGTGAAAAAGGCGGAGGAGAGGGGGTGGGTTACTGGAAATGACGTATAATACCCAGTTGCACTGTCCTAGCTATGAAATAATTTCCCGACCTAATATATAAAATGAATAATTTTAATAAAGATCTGATGGTGAGACTAATTTCATTTTTTATGTTTTTAAAACAGGTACATCACTCATTATTGTGTGTGTCACGAGTACCAGACACCGGCGGATGGGTTTTTCAACCGCCAGTTGCTTCTCCGCGTGAACAACGTTACCACCCTGACCATTTTATGGGACGATCGCCAAGTACAAGTATGCCCTTACGCGGTACTAACGGCTAGATGCAACATACAGACCGTTGTGGTGGCCTAGTGCCTCGTTGTTGGAACAGCCATGCGATTATCAGTGCGACCGAAGAGCTTATTTTATCGTAAACCAACACCCTGTGTACTGCACACGAACATCGCTTGCCTCAAGACGAACTATTTTGGATCGAGAGCAAAGAAAAATGCAAATCGCTGAATATTCTCTAAACATTTGATGTCCAATAAATGTACTTTGCCAAATGTACAATCTTGCGGTTTGATTTAAAAGTACAGTTTCATATTCCGAATTGTGGCGCGCTGTGTTGTGAGCTGATCTGTGTTGATTTCCGGGTTCTGTGTGGAGTCGCGTAGAAGACGCCTGGGCGCGTTTGCCTACGCAGCACAGTCACGTCACGGATAGAGGCGGGGAATATGAATGTTTTGATAAAGTCTGTTTCAGGGGCGGGGGATTTGATTTAGTGCCGCAAAAGCAGGTGAGCCAGGGCGATGGGGGGAAATGATAGGATTATCAGAAAATGGCGGCTGATTTCGAGTGCGTTAATGGACGAAAAGTCGGGTAAGGTCCATAGGAAAGTTTTCTACGATCTACCGAGTTATGCTTAAAAACACATGGCCGAACCGTAGGGACAATATAAAAAAAAGTCCCGGAACTATCCTTTAAGTATTGCTAATTAATATGGTCTATTAGCAATCTTAAGTTTGTTACATTTATAACGTGTGTTGCAATCATTTTTCCACCAACTGTGCACCAATATGTTCCATCGAAGAATGGATGTTGCTCACCATTTCCCTTGATAAGCACATTTTGCTCATTGTGCACAAAAGGTTGGGGACCACTGCTGTGGACAGTTCCTTCGGTATTGGGGTTCTCAGATCTGACAGAGTTGTGTGTCAATGACATGCCAATGAAGGGGAGCAGCAGCATGCATATAATTTGCCATGCAGATCATTATTGCTAACATGCATATAATTTGCCTCTTCCAAATATAAAGCTTTGGTATGCCTCAAATGGGAGTACTAAGACGAAGAAGAGGGGAGGAGGATATAATGGAAGGATTACACACTGGTAATCTTCATTATTCCAAGTCTTCCTCGTCGCAGTACTAGCATACATCCTCGCCCCTCCCCCCACCAATAGGCGAAGGGTACATGATCCTATTAAGCAAATGTATAAGACTGTGGGTAGGAGCAGGATCTCAAGAGGTAGGATAAAAGATAGCTCAGAGGCAACATGCTTGCTTAGGGGACAAGACGATGCAGTGCAAACATGGATTTGATCAGCATCATCCTTCGGAAAAATACATGTAAATCATTGTCAAGTCTCTATGTTCCAATGTTTTAAGACAATCTATTTATTGGGTCTCTGATTTGCATAATGTCTGCTCAAAATTGCCCCCTCCTGCACACACAGAGGTGGATTGGCACCAAATAGTCAGGATCTACATTATGAATTGCAGATACATGTTCTGGTATATGCAATTTTAACATTTTAACAGAAGAATGCACATAAAACAAACCACAATCACATACCAGCATGTAAACCACATAGGTAGACAAGCAATTAATCGTGCCTTTTATTATAGATTATCTTGAGTCTTAGTAACTAAAGGATGTTTGGGTTGAACTGCAAATTGACAAACAGAACAGCACCCACAGTGTGAAGCCATTAGCTCTGGACGTCAACTACACTGAACTATCATATTGTGGATCTGTATTTGATCTGCAAACAATGAAATTATATGTTGTGGGAAGCTATATGTGCACCAATCCAAACATACAGATCTGAAAACCTTGAAGGGATACAAATGTTTCTTAGCCACTGACAAAGCTGCCAATAGCATATTCTTCACACATGAGGGCAACCTGTATGCAAATAAGCATCGATCTCAGGTTTACAATGAAGTCTAGTCCAAACTGATAGGCCAACATATGCACTGCAACACATTCAACTCTTTAATATTGCTCTGCGATTGCACCTCATCAGTGAGGTGCAGCATGAGTCGTTGCAGACAGCATGCACATTTTGCATATCTGGACATACCCGTTCAAGTTGTGGATCATTAGGAATAAAGCTGTAACGTACTGAGAAGGAAAATCAAAGCCACACATTTCATGGGTGACTTGTGCTCCCATGCAGGTGAAATGTGGACAATGCGTTTGGGATTAACTTGGCCGAAAGCGATTTACATTACTGTGCAGAAGAAGTTTAAAAAGAAAAACGGTGGAAAGTAATGGCACTCGGGAAAATTCCCATTTCCATCTGTGGAATTCTTGTGGATATAGCTGATGAATATGGTTTCAAAAGTGCCTTGGACCCCAAAAATATGTTTTGTGGGTGTGATAGGTGTGCAGTAAAGTGATCATGATAGATGGCTACTTCAACTGAGAGGGTGAGGCATGGGGTGAGGAATAAAAGCCAACATCGTTTTGTTTAATAAGGGCTTTTCTCATGCTAAAAGGGTAGGAGATAAAGGTCAAAAAGTCTAAAACGAACGAATGTGAGGGAGGGAGAGAGAAGAACCAGGATGTTGACAATATGGTAGGAAAAAAAGCCAATTTCCGCAGGAGTTATCGCCTTTATCTGAAAAAAGTTCTTGGTCATGGACAAAAAAAAACGTTCTCACTCCCTACTTGACCAAATACAGCAAAGAAATAGCCTGTCAAGACACAGCACAGATGAACAAGCAAAGGCAATAATAACAGAGCCAACCAGGGCAATTATCACTTAAAATCCAATACTCAGTAACGTGAGATCGATGCACAATAAACCAATTTCGTCTTGAAGAGGCATATTATTGAAGCGAAACAATGCAGAGTAGCACTGCTTTAACGAAAATTACAAAAACAAAGTTACAACAGGCTTGGTCTTAAAATACTAATATTGTCATCCAAAACTGACTGGATTTGCCCAGGACAGCAATACTTGTAAAAGTAACCCAAGTGACATTGCAAACAAAAAAAAAGGCCAACAACGAAGATTCTGCCTATTTCCAAATAGTGAAATGTTTTCAAATGTTTTAAAACATTTGCTGACACAGTAGACATCCAACCATGTTGCCACAATATTTCCTTTAAGTGGGGCAAGCGGCACATTTTACCTTTGCTAATAATTACCTTTATGTACTTCATAAGTTCTTCCACATAACGGTCCCTGTCCGACGGCACATCACAATGGGACTGTATGTAGAGCACAGGGGCATGGCCACGTTTTTCCCACGCGTTCTTCTCCACCAGTGGCACTGCTGGATTCTGAAGGTATTCAATATTTGGTAACCACTGTAGGGATAAGGGGTAGTCAGACTCGCGCCTGAAGGTCGCTGTATAGTTAAAAAGACTAATTCCAGGCAAATGCGACAGCAAATAGTTATTCATCGGTGACTCCTCGTGAAATAGTGCCCAGGACTGATGTGGCAGTCGGGGCAAGGGTGCCTCGTAGGCCCTAAAGTCGGTTCCATAGAAAATGACAGATTTAGTCCTCTTGTGGAGCTTCACTTTCTTGTTCTTAGTGGCCAAGCAGGAGCTGTGAGGACAGTCAATGCGTTCCGTCTCTCCAGGGAAATGAGGAAAGAGGTTCTCACTCCACCATAGGAGGATGGGCAACTCTTTGTTTCGACGAGTGTCATTGTTGCCAGGTCCGCGGTAGGAAACTGTGGCCATGGACTCAAACTCCAGCCCTGCCAGTGGATGCGAGGGTTGGAAAGCTGTAGCACTGTCCCAAAATTCTGGCATTAGAGTCCCCTCTTCCTCTGACTGCCTCAGCTCAGCCACATGGCTCTGAGCAGGTCCTGGCATTTTGTGTACTGCGTCTTGGAGAGGCTCTGTTCTGCCCCCCACTCCCTTTTCAGGCCAAGCTTCTTGGAGCTCCCCTTCCTCCAAATGTCCCTCGTGTGGTGTTGCACTGCGTAATGGCTTGGTGGTGTCAAAAGCTGCTGAAACTGCACTAAAACAAGGGAGCATGGACAGTATGGCAAAGTAGCAGAACACCCAAGACCAGCGCATGTGCCTCCCTCCACATATAACGCGCCATGGAGCGCTCATCTCTGTGGAGACTATGAGCCTTTGCATGCACCTGCCTATTGCGCATGTGGGGCGTGCCAAATGTCTACCCAGAGGCGAAACTGCCCCAGGTACGATCATTTCCACAGAAACATTAGGTTGAAAATGCATTCCTATATGGGAGACCAATGGGCTTAATTGCACTACAGGCAAAAAGGGGAGAATGAGCCTGATGCACACTTCCTCAAACTAGGAACAGTGGGTTACAATGAACGCTCCCCTCTCCTTTGCCCAGCTCAAAAAGGGGACACCTGACCCATTGCCACCTCACGGCGCAAAGCATATTACTTTATACAGGATCAACAGATACCATATCTTTGTGGTGATTTTACAAATAAAAAACCTCTTGTAGAGATGATGTGTGCTCCCTGCGGGCCTGCTATGAAAATAAAACTTAAGCTTTAACTACTTAACTGCCTCGGCCCAATCCTTTCACCTCTCCATGTAAAAGCTAAGAATTCAAAGACTTGCATGGATTAAATTGGGGTTAAAAATAGGACTTCACACATGGTAATGTTATTTTGTTTTCTTGCACATCTCCCGGGGTCCTTTCCTTCGGTCATTCGCGCAGATTTTACCTTTCGGAAATCCAATGGCTACATTGTTTTTTTTTTATTTAGTTGATTTGAAAAACAGCAGGCAGACGAACTTCGTCTTCTTGTCGAGCGACAGTTTTCGGTAGGGTAGCGACTAGTTCCCATCCGAGAAACGGACCATAGCAACGACCCGCCCACTCTTCTTCACGTGACTTTCTACGTTATCATTGACCTTTTTCCGGAGCAATGAAGCTGTTCCGGGGCATTTTCAGTGATCGCTGAGCGGGATTTGGGAAGGCTGTGTCTGTCGGTGCAAGTGGGCATTTTCCTCGGAATACCGGGAACGTTTCTGATAAACTCTGCAGCGTCCGACTTCGTCTTGTCCCTCGTCCATTTTTCAGAGAGGGAACCGGGAAGGCACTGACTGCAAGATAGGGTGCCCAGATTTCCAAAACGAAAAACCGAGAAGACCAACCACATAAAAGAGAGGGATTACCCCATCGTAGCCCACCAATTAGCGCCCATCCCCCAATATGCCCCCCAACCACCACCTAATCAGATTTCCAGCGCTTCTCCTTTCTATAAAGTGTATATGATCTAATTTGTGCAGTTTTGTCTGTGAATCTTGGCATGTTAATTCAAAACAAGCGTTTGCTCTCATTGATATTATATGACTTGCTACAACCATTTCCAACTTAAAATTCTGAAAGTGTAATGAAAAATAATTACAATTTTAATTACCGTAGCCACCCAACCATGCAAACCCCGGACGGGGTTTATAAAGCACAGAGGGTGATTTCCCCGGACTGTCCTGGGAAAATAACCCGTGTACTCTTGGCTCGCCGACAATACTATTTTCTTCGGGATACCATGAATGTTCCTGCAAGACACCAGGTTGAGTCGGGGAGCAGAGGAAAATTACATTTACTTTAAAAATCATGCTCGGCTTGTTTCTGGAGGGAGGGATAGGGACACTGGTGTGGGTCCGGAGGGAGGGTTGGGTTACAGTCGTGTGGGTCTGGAGGGATAGGGACACAGTGGTGGGGGTCTGGAGGGAGGGATAGGGACCAGTGGTGTTGGTCTGGAGGGAGGGATAGGGACAAAGTGGTGTGGGTTTGGAGGGGGGATGGGGACACAGTGGTGTGGGTTGGGAGGGAGGGTTGGGGACACAGTGGTGTGGGTCGGGAGGGTTGGGGACACAGTGGTGTTGGTATGGAGGGAGGGATAGGGACACAGTGGTGAGGGTCGGGAGGGATAGGGACACTGGTGTGGGTCTGGAGGGAAGGATAGGGTACAGTGGTGTTGGTCTGGAGGGAGGGATAGGGACACAGTGCTGTGGGCCCGGAGGGAGGGTTGGGGACACAGTGGTGTTGGTCTGGAGGGAGGGATAGGGACACAGTGGTGAGGGGAGGGAGGGATAGGGACACTGGTGTGGGTCTGGAGGGAGGGTTGGCATACAGTGGCGTGGGTCTGGATGGAGGGTTGGGGTACAGTGGTGTGGGTTTCGAGGGATAGGGATACAGTGGTGTGCGTCTGGAGGGAGGGATAGGGACACAGTGGTGTGGGTCTGGAGGGATACAGGAAGGCTGTGGCTGCTGGTGCAAGTGAGCATTTTCCTCGGCATACCAGGAACGTTTCTACATAAACCCTGGAGCGTCCAACTTCATCTTGTCCCTCGTCTTTTTTCAGAGTGGGAACCAGGAAGGCACTGGCTGCAAGAGCAGCAGTAACCCGTGAACTCTTGGCTGGCTGAGAATACAATTTGCATTTTCTTTCGGTATACCGTGAACATTCCTGCAAGACACCAGGTTGAGTCGAGGAGCGGAAAATTACATTTACTTTCAAAATCATGCTCAGCTTGTTATGGAGGGAGGGATAGGGACACTGGTGTGAGTCTGGAGGGAGGGTTGGGGTACAGTGGTGTGCGTCTAGAGGGAGGGATCGGGACACAGTGGTGTGGGTCTGGAGGGAGGGATCGGGACACTGGTGTGGGTCTGGAGGGAGGGATAGGGACACAGTGGTGTGGGTCTGGAGGGAGGGTTGGGGACACAGTGGTGTGGGTCTGGAGGAAGGGAATGGGGGCACATTGGTGTGGGTTTGATGGGAGGGACAGGCACATTGGTCTGGGTGAGGTATGAGGCACATTTGTCTGGGGAGGGATGAAGGCATATTGGTGTGGGTCTGGAGGGCGGGATGGGGGCATTTTGCTGTGTGGGTAGAGGGATGGTGGGATCTTGGTGGGGTCTGCAATGGATGGTGGCACATTGGTGTCGGTCTGGAACAAGTATGGGGCATCTGTTGGTCTGGAGGGTGGGTTGGGGCATCCTGGTGTGGATGGGATGGGGATAGCTGTGCATCTGGAGGGTGGGATGGGGCATATTGGTTTGGGTTTGAGAGAGGGATGCGGCACAAGGGTGTGGGTCGGGGGGATGGGGACATTGTTGTGGGTGTGAAGGGAGGCATACAACACATTGGTCTGGGTCTGGAGGGAGGGATGGGTGCTCATTAATCGGGGAGGGATAGGGGCATCTTGCTGTGTGAGGGAGAATGGGCATCATGGTATGAGCCTTTAGGTAGGAATTGGGAATCTTGGAGTCTGGATCAGAGGGTGGCATCGTTGATCTGGAATGGAGGGACAGGGCATATGATGGGGGCATGTCAGAGAATGATGGAGCATGCGAGTCTGAGTGAGGGCTGGAGCACTCTTGGGAAGGGAGGGCATCTGGGTGTGAATGGAGGGATGGGGTATGTATGTCTAGAGGGAAGGATGTTGGTTTATGGGAGGGGTGGGAGCATGTTGTCGAAGGGATGGGGTAATCAGGTGTGGGTATAGAGAGAGGGCAGATGGCGCCATCTGAGTGCGAGTCTGGAGGTAGAGGTGAAGCATGGGTGTGGCTCTAAGAGGTGGAGCTTCTTGGTGTAGGTATGGCAGGACGGATGTTGGTGTCTTTGTGTGGGTTCGGAGGGAGGGATGGTGACATTTGAATCTGGAACATATGTTTGGAAGGAGAAATGGGGCATGTGAATGGGGACATGTAGGGCTGGGGTATCTGCTTGTGAGTGGGGGCATGGAGGATCATTAAGAGTGGAGCAGCCGGAGGGAGAGCCGCAAGCCTGACCTCGGTTGCATCCCAGGCGTGCACACCACAGCCCGGGGCACCTCTCGCAGAGCGGTCCGGTGTGCGTGGGCAGCCAGGCGCCGGGTAGTGGGGATTCCCTTCCACCGTAGGGGGTCCACGACCCAGCAGATGGACAGGGACGCTTGGCAGGGTTGGGTTAACGTGCAGGGGATATCTCCAACCACACACCGGAAAGGGAGCCCCGTGCGGCCCCATCTCCTCACCAAGCCGGCCGGTGCGCTGGCCGGGGGCGTGCACTCCTCTCGCTGACCTGCCAGTGGGTGGGCATTGGTGGGCGCACCCCAGTCAGCAGGGAAGCCCAGAGTGGTTGCAGCCGGGAACCGAGGGAAACCAGACTGCTCTCGAGGGGCGCCTCCCCAGGCAGACATGGGCACGGCACAAGCCCTGAGCTATGGCACGGCGGGCGTCGAGGTTCCAGCTGCCCACATCTGTGGGCGAGCGATGGCCAGGTCCGCTGACACAGCGGGTGACCTCCCCTCTTGCCCAGGTACCCGGACCAGGTCCCTGTGTGGCCAGGCTGGTCTTTAAACACTCTAGCGGTCCCACCCGACCCCCTACCTTTACTGTCTCTGGCCAGCCTCAGTGTCAGTCCCCCCTTTCCCCCGCCCCAAAAGGGAAGGATGAGTGGATCGGGCCGGGTGAGCCTGTGGCGGAGCTGCCTGCCTCCATCCCCCTGGGAAGCACCGTGCTGCTGCAGCGGCCGGCAGGTTTCCCGGGCTGAGCGCCTGGATTATTTATTTTTTTAAACCACAATGGTCTCGGCCGAGCTAGACAGGGTGCTGCGCTGTCTAGTTATAGGCGGCCCTACCTCCCCCGGCCTCTCCTGCACCGGCAGGGTCATGCTGATGTCTGGAACAAAATAAAGTTGCCTGTGACTCTTGGCAGTGGATCACTTGGCTTGCGTGTCGACGAAGAACGCAGCTAGCTGCGAGAATTAGTGTGAATTGCAGGACACATTGATCAACACTTCGAACGCACCATGCAGCCCTGGGTTCCTCCCGGGGCTACGCCTGTCAGGGTTGCTCGTAAATCAATCACCCCAGGGTTCCCTCCCAGGGGTGTGGCTGGAGCTGTCGCAGTGACCCGGTTCCCTTCGTCCCCCTAAGGTCAGACCCCAATCAGCACTGTCACAGGATCACTGGATCTGTCACGCAGGCTCATTGCCGGCACTTCCCGGGGTCCTCAGTTTCCCCGTCTCCTGCAGGTTTCTGGAGGGCTGGGTGTCCGGCGCACCCCAGATGTGGTGGCAGCAGCAGCGGGCCTTACAAAAGCCTGTTGGACCTTTACCCTACCCCGGGGAACCTTGCCATGCTATGTGTGGCTGTCTGGTGTCCTGTGGCTGCCGCCGCAGGATAGCCATGGAGTGTGGGCCTCACGACCATGTGGGCTTCGGCCGCAGATCGGGACAGCGCACATTCTGCTGCTCCAGAGGCACAGGGCTGGGGCAACCCACCCCGTACGGGCCTGAGGCTAGTTGCCCCTATCTTTGTGCTCCTCCTGACTACGGCCTCAGATCAGACGTGGTGACCTGCTGAATTTAAGCATATTACTAAGCGGACGAAAAGAATCTAACAAGGATTCCCTCAGTAACGGCCAGTGAAGAGGGAAGAGCCCAGGCATGGGAAACTTGGCATACAGAAGACCGACTCCCCGGCATCGCTCTTGGGGCTCAAGTCCTTCTGATCGAGTCTCACCCCGCGGACTGTGTTAGGTCGATAGCGGCCTCTGGCACTGTTAGGCAGAATCCTGGGCAGTGCGCTTAGGGGCCACTACACAAGATTAAAACTACAGGTGGTAGTACAATTTCACCTTTGTACAAGCCTGTACTACACAGAGTGGTAGCAGTAGCGGAGCAGCCAGACTTATCTCAAGAGCAAATGATCAGTAGTAGAGATTACACAAAGGACTACAATTACTGTGACTCAAGCAAACACTGACTCAAGGTTTCTGGTTAAAAAAATATAAGCACATTTATTTTTTAGGCTATCTGTTCACAAAACACTTCACTTCTCTTAAATTAAAACCACACTTCAAATACACTACACACAACCAATTCCCCTTGTCCAGAACAATTCAAGGTAAGTACCTTTGGATTTGACAGACCGGTATTGTGAAACAAAGACGTTACCGGGGGTTATCACGCGATCACTTTTTGACAGTAATGACAGTTTGGTCTTACGAAAGAGAAGCGTACCCGCAAACAGAAATGTTACCGTAGTCAAACACACTTAGCAATTAATTAACACAAGGGAGTTGAGGATAAAAATCATAGGCAATACTTTTGTCAAGGCAGATAGAATCAAGAGACACTTTCTAAAACGTAGATAAAAGTCAATAGGCCTGCGCCAGTGTCAATGGGACAGGGGTCCTGTTGTCGAGGATCACAAGGTTAGAACAGTTCACGATTCAAGATTGCCAGGAGTACTTCGATATTGTCAAACAAGGAAGTAAAAGTTGTAAGAGGGAAGGAAGATAAGGACAAGCCTTTGGTGAGGAGAAAGGGGTTCACCCTAGTTCCTCGAAGTCGGACACAGTATCTTATTCGTATGAAGAAAAGCTGGTGCCATGGTAGTTGTTCCTGGTAGTTCCTGCCGACTCACGGATCCTGAAGCTTCAGTCATGGGGACAAGAAAGGGGACGTCTGGAGCGATCTGCACTACCCAGGGATGAAGCCAGCAGCAGCAAAAGCAACAGTGAATAAAAGGTGCGCTCCTTTAAAAACAGGAGAGGCTCTTCAGATGGCTATACGGACCACTACAGCTGTGTGCAGCGATTTCGACCAAGAAGAGGATCCTCTGCCTGTGGAAGGTGAGCTGGTTGATCTCACCAGGCTCAAGGGAAGAAGATTCCGGACTGGATCTTCTCTTGTCGTTGAAGAGTAGATAGCTCAGGACTGCAGCAGGGCTTCACCGGGACTCGGGAGTTGCAGCAGCTGTCTTCTTCTCTGCTTCTCTTCGGTTCTTTGCAGTTCCAGTGGCGACTCAGACTTCCAGCCCAAGAGTCCTGCCTTTTATGCCAAAATCCCCCATTCACACAGCCTGGCTGTCAATCACTCAGCAGGGGGGTTGTCCGGCCCAGATAACCACCTGAGCCAATCGACACAAAGTGCGACTCGGTCTCCAAGGAGACCCTGTCCAGAGGGTGACTAAACCCCTCCCTCACATTCACCCCACCTAGACACCCAGACGCCAAAGGAGGGCTTCTGGACAGAAGCCCGCCAAAGGTCGGCGAACAAAGAAGGCAAACCTGGTTTGCCGCGCAAAGTAAAACACAAGAAGGACTTTAACAAAAAGAAATGGCGATAAAACCCAACCAGAGCCAAAATATAAAGAATTTGATCAAGCGGGTTTAAGTTCGAGGCTAATACAATAGCCTAAAACATTACCACGTTATATGAGATAATCACGGTAGAAAAGTTAGGGTAGATACCACTGCCACCAGCCAAGTCTTAATGTTAAGGGAGCGAAACAATGCCCCAAGAGGTACAGACAAAAAGGGATAAGAGTTAACCCTTTCCAATACTCCATGTAAGATGGGGTGTACTGGGCCTGTGGTTTAAAGTGACTGTATAAAGTTAATGGCAACTTTACCTGTTTCTGGGGGACAGTAGTCAGCCCCTAGAAAAATGGAGTCAGTGGGAAGTCTCAAAGACAACCCTGTGTCACTGCACTGAAGGTGCTGTGTAACACACACAAAAAAGTGGTGCACATACAGTAGGTGAGGCTCCAGTGCCCAAGATCACACAGAAAGTAGCAAAACACATGTAAGAGTGGGAAAAAAAGGCTCAAACTCTTACCAGGTGAAAAACAAATCCAAGAAATCCAGCAAAGTTGCTGGGGGACTCTTTAGGTAAGGAAAATCAACCATTTATGAGAATTCTCCCTAACACTCGCCCCCCTCCTCCCCAGACTAAGGGACAGCAGGATTTAATCCACTCCTGGATGAATCTCTATTTCTAGTCGGTTATAAACATCCTAGAGAGAACATCAGCATTTTGGTGGTGACATCCTGATCTCTGCTCAATGGTAAAATCAAACCCTTGCAGACAGATTGACCATTTTAGCAGTTTTGGGTTTTCCCCTTTCATTTGCATTAACCATCTGAAGGGTTGGTGGTCAGTTTGAATCACAAAAGTAGATCCATACAAGTATGGTCTAAACTTCTTCAGACTCCACACAATGGCAAAGCATTCTCGCTCTATGGTTGCCCACTTGTTTCTGGTTCCTTCAGCTTCCTACTGATGAAGCAAATGGGGTGCTCACGACCTTTCTCATCCAGTTGACTAAGGACTGCACCTATACCTATATTGGAGGCATCTGTCTGCACAATGAAGGGTTGGTGATATCCAGGAGCTCTTAGGACTGGAGCTTGACAAAGGGCTTTCAAAGGCTTGAGTGCACTCCTCATTCCATCTAACCTTTTTAGGGAATTTTGGAGAGGAGATCACATTCAAAAGGAGAAGCTATGGTCCCATAGTTCTCAATGAAATTCCTGTAGTACCCAGTGAGGCATAGGAAAGCTCTCACTTGGGTTTGAGTAGTAGGGATGGCCCAGTTTTGCACAGCTTGTCCTTTGCTGGTCAATGGCCCTATCTCACCTCCTCCTACCTCATGACCAAGGTAGACCACTTTACTCTGACCAATTTGACATTTGCTTGCTTTTATGGTCAGATGGGCCTGCAAAACATATCCAAGGTGATAAATATGTTCTTTTCATGTAGGGCTGAACACTGCAATGTCATCCAAGTATGCCATGTGGAAGTCCTCCATCCCATTCAGAACTTGATTAACCATCCTTTGAAATGTAGCAGGTGCATTCTTTAGTCCAAAAGGCATTACCCTAATTTGGTAGAGGCCTGAGGGGGTAGGACATGCAGTTTTCTCCTTGGCATGGTCTGTCAGTGCTATTTGCCAATAGCCTGAGGTTAGGTCAAATGTACTGAGGTACTTGGCTGAACCAAGTCTATCCACCAGCTCATCCGTCCTTGGCAAAGGATGGGCATCAGTCTTAGTGACTGCATTTAGAGCTCTATAGTCCACACAGAATCTCAACTCCTTGGATCCTGCCTTTGGTACTAGGACAACTGGACTAGACCATGGACTTGTAGAAGGCTCTATAACCCCGAGATCAAGCATCTTGTTGACCTCTCCCTTGATGTGGGTTCTCACATGTTCCGACATTCTGTAACCCATGCCTTTGACAAGGAAACAGTCACCAGTGAGAATATCATGCTGGCCCCAGGGGGTCAAGCCTGGTGAGAGAGAAAACAAGGAGGCAAACTGATTCAACAGAACTTTGCACTCCTCCTGTTGTCCAGAAGTCAGTTAAGAAGAGAGATTAACTCCCATCTGTTCATCTAAAGGTTGGCCTCTGAGGAGGTCAGGTAGAGGTTCACTCTTCTCTTTCTCTTCCTCTTGAGCTGAAGCTAGAAGCAAAGCTCCTACATCTGGTCTCGAGACATAAGCCTTTAAACGGTTGGTGTGAAAGACTCTGGGAGCCTCCTTAGGTCTGCCTAAGTCCACCAGATAGTTCACCTCTCCAAGTTTGCCCACAACCTTGAAGGGTCCTATCCGCTTGTCCTGCAAGGCCCTCTGCCTTGTTGGCACCATAACTAGTACAAGCTGGTCTTGAGTAAACTCAACCATGTTGGCCTTCTGGTCATGCCAATGCTTGACCAGAGCCTGACCTGCTTTCAAGTTACTACTTGCTTCTGCCATCATGTGTGACATTCTCCTCCGAAGACCTATCACATAGCGAGTCACTTTGACTGGCTTGGGGGAAGGAGCACTCTCCAACCCCTCCTTGATCAGGGCCAATGGACCTCTGACTGGATGGCCATAGAGAAGTTCAAAGGGACTGTATCCCACTCCCTCCTGAGGGACTTCTCTATATGCAAAGAGAAGGCATGGCAGTAGAAGGTCCCACTTTTTCTTAAGGGGTTCCTCTAAAGCACCTATCATGCTCTTCATAGTACGATTAAACCTCTCTACCAGTCCATTTGTCTGTGGATGGTAGGCTGTAGAGAACTTGTAAGTGACACCACAGTTTTTCCACATGGCTTGCATGTAGTGGGACATAAAACTGGATCCCCTGTTGGATATCACTTCCTTAGGAAACCCTACTCTGGTAAAAATACCAAGTAGAGCCTTAGCCACAGCCTGAGCCGTAATAGTTCTCAGATATGGCTTCTGGGTATCTTGTAGCATGGTCTACTGCAACCAGAATAAACCTGTTCCCTGAAGATTTGGGAGAGTCAAGGGGACCGACAATGTCAATGCCCACCCTCTCAAAAGGAACTTCCACCAGTAGGAGAGGCACCAGGGGTGCCACATTCTTGGCCCCACTCTTGCCAGAGGTTTGGCAAGTGTGAAAGCTTCTACAGAATTTGTCCACTTCTGAAACCATTTTAGGGCAGTAGAAGTAGAGAGAGAGCCTTTCCTTGGTCTTTTTGAAACTCAAGTGACCAGCCAAAGGTATCTCGTGGGCTAACTGTAGGAACTGGAGTCTGTTAGCAAGGGACACTACAATTCTTTTGCAGTCCCCAGGGGTCGACACAGTTGGTTCACTGTAGAAGAGGCCATCTTCCCAGCTTAACCTGTGCTTTCCAACTTCTTGCCCATCAAGTTGGTTAGCAGCCTGTTGTCGAAGACCTTCAAGAGTAGGACACTCTCTCTGTCCTTTGCTAAAGTCTGCCCTGTTGGGTCCACCTTCTGCCAGTAAAGACTGCAGCTCAGGATATTCAACAGATTCAAGATCTCTGACTCAAACAGTGTCTTCTTCCAGATCTGACTCTTCAGATGCTGGTTCAACCACACAAGGTTGCACCTCACACTCTGCCTCAGCAGGTGGAGTAGTCACAGGAGTGACTTTGGACAATCTTGGTGATGTCCTTGTTGGTAGCACAGGGGTGCTGTCTGACCTTTTCCTGGAGGGCTTGGGTTTCCCCTTTGCCTCTGTTTTCCTAGAAATAGCAGTGAGCAACTCCTGTGGAGTGGGAGTGATATTTTCTTTCATCATCTCCTCTGGAGAGCCTCTCAAGGTTCTCACCCTTGCAGATCTTGTGAGCTCCTGTTTCCCTTTACTGGAAGGCCTGGGGGTGCTTAACACAACTCCAAGAGTTTTAAGGTCATTACCCAACAGGACTCTCCCAGGCACTTCACTCTGCACACTAACAGGTATCTTGACAGTCATATCATTAAACTGGATGAGAGCTGGTAACTGGGGAAGCATTTGCACAGGGCCTCCAGCTAATTTGGTGAGGCGTTTGAGTGCCTTAGCAACATCTTCCACCTTGAAAAATGATTCATCCACCACAGTTATGCAGGCTCCAGTGTCGCTGATGGCTGGGGTTTCTTGATCATTCACAAGAACACTATCTTTATAATTCTCTTTAGTATTATCTTGGATGGAATTATAGGCATCTAAATTATGTTTTTCCCACAAGCCCAGGGACACTAAAGAAACACTGGCTGAGACTCTCATGGGTTCATCAGCCAGTAGATGAACGTTACCACTTGCCATAGGTACTTCCTCCTCTGGGGAGAAGGCTAAGGAGACAGTGTGGACCCCTGAAGGTTTACCCTTACATCTGGGATCCCCTTTCACATGGTCAGTTTACCCACAAACATAACATTTCCCAAATGTTTTGATGAATGGGGGTTTGTTCTGAGCTCCTTCTGGTTTGGGTCCAGATGGAGCACTAGCCTGATTTGGTTTCCCTTGTGGCTTACCCTTATGTTGCTGTTTGTGGCCCTCTTTTGGATTGGAGGTATTAGAATACTCTTGGTTGTCTTTCTTTGGTTGTTTCCCCTCATCCTTTTTCTGAGTAGCCCAAGTGAGCAGCCTTAGCTAGCTTCTTTGGATCTATCTCCTTAGAATCAGCCAAGTGCTGTCTGAGCTCAGGAGAGCAGACATCAAAAATAGACTCCAACATAACAAGATTTCTCATTCCTTCATAAGTGTTTACTCTGTAACCCTTAATCCAACCATCTCAGTTTTTCAAACATTCACATACCCAGGTAGCCCAAGGGGTACCATCATGCTTTTTGAGGGTCCTAAACCTCTTAAGGTACTGGGAAGGGGTCTTCCCAAATCTAGCAATTAAAGCTAGCTTCACACACTCATAATCCATCCTATCCACCTCCCCCAACTCCATTACAACATCAGATGCAATAGTGGGTAGCCTAGAGAAGAGCCAGGGAAGCAATTGATTCCCTGTGAGACCTTGAATACCATGGTTATATTCAAACATTGCCAACCAATCTAAAATATCAAGCTTAACCTCATACATACCCACAATTTCTTTAGGCATACAGGGTCTCTTAGGACTGGGAGAGAAGCATTTTCAAGAGACAATCTTTTCATTTCAAGTTCATAATTCAACTCCATTTCTCTGAGCTTAAGTTCTTGGTGTTTTTGTTCAGTTTGAGCATTTAAACGTTTGAATTCCAGTTCAAGCCTCATTTCCTCTAGAGCAATGAATTCAGGACTGAGTGTAGGACCTGTGGGGGGTCCCAGTGGACAAGGGTTGAGGTTGCTGAGCAGGCAAGGAGCCAGGGTGGCCTATATTAAGAGACACATCTTCCTCTTCCAACTCATCGTTAATAGACATAGTATCATCCTCAATACTTCCCACATTTGCTAGAGAGTCAGGTATTTCAGACCCACTCCCTAGACTTTGACTCTTTAACAACTTTTCAACTAATTCAATCTTTTTTGCCTTTGGCAGAGAGTTTCCTTTCTTTACACATGTTTCTTAAATAATCAGCAGTGTAACTCAGGAGGGTCTCCTGACTGTGGCTTTCCATATCAGACATGATTATTGTTGCTTTTTAGTGATTTTGTGATTAGTTGATCCAAGGTAATAGCAGCACTCTAAGTGTAATTACTATACTTTTATCCCCAACGCTGTACACCAGTGTTATGCAGAATTATATGCAGTACCCTTTGAGAACACTTCACACAATTAAGACTACACGTGACAGTATAATGTCACCTTTGGTACTAGCCTGTACTACACAGTTATAGTGGTAGAAATAGCGGAGCAGCCAGACTTATCTCAAGAGTAAGTGAGCAATACAAATAGTTACACAAAGGACAGCAATTACTATGATTCAGGCAAACACTGACTCAAGGTTTCTAAATAAATGAATATATGTTTATTTACTCAACAGTTGTATAACATTTCACTATTCTAAGCAAGGTCAAAATCACAATCATAAATACACCACACCACTTCCCTTAAATTCCAGACAAGTTAAGCTCACAAAATGAAGTGAGAGCAAAATGGCACTCCAGCAATTTAAAAGGGAGGGAAAGACAAAGTTATCAGCAATTAGGCAAAACCAACAGGTGAGTATTCTGAGCAGTTGAACAATAGAGACTACAGTGGGGAGGTCAGCTAGAAAAGGCTTAGGGCCAAAGTCAGTAGGTCAAAAGTCTTTTGCTCAAGATCACACAGTTCAGGGTAGTTCGCAGTAAAGTTTGTGGCACAGATTTCGGACGAGGTTGGTTGGTAGAAGAGTTAGTTCAAAGAGAAGAGAAGGACAAGCCCTCGGATTGTAGAAAGATTTCAAACACTTTCACCACGGCTGAACAACCGGATTTGCACAGTACCTTAAAACGGAGAGGGGGCTGGAGCTGAGGCAGACGTTCCTGGTAGTTCCTGCAGGCTCACGGTTCCTGAAGCGACTGTCGGACTGATCAGAAGTAGGAAGACTGGAGGGTCCTGCACTACCCAGGGAAGAAACCAGCAGCAGCACCAAACAACAAATAAAAGGTGCGCTCCTTAAAACCCAAGCAGGGTCCGACCTTCCTGGCTATCCGGACCACTGTAGCTCTGTACAGCAAATTCGACCAGAGGAGGGGTCCTGGCTTGTAGTTTGGGCGAACTGGCTGGTCCCACCAGCTCAAGGGAAGAAGTTTCCTGGAGGATCTTCTCTGTCGTCCGATTTGGAGATTCGGACCTGCAGCAGGGCTTCACCGGGCGGTTCAGTCATTGTAGGGGTCCTCTTCTTCCAGTTCCTCATTGGTTCTTTCGTTCCAGTGGCGACTCTGTCTTTCCAGTCCCAGAGACCTGCTCTTTATGCAGTTTTCCCCCATTCATACAGCCTGGCTGTCAATCACACAGGCGGGTGGCTGGCCTGGCAAGACCAGTCCCCTTAGCCAATCAGACAAGAGTGTGACTTGGGCTACCAAGTCAACCCATGGTAGGGTTCTGAAGATCCCTCCCTCACATGCTGCATACCTAGACTATCAGGCACCTTAAGGAGGGCTTCTGTGCAGAAGCCCGTGAAAAGACAGCGAACAAAGGAGTCATCCCCGGTTTGGCGCACAGAGAAAAGCACGAGAAAGACTTTAACAAAAAGAAATGGTGAATAAACCCAGCCGGAACAAAAATAAAATGTATTTGGTCAAGCGGGTTTTATGTTCGAGTCTAATATAATAGCCTAAAACATTACCACGTTATATGAGATAATCACGGTAGAAAAGTTAGGGTAGATACCACTGCCACCAGCCAAGTCTTAATGTTAAGGGAGCGAAACAATGCCCCAAGAGGTACAGACAAAAAGGGATAAGAGTTAACCCTTTCCAATACTCCATGTAAGATGGGATGTACTGGGCCTGTGGTTTAAAGTGACTGTATAAAGTTAATGGCAACTTTACCTGTTTCTGGGGGACAGTAGTCAGCCCCTAGAAAAATGGAGTCAGTGGGAAGTCTCAAAGACAACCCTGTGTCACTGCACTGAAGGTGCTGTGTAACAGACACAAAAAAGTGGTGCACATGGAGTAGGTGAGGCTCCAGTGCCCAAGATCACACAGAAAGTAGAAATACACACAACAAAACACATGTAAGAGTGGGAAAAAAGGCTCACACTCTTACCAGGTAAAAAAAATGAATCCTAGAAATCCAGCAAAGCTGCTGGGGGACTCTTTAGGTAAGGGAAATCATCTATTTATGAGAATTCTCCCTAACACCAGTCAGTAACTTTTATTAAGCAGAACTGACACTGCGGGATGAACCAAATGCTGGGTTAAGGCCCACGATGCTGAAGCTCATCAGACCCCAGAAAAGGTGTTGATTGATATAGACAGCAGGATGGTGGCCATGGAAGTCGGAATCTGCTAAGGAGCCCCGGGGAGAGTTCTCTTTTCTTTGAGAAGTGCTCGGCACCCTGGATTGGTTTTGCCCTGAGAGAGGGGCCAAAGCCCTGGAAAGCGTTGCGGTTCCGGCGGCGTGCAGTGAGCTCTCGCTGGTCCTTGAAAATCCGGGAAGATGGTGTAAATCTTGCGCCGGGCCATATCCATATCCACAGCAGGTCTCCATGGTGAACAACCTCTGGCATGCCGGGCCGTACCCATATCCGCAGCAGGTCTCTAAGGTGAACAGCCTCTGGCATGTTGGAACAATGTAGGTAAGGGAAGTTGGCAAGTCAGATCTGCAACTTCTGGATAAGTATTGGCTCTAAGGGCTAGGTCGGTCGGGCTGGGGTGCAAAGCGGGGCTGGGCGTGCGCCGTGGCTGAATGAGGCGTCACACCCTCCCTCCCCCTGGGGGTGCTGTCGAGTCTGGATGCGAGCCGGGCCCTGCAGGTGGATCGCCCCAGCTGCGGAGGTCACCTCTATCTGTTCCCCTCCTGGGGTTCGGGTCTGACGTTCTGCTTCAGCCGACGCCCAGCACCTGACTTGGAACTGTTGCAGACCAGGGGAATATGACTATTTAATTAAAACCGCATCGGGAAGGCCTGCGGTGGGTGTTGACGCAATGTGATTTCTGCCCGGTGCTCTGAATGTCAAACTGAAGAAATTCAAATAACCGCGGGTAAACGGCAGGAGTAACTATGACTCTCTTAAGGTAGTCAAATGCCTTGTCATCTAATTAGTGATGCGCATGAATGGATGAACGAGATTCCCACTGTTCCTACCTACTCATGTAGCGAAACCACAGCCAAGGGAACATGCTTGGCAGAATCAGCGGGTAAATAAGACTCAGATGAGCTTGCCTCTAGTCTGGCACTGTGAAGGGACATGCAAGGTGTAGGATAAGTGGAAGACCCTCGGGCCACCGGTGAAATACCACTACTCATCATTTTTTCACTTACCCGGTGAGGTGGGGGCAGAGCCCGTGGGGCTCTCACTTCTGGCGTGCATGACCCGCTCTGGGGACAGTGGCAGTTGGGGCGTTTGACTGCGGCGGTACATTTGTCAAACAATAACGCAGGTGTCCTAAGGCAAGCTAAGGGAGGACAGAAACCTCCCGCAGAGCAGAAGGGCAAAAGCTCACTTGATCTCGATTTTTCAGTATGAATACAGACTGTGAAAGTGGGGACTCATGATCCTTCTGACTTTTTGGGTTTCACGCAGGAGGTGTCAGAAAAGTTACCACAGGGCTAACTGGTTTGTCGTGGCCAAGCTTTCATAGTGACATCGCTTTTTGATCCTTTGATGTCGGCTCTTTCTATCATTGTGACGGAGAAATTCACCAAGCGTTGGATTGGTCACCCACTAATAGGGAACGTGAGGTGGGTTTAGACTGTCATGAGACAGGTTAGTTTTACTCTACTGATGATGTGTTGTTGCAATAGTAATCCTGCTCAGTGCAAGAGGAACCGCAGTTTCAGACATTTGGTGCATGTGCTTGGCTGAGGAGCCAATGGGGCGAAGCTACCATCTGTGGTGTTATGACTGAACCCCTCTAAGTCAGAATCACCCCTAAACTGTAATGATACCGCATCGCTGTCGAGCCTCAGTTGGCTTAGCATAGCTGGCTTCTGGGCCGTGTGTAGAGCCGCTCGCCTCGGGACTCGAGTGTGGACAGAAGGGGGGCCACCTCTCTCGCCCGTAGTGTAGCGCATGTTTTGTGGGGAACCTAGTGCTAAATCATTCGTAGATGACCTGATTCTAGTTCAGGGTTTCGTAAGTAGCAGAGCAGCTACCTTGCTGCGATTTATTGAAAGTCATCCTCTGAACCAAGCTTTTGTCACAAGGTGCCGTCAAGGGTCTCCATCCTTCCTCCTGCTGTGCCACGGGGTGCACAGGAAACTCCCACCCACCCTAGGTGCACACCCACAGGGGTGTGCAGGTTGGGTGGGGAGCGCTCTTCTCACCTTTCCCGGTCACCCTGGCAGACCAGATGGCTTCGGCCCGGGCCTTTGAGGTGATGCTTTAAGCCCACGGACAGGGCGGGGGAAGAGAGGCTGCAAGCCACCCCAGGGCGCAGGGGGTGGTCCCTTAAGCCTGTGCCCCTGGACGGTGGGGTTGGGGCAGGCATGGCCGCCGGGCCAACTGGCCCGAATTGCGGCTGGCGGACCAGATGGCTCAAGATGTGGCTGGCAGACCAGATGGCTTAGAGTTGTGGATGACTCCTGCATTTGTGTCCGTTTGGGTTCCGTAAACCCCCACCTTGTGGGGGCTTAATAGTCGCTGTGGAAGTGTCTCCCAGGCCCCGGCCCGAGTGCGTGGAGGTGGTGCCTTGAGGGAAGGGCAGGGAAGAGAGGCGGCAGCTTAAGCCCTCATCCCAGAGTGTGGGGGGTGGTACCTTAAGCCCGTGCCCCTGGATGGTAGGGTCGGGGCAGGCACGGCCGGCTGGCCATCTGGCTAGGGGAGTAGGCCCAGTTGGCCTGAGTTGTGGCCGGTGGACCAGATGGACCAAGTTGCAGCTGGCTCCTGCATTTGTCTCCGGTCGGGTTCCATAAGCCCCCACTGTGTGGGGGCTTAATAGTCGGCATGGAAGTGCCTCTCTACGGCCTCCAGTGGGGCCGTGGTGCAGTTACCGGCATCGGTTCCATGGCGTTCGTGGGTTGCTCCCGGTCCTCGGTCCAGTGCCACCCATGTACGGTCAAGCCCAAGACGGTGCACGTGTGTCAAGGGGCACCCTGAGCGGGTTCCTTTCCTCCATGTGGGGGTAAATGCGCTCGCAGTGGCTGGCCCTGAGTTCCGCAGTGTTTGTGGGTTAGTCCCGGAGAGAAAGGCTCTGATGTGGTGGGAGACGCTCTTAGGGGGGCCTGGCCAGAGCTCCAGGGAGATGGCCGGGCTGCTGCCCCCGGCCTTGGGCGCCTGTCTCGTGCCTAGTTTCGAAACTCCCAAGCCCAGTGGTGGTCGCTCCCCAGAGGGAACAGCTCTAAAGGGGCCCTGCTAAAGCTCCAGGGTGGCTGGGGGGGGAGGCGTGCTGGCCCCTGCCTTGGGCGCCAGCCTTGTGTTTGTGGGTTGAGAGTCCCCAAGCCTGGTGGCAGCCTCAGGGAGCCCCGGTGGGGTCCTCATCACTCTAAAGGGGCCCTGCTAAAGCTCCAGGCTGGCTGGCGAGGAGGGGGGGGGGGGGTGTTGATAAGCTCGAAGGCTGACGAGAAACCTCTTACGTGGAGGGGGGAAAAAATCTCTAAGGTGGCCTGGCCAGAGCTCGAGGATGACCATTGGTGCTGGCCCATGTCCCTGGGCACCTGCGGGTCCTCTGTCCTTTGTCAGGTGGGGGGCCAAAGGCCCTTCCCATCCACGCCCATTGGAATGCATTGCCCTACCACATGGACGGTCTCTGAGCGTTGTCATTGGCCATAGGAATGACTGTAAGGACCAGATGGCCGGACTGCTCCGGAAGTCCCGATTGGCGTCAATTTGAATTTGTTTTCCAGTTGGGTCTATAAGAAGCCCAGACACTTTTGTTGGGAGGTCCTACTGTCACTCTGGGTATACAGATTACAAGAAAGCTTAATCACCTTCCTCCAGATTACTATAGAATGGGTGAGAGGGACTTGTCTGCGCTCCTCTTGGTTCTCGCTGCCCGGGCTCTGTGGCGAAACCACTGCACCTCCCCGGGCTGGCTGGGGGGGCCGTGCCCCACGCAATGCCCCCTGCAGAGACTGGGCTGCTGGGGGCGCTCTTCTGAGCACTCCATGGGATTGATTTGGCACACTTGGTCCGTCTAGGGTTGGACTGCTTGGCCAGCCTCGACTGTTGTTTCAAGCAATTAGCTTACACCTACCTTGGGACCATGTCAAGGGTAGGGCCCCCTCTTGTGGGCGGCTCTCCCCTCCGAGCATCTCCCCAGTGGTCAGATCAGAGAGGATGGGGTCCCCCCGCAAGCCACGACGCGGCCCCTTCTCCACCAAGCATGTTTCTCCAACAGTTCGGTACATATGTTCTGTGGGGTGCTGACCCCCTCTGTCGCCACACCGGTGGTGGCGTGCGGGCAAACCCTTCAAGTTGTGCCTGGGCCTGGCCTCTATCTCCCACCCACCCCGTGGCATGGTGGAGCAGGCCGCGTCGCCGGTGCCCATGTTACCGACCTGTTCACCTTACACGCACACGTCGGGGGACGCTCTTTGATGCTCAGGTTCCAGACAGCCCCAGAGGGTGCGAAGGTTGGCTCTGAGACGGGCGCGTGGCTCCCCTTGTTGCCACCCTCCAGCAGGTGTAGCTACCTGGTTGATCCTGCCAGTAGCATATGCTTGTCTCAAAGATTAAGCCATGCACGTGTAAGTACACATGGCTGGTACAGTGAAACTGTGAATGGCTCATTAAATCAGTTATGGTTCCTTTGATCGCTCCATCTGTTACTTGGATAACTGTGGTAATTCTAGAGCTAATACATGCAGACAAGTGCGGACGTCCTGGGATGCGTGCATTTATCAGACCAAGACCATTTCAGGGCTGATTGCACATCCCTGTGATGGCAACGATGCATTTGGATGTCTGCGCTATCAACTTTCGATGGTACTTTCTGTGCCAACCATGGTAACCACGGGGATTGGGGAATCCGGGTTTGATTCCAGAGGGGGAGCCTGAGAAACGGCTACCACATCCAAGGAAGGCAGCAGGCGCGCCAATTACCCACTCCCGACTTCGGGAGGTAGTGACGAAAAATAACAATACAGGACTCTTTCGAGCTACTGTAATTGGAATGTGTACACTTTAAACCCTTTAACGAGTACCCATTGGAGGGCAAGTCTGGTGCCAGCAGCCGCGGTAATTCCAGCTCCAATAGCGTATTTTAAAGTTGCTGCAGTTAAAAAGCTGCAGGATCGAGCTGCCGGTCCACAGCGAGGCGAGCTACCACCTGTCCCAGGTGTCATGATGCCTACCCCCGGGCATACTTATCAAGCCCATCAGCCCCGGGAGCAGGCATCCAGATATTTAATAAAACCCCAGCAGCCCCGACTAGGGGCTGTCTGGGTTCAGTCCTGGCGCCTTAGGCGCCAGGCTCATAATAGAAATCAGTGCTTGCGCGTAGGCGCCAGGCTCATAGACTTTACTCACCTCATGCAGACCATGCTGCAAATGAATCCAAGCCAACGTGAGGCCTGGATGGGACTATTTTACTACAGGGACTATTTTTTTACTTGGGTGTGGTTCTAGGGACTTCTTACCTGGAACTACTTTAGAGGCTATTTAAACCACGCCCGAACAGCAGCACATGCTTCGCGTTATTCTGCATCCAGCAGCGTGACGCTCACCGTGCCTGCAGTCAGCATCCAGTCTTCAGCCACGCCCGTCTCGAATCCAGAGCTCCTAGCAATAGAAGAAAGAAGAAGGAAAGGTTAGAAAACAAATATTATTTCAATCCTTACCTGAATTCCGGATTATCACGTCTTCGAACTAAAAAAGACATTATTCTACACGCGTCGCATCGCCAGCTGCAACGCCGCGCCATACTCGCCAGTCATCACAGCATTTTTCAATCCGGCGCAGCCCCATCATTTTATCCGCCGAATTCCACCATCTAGGGGACAAAAGAAACATAAGGTGAGCCGAGAGAGCCAACAAATACAACCTCTCCACCATAGACCTGATTAACAACCGGAGGCATTATTCTGTAAAAACCGCAACTTCTTATGTCGCACCTGTAAGGAGAGAGAAACCAGCAATTTAAACACACGCATCTTTTGCCGGACAGTGTTGGGTAATACAGACTCTTACCTGAACACCATCAGCTGCCACAAGACAATCTTTTCTTGGAACCAGCTGCAACACAAGAAAGGAATGTACAAGAGTGAACATCGGACATATTGAACTCTTTGAACTTTATACTTACGGGTTCTCGCCTGGAACCTCGGAGTCAATATTCATCCGGAACTCTTCCAACGCCTTCAAACCAGTGAAGTAACTGGTATCTACGCGCCCCTGCATTTCACACAGGATGGAGAGCTCATCATTTACAAACATAAGGTGAGCTTTCTGAAAGTGAATATCGGTGGTGATTAGTGGGGAGAACAGTGGGGTGCCATTACTAAAATCCACGGGTGGCTAAATCCCTTTCTCCACTTACAGGAGAATACTTCTACCGGTCAAGCAGACGAGATTAGGCGGTCCAGTCCAGTCTGTCATCTCTGCACTACGCTTCACGTTGGAGGAGGTCGCAGCTGTCCGGGTCCGATCGACACCCCTGTGGGAGCCAGGTGAGTGTAACACCAGGCCCTGTCTCTTGGCGCCCCCTTGATGCTCTTGACTGAGTGTCCTGGGGGTCTGAAGCATTTACTTTGAAAAAATTAGTGTTCAAAGCAGGCCGGTTGCCTGAATACTTCATCTAGGAATAATGGAATAGGACTCTGGTTCTATTTTGTTGGTTTTCGGAACTGGGGCCATGATTAAGAGGGACGGCTGGGGGGCATTCGTTTTGTGCCACTACAGGTGACATTCTTGGACCGGTGCAAGACGAGCCAAAGCGAAAGCATTACCCAAGAATGGTTTCATGAATCAAGAATGAAAGTCTGAGGTTCGAAGACGATCCGATACTGTCGTAGTTCCGACGATAAACTTTGCCGACTAGCAATCTGGCTGCGTTATTTCCATGACCTGCCGAGCAGCTTCCGGGAAACCAAAGTCTTTGTTCCGGGGGCAGTATGGTTGAAAAGCTGAAACTTAAAGGAATTGATGGATGAGCACCAACAGGAGTAGAACCTGCGCCTTAATTTGACTAGACACCACAAACCTTGCGTGGCCCGGACACAGAAAGGATTTACAGATTGCTAGCTCTTTCTCGATTCTGTGGGTGGTGGTGTATGGCCGTTCTTAATTGGGGGAGCGATTTGTCTGGTTAATTCCGATAACGAATGAGACGCCTCCATACTAAATTGTTAAGCGCCCCCCGGTCCCCCTCAGCAGTCAGCATCAAACTTCTTAGAGGGACAAGTGGCATTCAGCCACACAAGATCGACAATAACAGGTCTGGGATGCCCTTAGATGTGTCAAGCCCTGGCAAACCCTCCCGGTCCTCCTTTTCACCTGCGTCTTCAATGGAGCTCTCATGGGCCTCCGATTCCTTTTTCTTGCGTGGTTTCCGTGGTTCTTTGACTTTCTTTTCCTTCTTCTGATGAAGATAGGGGCGAGCTCCCTCTGAGGCCACCTTGGCCTGACGAGTCACCCAAGACTAGGGGGACCCCGAGGAGCAAGCCCCCTAATTCAGGGAAAAAGCCTCTTCGCCACAAAAAACTCTGAGAGTAGCTACATTCAGAGTCACGTCTGCAGATTAGACCAGGCAGTGGTCTTCTTTTCAGGATTCAGACGATGGTATCCATTAAGAAGAAGTGCTGAGTGGAACACAGAGATCAAAGTAGAAACTCTTTGTAGTAGATCGGCTAGGAGTAGTTTGCTCAGCTAATGGTAAGTGAAGCGTCCGGTATACAGATGTACAAGAGAAGAATCCCCCCGTTATCCGGAAAGTAACTGTCCAGTAGGAAGGAAGTTGGCTGCATACACAGACCTAACCTGCAATATGTAATGAAAGCAGGCAACAGAAGTGTAGAGTAGGGAAACGAGGTGGAAAAATAGTGGGCTGACAACTGCCTAAATAGAGCACAAGCAAAAGAAAAAGAGAGAAAATCGCAATCAGAAGCTGAAAAAGAAACCGCAAGAGAGTGGGGAAATAACTGTACCCATCCGTAACGGGACCTGCCTCTGTGGGAAACAGGGTGCGTGCAGTTGAAAACGGAGAACGCGGAGGAGCGGGGTAGTGGGCTGAAAGCAGCCAAAGAGAAGCAGCAAGGGGCCGCAAGGGAGCGGAAACGAAAGAAACAGAAATAGTGAGATAGAACCTATCTGAGCCAAAGAAACGCAGCGATATACAAATTGGAAACAGTAGTGATAAAGACTTACCCCCAAAACCGGCACAGAACATAACAAAACGAAGAGAATAGGACAGAACTCCAATCTTGAAATAATGACGATAAAGGCTGGCAAGGAAAGGAAGAAAAAACAAGGGGCTAGAAGGAAGTATTCAATTTGCTAGACAATTGAGGACAGAAGTCTGGCAGCGTAAACCAGGAGACGGATACAACGCAGAGTTGACCAGTCTCCGCCTACAGATAGTCGGCAGCCATATTGGGGGAACACTAAACCGTCAAGATGGAAACCTAGGAAGCCATCTTATGTGTACTTCCATCTTTGCCAACACTTCCATGGGCGCGACATGACATGAAGTCCGGGGCTGCACGTGCACTACACTGAACAGATCAGCGTGTGTCTACCCTTCGCCGACAGGTGTGGCTAACCCGCTGAACGTTGTTCGTGCTAGGGATTGGGGATTGCAATTATTTCCCATGAACAAGGAATTCCCAGTAAGTGCAGGTCATAAGCTGGCGTTGATTAAGTCCCTGCCCTTTGTACACACCGCCCGTCGCTACTACCAATTGGATGGTTTAGTGAGGTCCTCGGATCGGCCCCGCCAGGGTCGGCAACGGCCCTGGCGGAGCAGCGAGAAGACTGTCAAACGTGACTATTTAGAGGAAGTAAAAGTCATACGGGTTGAGTTAACCTGCCGGGCACCCCCCCCACCGGAGAGATGGAGCCCCGAGCGGTCCTGAAACTCACCGAGCTGGCCCCTGAGCCGCCGGGCGGGGGCGCGCTTCTACACCCTGACCGCTAGCGGTCAGGTGTTGGTGAGCGCACCCCAGTCATTAGGGAAGTCCCGAGTGGGAGCAGCCGGGAGCCAAGGGAAGCCTGGATGTTCTCACGGGACGGCTCCTAAGGCAGACAGTGGCCCGGCATGCCAGGCGAGCCCTGAGCCATGGTGCAGGCGGGTGTCGAGGTTCCAGCTGCCCACATCCGTGGATGAGAGATGGCCAGGCCCACCGGGCATCCTTCCCTCTTGCCCAGGTACCTGGAGCTCAGCCCCATGCAGCCGGGTTGGGTTTTGAAAAATCTAGCGATCGCACCCAAAACCCCCCGACACCCCACCTGTCTGTGCTGTCTCTGGGCTGCCTCTTCGTCCAGCCCCCGAAAGGGGAGTGGCAGAGAGGGTTGGGGGAAGGATGAGCGGGATCGGCCCGGCGGTGGAGCGGCCTGCCTCAGTCGCTATAGGAAGCCCTGCAGCCGTGTTTTAAAACCCCAATGGTCTCAGCCAACTCCCAAGTGGGTAAACTAGACAGGGCGCTGGCTGTCTCGCCGCGGCGAGCGGGACAGGCGGTGCTGCCTCCCCCTGGCCTCTTGTCCTAGCTAATTTTCATCCCATTTAGCTGCTTCAATTTCTTATGAAGCTTTTTTTAACGTTATTTTTATTGCCATTTTAAAGTTTTGAACATTAACAACCCCCTTCCCCGACGAACTACCACCCCCCCTCCCGGATTACTGCACTGCATATCTTCTGAGGCGAATGTACAGGGTATAACAGGACATAGTCTATAGTATATCCGATAGTCTTAGTCTTGGAGGACACCTTTGTTCACGGTAGTCTTTATGCAGGAAGTTCAGTACGGCGTCCCACTCGTTCTTGAATTTAGCGTAATCCCCCTATATAGTGTGTTACCCATTCCAGTAAAGTGTAATGCCACATTTTTGCTGTCCATTTTTGTTTGCTGGGGATCGTGGTTTGTTTCCACTTTTGCGCAATTAGGGAGAGGGCCGCCACGCTTAGTACCATATATGCTTTCCTCTGTGGTTTAGTCAGGTGTGTGTCCAGCACGTCACTCAGACCCAGCATATCCTCTCCATATTCTCTCTATAGTATATCCGATAGTCTTAGTCTTGGAGGACACCTTTGTTCACGGTAGTCTTTATGCAGGAAGTTCAGTACGGCGTCCCACTCATTCTTGAATTTAGCGTAATCCCCCTATATAGTGTGTTACCCATTCCAGTAAAGTGTAATGCCACATTTTTGCTGTCCATTTTTGTTTGCTGGGGATCGTGGTTTGTTTCCACTTTTGCGCAATTAGGGAGAGGGCCATCACGCTTAGTACCATATATGCTTTCCTCTGTGGTTTAGTCAGGTGTGTGTCCAGCACGTCACTCAGACCCAGCATATCCTCTCCATATTCTCTCTATGTTTGGGAACCAAAGATGGCTTTCATTTCTTTGTGGACCACTTCCCAGAACGGTTTTTGCATGTGGCAGGACCAACAGACCTGGAGCCACGTCCCTACTTCTTTGCAGCCCTGCCAACACATCTGTGTTAGGGAGAATTCTCATTCTATGGCTAATTTCTCTTACCTAGTGAATCCCTCAGCTGCTTTGATGGATTTCTGAGGTTTATTTTTTTCCACTTGGTAAGAGTGTGAATCTTTTTCCCACTCTTACAGTGTATTTTTGTGTGTGTTGTACTTTTTGTGCTCATGGGCTATGGAGTCTCACCAACTCCCTAGGCATCATCTTTTTATTTGTGTGTTACACAGCACCTTCAGTGCAGTGACACAGGGTTGTCTCTTAGATTTCCCAATGACTCAATTTTTCTGGGGCTGACTACTGTCCCCCAGAAACATGTAAAGTTGCCATTAACTTTATATAGTCACAATTACCACAGATCCAGTACACCCAGTCTTACATGGAGTACTGGAAAGGGTTAACTACTATCCCTTTTTATCTGTACCTCTTGGAGCATTGTTTCGCTCCCTTAACATTAAGACTTGGCTGGTGGCAGTGGTATCTACCCTAACTTTTCTACCGCGGTTATATTCTATAACGTGGTGATGTTTTAGGATAATATAGTAGCCTCAAACATGAAACCTGCTTGACCATATTGATTTTAATTTGGCTCCGGTTGGGTTTTGTCGCCATTTCTTCTTGTTAAAATCTTTCTTGTGTTTTACTTTGCGCGGCAAACCAAGTTTGCCTCCTTTGTTCACTGTCGTTTGGCGGGCTTCCCTAGAGAAGCCCTCCTTTTGGCGCCTGGGTGTCTAGGTGTGCTGAATGTGAGGGAGGGGTGTAGTCACCCCCTGCACAGGATCTCCTTGGAGACCCAAGTCGCACTTTGTATTGATTGGCTGAGGTGGTTGTCCATGCTGGACAACCCCCCTGCTGAGTGATTGACAGCCAGGCTGTGTGAATGGGGGATTTTGCATAAAAGGTAGGACTCTTGGGCTGGAAGTCAGAGTCGCCACTGGAACTGCAAAGAACCGAAGAGAAACAGAGAAGAAGATGGCTGCTGCAATCCCGAGTCCCGGTGAAGCCCTGCTGCAGTCCCGAGCTATCTAGCCTTCAACGACAAGCGAAGATCCAGTCCGGAGTCTTCTTCCCTTGAGCATGGTGGGATCAACCAGCTCACCTTTCTTCAGCCAGAGAATCCTCTCCTGGGTCGAAATCACTGTACAGTGCTGTAGTGGTCCGGACAGCCATCAGAAGAGCCCTCTCTTGATTTAAAGGAGCGCATCTTTTATTCATTGTTGCTTTTCCTGCTGCTGGCCTCATCCCTCGGTAGTGCAGATTGCTCCAGACATCATCCTTCTTGTCCCCATGCCTGAAGCTTCAGGAACCGTGAGTCTGCAGGAACTTCCAGGAACCACTGCTGTGGCACCAGCTTTCTTCAGCGGAATAAGGTACTGTGCACATTTGGTAATTCACTTTGTCCGACCGTACGGAATCAGGGTGAACCCTTTTCCTCCATGAAGGCTTGTCCTTTCCTTCCCTCTTATAACTGTTGCCTCCTTTTGCCAATATCCAAGTACTCCTGGCATCTTGAATCTCGAACTGTTCTTAACGTGTGATCCTCGACAACAGAGCATCTGTTCCTGTGACACTGGCGCATGCCTATTGACTTTATCTGCATCCTAGAGCGAGTCCTCTGATTCTATTGCCTTGACAAAAGTATTGCCTATGATTTTTTTCTAACTATTCCCTTGTTTTAATTCTTTGTGTTAAGTGTGTTTGACTTCGGTGGCCTTTCTTTCCACGGGTACGCATTTCTTTAGTAAGACCGAACAGTCATTACTGTCAAAAAGTGATCGCGTATGTACTGCCGGTAACGTCTTTGCTTCACAATACTGGTCTGTCAAATCCTAATGTACTTACCTTGAATTTGCCTGAACAAGAGGAATTGGTTGTGTGTAGTGTATTTACAGTGTGATTTGACTTAATAGAAGTGAAGTGTTTTATGAGCAGAAGGTTTAAAAATAAATGTATTTATATTTTTTACCTGAAACCTTGAGTCAGTGTTTGCTTGAGTCACAGTAATTGTAGTCCTTTGTGTAATCTCTACTACTGCTCATTTGCTCATGAGATAAGTCTGGCTGCTCCGCTACTGCTACCACTCTTACTGTGTAGTACAGTCTTGTACCAATGGTGAAATTGTACTACCACCTATAGTCTTCATCTTGTGTAGTGGTCCCTAAGGGCACTGCCCAGGATTCTGCCTAACAATCTGTGATACTGAGGGGTATATTTTATGTAGCGTCTCTGGTGTTAGGTGCCACTGCACCAGTAGCTGGTCCACATTACCCTGATCTGCATCCTTCTCATCAATTTGGGTATTCGCTGCCATGCTTCCCACCACTGTTCTTCAGAGATCAGGAGGGGCAGCGTGTCTGCCCATTGTTTCAAATAGGGCCACTGGACCTGTGCCTCTGGCATGGTGAATAATTTGTACATTTTACTAATCATTTGTAAATCACCGGAATTTGTTAGCAAGTACCTTTCTAGCGGAGTGAATTCTCTGGTGGTGGATTGTTTCATATCTCGAGAAGAGAGCCAGTGCCACAGTTGAGCATGGCGGTACCTATCCTCCTCCCGCAAACCCATGGTTTGTTTGCAGAGTTAGAATGACAAACTCCTGTCCCTCCATCATGTCCCTTGCGCAAATGCTACCTGCCTCTTCCCACATGGCATATGCTCCTTTCTCCAGCCCCGGGGTAAACTGTGGGTTGCAGAATAGGGGAGTGATTGGAGATGGGTAGGACGTGATATTTGCTTTTTTTTAACCATAGCATCCCATGTATCCCCCACCAGGGCTGTAATTCGGCTTCTGTACATGTTGGGGGGCCTGTCCACTCTTGGGGCACCACAGGACCTCGTCCAGGGGCCTTCCCACCACTGCTCTATCCATCCTTCGCCAGATGCTGTCAGGATTCCCATTGAACCATTCTCGGATGACTCTGAGTCGGCTGTTTGTTAGTACATTTGAAAGTTCGGAACTCCCATTCCCACTGCCCCCATGGGAGTGACCATGACCCTCCAGGCCCCCCTCGGTCTTTGCCATTGCCAGATGTAGTTACCTACTAGTTTATTCAGGGTTTTGAAGAATTTTTGGGGGACCGCCAGTGAGAGAGCCTGAAAGTAATATAGCACTCTGGGGAGAATTATCATTTTAATGACATTGATGCGGCCCATCCATGATATGTTAAGGAACCTCCTCTCTCCCAGCCAG